>NC_048230.1:9020246-9139218 GCF_002007445.2 Ailuropoda melanoleuca
CCTCCCGCCCAACCCCCACCACCTCCCTGTCCAACCATTGAGGACACAGGGCCTTAAGCAGAGCACACAGGCAGCATCTAGAGCCAGCCACTCAGAAGGAACCTCTGATGGCAGTACTGGGATCTCCATTTTCCAAGTGAAGAAACCGAGACTCAGGAAGCCAGGTAAGGGATGGAGCCACCGCCTGATCCCAGAGTTTATATTTTCTACCAGACCACATTCCAGGAAAGGAAAGAGAGCTGCCAGGGATAAGTCCCTGGAAAATCATGCTATATCCCACTTCTTCAGGACTTTGTGCCAGTGGACTCAAGGCTAAATATGGCTAGAACAAAAATTCAGAGTTTCACCATCAGGGCAGCAGGAATTAGACAAGTTTGGGGGAACAGAGTTTTCAGAGGGAGCTCTTAGAGTGGCTGCCTGACCTCACCTCTGGTTGCAGTTACAACTTGGGTCATCACCATTCTCAGAAAGAAAGACAACGCCCTTGCCACATGTATGTGGTTGTAGGATCCTATTAGGGTGCCTGAAACACACGGCCCAATATCTTGGACAAGACAGTGAAGCCTGCTGTACTGAGCTGGGCACATACCGTGCAGCCAGGTCACAGTCACCTGGATGGCACGTGGGCCCCTCAGAGGTGGCCAACCTGGGAAAGGCTTCCCCTAATGGGCTGGGCTAAGCTAGGGAGATCCTCTTTACAGAATTTGAATGGGAAGATACACAAAGTTGGTAAAGCCATGAGGCTCTCTGGGGTAACTTAAGGTTACGAGTTAAGAAGAAATCATGAGGCATCCAGATGTTGAGAAAAGAAGAAAGCTGTTGAGAGCAGGAGAAGCTGCTAGAGCCAGCCAGAAGCCCCTATGTGGGGCACGGCTGAGCCATATTCCTGATGTCTCAGTACAGGGACACCCCAGCAATGCTCCATACTGCTGAGGAAATAGGAAAACTAGATCCAATAGTTGCCATGGACCCAGACTTTTCCCCCCCAGATCCAATGACTGGAGTGCCTGAAACCTGTTCTTCCCATAGGATTCCCATCAGGCTGTGATTGTAGCCTTATAATAAGTTCCATGTGTTGAAAACCTTGAGTGAATGTCTCTCTATTCCTTGCAGTCCAATGGTCTGAGCACAGAGCCCAGAACTGGGTTAGATTCACTTTTAAATTTTCCCATGCTGCACTTCCCCATCACACCCTGTTGGTCTGTCTCTCCCTCTAGAATCAAAGCTCCATGAGATGCTGACCTGTTTGCCATTTTTTCCCTGGAATTTGACAGTATTGGAGAAAGAAAAGGGAAAGGAAAGGAAAGGAGAGGAGAGAAGAGGAGAGGAGAGGAGAGGAGAGGAGAGAAAGGAAAGGAAAGGAAAGGAAAGGAAAGGAAAGGAAGAGAGAGAGAGAGAAGGAGGGAGGGAGGGGAGGAGGGAGGGAGGGAGGAAGGAAGGAGGGAGAAGGGAGGGAGACAGGGAGGGAGATAGGGAGGGAGGAAGGAAGGACTGGGGGGAGGGAGGGAATGAAGGAAGGAGGGAGGAAGGAGGAAAAAAAGAGGAAAAGAAAGAAAAAGATGAAAGGGGAACATCTGCACGTTTGTGTTGCTAGACCGCCAGCCCAGCCCGACATGTGGTCACATGCACCGAGGGCTGAAGTTGACCTCCACCCTCTCCAAGGCCACTGCACCCAGAGCCAGAGCTAGTCATCCAAGCTGAGTTTCGACAGCAGCACCGCAGCATATAGGGGGAGCTGGTTCTTCATTGACTGAGATGTCTTACACATTACAAGATATTTAACACCTCTGGCCTGTCCTAATTGATATCCTCATTAATTTGTGGCCCCCAGTCATTATGAGAATCCAAACACCCCATTTCTGGATGCCCTTCTGGGCACTCTGTTCCCAATTCCTCTGACCATGTCTATCCTCCTTGGAAAATCTTGCAGTAGCACTGTGTTTCTTACAGAATAATTATAATAATAATAGCCGACCTCGTAGCGCACCTTCTCTATGACAGGCACTATTCTAAGCACTTTATGTGTATTAATTCACTTGATCCACACAGCAACTTTTATTTAAGGTGGCTACTGTTGTTATCCCTATTTTACAAATGAGGCTCAGAGAAGTTAAGCCACATGCCCAGAGCACAACCCCTGAGTGGCAGAGCTGGGATTCAAACCCATATGGAGCCTACACTCTTAACTACCATGCCAGGCTGTGCTCCAAGCTGGCTGCTGCCCACTTCACCAAGCTTACCTTCTCACGCCTCACTGCTCATCACTTATCCCACACGCGCCTGCGAACACGTGCACACGCATGCACATACACCCTGGCTATGTTGGATCCCTCGCTGCTGCCGGAACATGCTAGCATTCGCTCTGCTGAAGCTCCTCCAGAAATGGCCTTCCCTCACTCACCATCAGAAAGGTCTTTCCCATCCTCAGAGCTCCTGTTCAAATAGTGCTTTCTCCAATGAGACCTCCAAGCTTCTTCCAGGAAGAATAAATTATTCCATTCCCTCAACCTCTGGTGGCCCTAGAGTCATGTCCCTGTTAAGCATGTAATTCGAGCTGCCTTGGATCCCAGCTACTGTATGGATGTTTCATGAATGCCTGGGTCAACTCTGAGCACCTGGAGTCTGTTCTCAGCAGGTGTTGGGGGCCCAGCCTTCTCCCCTCCCCCCAAGGCCACCCCCAGCCCTCACCAGCAATCTTGCTGGATCATTTCACTTCTCCAGCTGGGCAGGCCCTGTGCAATCTCCCAACCTGCCATTTCTAGGGATAGCTTTGACCCCACCTCCCTCAGTCCCCAACCCTGACACCCAGGATCTCGGGGCCACCACCAGGGGGCATCCCACGGCCCCAAGGCTTCCTACGTCCCAAGCTGGTGAGAAGATGGGACCCAAGGGTTGTCATGCCCTCACTCTGCCCTCCCCTTGGACCACTGGCCCTGTCTCCAGAACACAGTCCCTCCACACAAGGCTAATGAACCTTCTCCCCCACATTCTGATCAAGGTCCACTCCTAGCCATTAATAATAGTAGCACAACCAAGTGGTTCGTTAATTAGCAATTTACAATCATTAATTAATGGAAATTGCAGATTGGGGCCGTGAAGGAGAATGGCATGAATAAACTCATTTGGAAATCAAATTAATCGAGTGATGGAGAAGGAAGGCTGCCTGGCCTGGAGCAAGAGCCCCTCCTGTACCTTCTGAGCCAGCCCCTGGCTTTGGAGCAGGGCTCAGATTGCTCATGGGCCAAACAGAAAGTAGGTGCCTCGGGCTGCGTGAAACAGGACAATCTACAAGGATGACAGTGGGATAGACGTGGAAGACTGAAATGAACAACATGGCCACTCTCTCAATTGATATGCTCCAGAGTTGCCCACTGTTCCCTTGGACATCTGTGATTCCCCACCTGCCATCAGCCCAACCCAAGCCAAGAACTCTCCCCCAACCACCTCTTTGGATGATTCCAAATTCCTTAGGCACAGTTCGTCTTTGGGAACTGATTTTGCAGAGGGCATTTAAAGGGAAAGAGTTAAACACTCCTCCCTACCACACCCCAATCTGGGGAAGGATGCTGAGTAGACATCTCTTCTCCCAAAGCTGGAAGAAAGCTGCTGCTGCCTAAGCCCATATTTCTTCCCTAGGAGACACAATTATCTCCCCGACTTCCCTTTCCAGCAAGCAACAAGCCGACACAGCCCCTGCTATAGGGGCAGCAGCGCATGCTGCTGGGGAAGGATGCATTTGAGAGCTGCCCCCCCAGAACCGTCTCCCTCCCCCTTGTCTCGGGAGGGATCTCAGTGAGGAAGGCAGAGGGTGAGGAGGCTGGTGGATCCCACCCATTCCAGCTGAGGAGCCCGGGGCTTGAAGGGCCCTCCCCAGAGGGCAGGATAAGGATCCAGACAGCTGCAGCCCACCTCCTGTAAGCCCCCAACCCCTGTAAGCCCACCTCCTCCTTCACCTCCCGTTCCAGCCACAGTAAGCAGCTCATCGCGTTGTCCCTCCTCCACACCTATGCCTAAACTCTGTTCTCTGCCTGGAACGCCACTCACTTAGTCATCTGTGCCTTCAACATGCAGTAAGCACCTACTGTTGGCACTACTAATAAGACACAGAATAACATGAGATTAACAAATCCCTGCCTGATATAGCAGGAGAAGACCGTCTCCCCAAAAAGTCATTTAAAAATAGTGTGGTGGCCGTGACGGTAGAGAGAGAGCTACCAAGGTTGCCTGCAGTGCAGGGTTGGATCCTGAAGGGTAAAGAGAGATTTAGCAGCTGGGTAAGACGGCTGAGGGAAGGGTGTGTCGAGCAAAGAGAAGAGCATGTGCAATGGGTCAGAGTCATAAAGGACACACACATTTGAGAAGCTTGGAGCAGTTTGTGGTCGCTGGGTTGTGAAGACTAGGGGAGTAGTGGTGAGACAAGGAACACCAAGGTCTCACAGTGCCAGGGGCATGCCACAGGGCCACTGACTGCTGTGAGCATGCACTTGCCCTGGCAGCTGAGTGAAGCATGGCTCCAGGGGGTGGGACAAGAGTCAGAGTGGTGTGCCAGTGTTAAAAGGCCACTGGACTAGTCCAGGTGAGAGGGGCTGAGGCTGGAACCAAGGCAGGGGCAGTGAACATGGTGACGAGGAGAGGATTTGAGAGACATCCAAAGACAGACACATCCACTGAAATCTTACCCAGTCTTCAAAGTCCAATTCAAACACCCTCTCCCCATGCAGCTTCCCTGATTTCCTCCACACATACAACAATAACGGTTTCTTTGCTCTGTGTCCCCAGAACATTGATATCTCCATCAAACCTATAATCACATTCTGCCCTGTGCTAGAGGAGTCTAACCTGCCCCTCTTTCCCCTGAGTACCTCCTGAAACCAGGGACAAAGTCTATTTCCAGAGCCTCGTCCCGTGCCCTGATTTTGTCTGAGTCACACTGAACTGAAATACAGACAGATATAGTTCAGGTACCTGGTAGCCATGAGGGCATTCCACACGTGGAGAGGCTCCCCTGTGAGGTAGGGAACTCCCCAGCACAGGAAATGCTCAAGCTGAGACTGGCATTGCCTCATCAGGGACCCTGCAAAGGGGACTCTCGAACTGAGTATGAGGTCAGGAGGCACACCCTCTGGGCCCACATATTTTAGAGGGGCTGATCTCCCTTTCCCCATAGAGGGACAACCACTTACCCTGGGCTGCACAGCAAGTCCACACAGGGATGGGGATGGGAATGTGGCCTGGGCTTCTCTACAGAGTAGACTGAGGCTGTGTCCAGGGGCTTAGAGTACCTTTTCTGAGGGCGGCACAATGCCTGTCCACTACCCTTCCTCTGCCAGAGCCCCCGTGATGTGGCCTGAGCAGGCATCATCCAGCATGACATGGAAATTTTGCTGGCCCTTAGATTTTAACCCTTCCTCTGGCCAGCAAGAAGAGAAGTACTTGGGAGAGAAAGAGCAACAGGGCAGGGGCCAAAGTCAAGTGAGCATGGTGGATGATTTGGAGAGCTCAGATGCAATGGTCCCTTCTTGCATTCAACAAGTATTTATTGAGCATGTGCTGTGGCCCGGCCCTTGAGATGGCTCCCCATCTCCATCCACTCGTGACCACTACAATGCCCCTACGCAGACACCGGGAAGCCAAAAGGGTGAAGAAGAAACAAATAGTATTGAGGCCACTATATGTCAGGCACTGTCTTAGGAGCTTTGTAAATCAAAATGTAAATCAGACTTCAGTGTGCATGATGGTCACCTGGGATGGTGTCCAGATCAGACCCTGATTCTGCAGGTCTGAAGCAGGACCTGACACTGCATTTCTAACAAGCTCCCGGGTGACGACCAGGCTGGTGGTCTGCAGACCACGCTTGGAGGAGCAGTGCTGAATGCCCACTCTTAAAGCAAAACAAAACAAAAACAAAACCTGCAGAAGAGTGTTGGGAGTCCATTTCATAGATGAGCAAGCTGAAGCTTAAAGGGGGAAAGAACCAAAGCATGGAGTCCTCACCCCCAAGGACTCTGGTGGGAGAAAGAGCACATCCTCTTAGAGAAGTCAGTCTGATGGAGGATGAATATGCCCCAAGTTCAGGGAGCCCCAAGTCTGATGAGAGAGATATAGTTCCCAGTAGGATAATGGGTATAAAGCCCTACCTGGTGGGAGTCCCCAGTCTTGTCAGGGAGACACAGCCCTTGCCTTGGGGGAGCCCCAGCCTTATGGTAAAGGCACAGCCATATCTGTGCAAAGCTGCCAGTTGGCACAGAGACCCAGAGAGGAGGGGAAGAGGACCAGTGCCAGGCCTATATTTCCAACACAGAGCTCTGCTGCCTACATTAGGGACAAGATACAGGAGACAGAGCGGGGAGCCCCTTCTCAAGCCACTCTCAAAACCCAGCCCAGATGCACCGAGCTCCTGGCCCAAAATGGACCTGGAGGGTGGCCCTCAAGCATGGGAGGGCTAGGCTATTTAACACTGTAAACACCACACTTAAGTGCGGCCATTAGGCCCATAACTGTAGCCCATCCATCCTCACCCTGGCCCTGTGACACCAAGTGCTGATGGTGCAATTAGGCGGCAGAGAGCGGGCTATAAATTGCGGGCACAGCCATGCCTCTGCCAGGCACAGCAGAAACGCTCCCGCCTGCACTCCTGTGTCCAGCCTCCAGCCACAAGGAGTGGTGATCCTCACCCTCAGCACCCACTTGCTGGCACAGAGACACACCCTGGAAGCTGGGCACCTGGGCTGCAGGAGACTGTAACTCTCTTTGAATAGCTCCACCCCTTCAGTATACATGTGACTCTTCTGTGCCTCCTCCGTGCCAACAGCTAACAGCCATCACACTGTGTCCTGGAAGGGGTGGGCCTGCTCCTCACCAGACCATGAGCACGTCCAGGCCTGGGGCTATGTCTTCTGAACACATCTTTGTGTCCACTGGGCCTAGCATGTAGTAGACACTCCAAGCTGGGGGAGGTACATTCTGGTCCATGATAACATGTATTCCCTGACACATTGGGCAAGTTGCATCCTCTCTCTAGAGCCATATACTCATCTATCAAAGAAGGGGAGTAGACCACAACAGGGGTTGCAAACTGGAGGCCCATAGGCCTCACAGACATTTTCTGTATAACTCACTAGACTAGGGAAATTTTTTTTAATTCAATTACTTGGTAATTTAGACAATAGGAAATTTCATCTAAAAATCCAAATTTCTAGTGCCTCTTTAAAAATAGAAGATGGGGCAACAGGTGGCCCACATTCCTTCATGGCAACAGCCATGGTGCTACATAACTACTGCTCCTTTAGACAGGATGTGCACTCCCCAAATTGCCCCAGACCTCACTTCTCCCTAGTGTATCCCTCAGTTTTCTTATGCCTGACCCACTTCACTCATTTCTGGTACCTTCCTGTACACCTTTAGGCTTCTCTCTCATAACCTGGCCACAGTCTCCCTATGTCCTATGATTCTGAATCCTGCATATAAATGTATAAATAGATGGAGGAGATGGTTGACTAATGGGTTCCAAGACCCTCACTTTCTTTATGAAAGACAATCACTAAGTTCTTCATTTTTCTGCGTTCCTGCAGCAGGGAATATCTTTCCTGCCCCAGCTCCTTCGGAGGATGGTTATAGGAGGAGAGTTTATAAAATATTCCAAATAATGACAAGTATAAAGGATGCTGAAATGTCACATTGCACAAAGGTCAGGGAAAGAGTGATCTGAGGGACTGGTAGGTAGGGGGGCCCACTGTCCACGTACTCTGAAGCCACAACCACCCAAAGTTTTCCTCTGAGTAGCCCCAAGGGCTCGCTGGTGCCTTAGCACCCTTTCTCGATCAGCACCTCGGACAGTTCCACCCTTCGCCAACTAGGCCCAGCCACTCTACCCTAGCCAACCAGGCTGCCACCTACCTCCCCAGCCTTCTCCTCAGCAGTGGCCCCTCATTTCTTGTGCTCCAGCCACATGCGCCTTGTGTTCACTGCTCAAACAGGATAAGCTCTTCCCCATTTCAGGGTGCTTCGGCTCCATCTCCAGGAAGTTTTGCGCTCCTACTTTTTACAGGGCCAATTCCTGCTCATTCTTCAGAGCTCATCTTCAATGTCACTTTCAGAGGGAGTGCTACCCCAAACTTAGAGTCCAAATTAAATCTCCATATAATGCTGTCTCATAGCACTTTACCCACCCCTCTCCTTCAGAGCACAAATTGTGGTTATAAGGAGACAGCTTTTTGTGTGATTATTAACTAATGTCTCCTTTGCCACTAGAATAGGGATTTCCAGAAGGCAAGGTCCAAACTGTTGTTGCTCACCACTGTGCATACAGGCCCTAGCATAAGGCCTGGTTATACAGTAGATGAATGAATAAATCACTGGGTCCCTTCTGTCTGTAGTAATTGTGCTAAAATATAGTCCCTTTCCTAGAACAGCTCATGGCTTTGTTGACTAGTTAAACTCCAGTTTACTTGGAGTTAAAAGTAATCCAATCCTCCCCTCCCATAAAAAAAAAGTGGAATTAAAATTCTTTTTTTTTTTTAAGATTTTATTTATTTATTTGACAGAGATAGGACAGCCAGCGAGAGAGGGAATACAAGCAGGGGGAGTGGGAGAGGAAGAAGCAGGCTCCCAGCGGAGGAGCCTGACATGGGGCTCCATCCCATAACGCCGGGATCACGCCCTGAGCCGAAGGCAGACGCTTAAACACTGTGCCACCCAGGCGCCCCATGGAATTAAAATTCTGAAGCATAAAATCATTCCATGATTAGGTGGCAGAGCCTGAGCTAGAAGCCGGCCCCCTACTTCCCAGTCTCTCCTCTCCCTGTGGCCTTTTCCCTCTGTGGTTCTGTCCTTTCATCCGCCAGTTAATGGCCTTGCATATACCCACCTCCATTATCCCATCAACCCTGCTTTGGGCATCTCTATTGCTGCATTTAACCCCCTGGGGTTTCTGTTTGCTCTGGCTCTACCCCATTGCTGCTTTCCCAAAGACGGCTGTCTGGGCCTCCTTGCAGCTCTGAGTGTGGACGAGCAGGAAGATTTAATGTTGCTGCTTTGGTCTTTGTCTCTGCAAAGCAAACCCTTCCCCTGCTGGGAAACTCATCATCACCAAGCATCAAACTCAAGCTGTGTTCCACTTAGCTGTTTGCAAATGGCAGTGGGGAGTGGGGGGCACGTGGGTGTGTGAGTGAGAGGCTTGAAGCCCAGAGAGGGGGCCTGGAGGGCTTGTAAGAAGACACAAAGGTAGGGGGACTGCTGGCAAGGCAGGTGAGGTGTGTGTAGGCACGTGAGAAAGGCTGGTTACCTGTGAGCAATACAAGTATTCATGTCTGCTCTGACCATAATCACATCCCTAAAATGACCTTCTAATCACAAACATAGACGTTGGTCAGCACAGGCTTTGGCACAACTCCAATCGTATATTCAGGGAGCTCTCAGTCTTCCTTGAGTGGATTATCTCACCAGCTGTGAGTCCCCAGAAATTCAGCTAACCTCTGTGGGCCTCACTTTACTCATCTTGAAAGTGGAAACCTTGTAAAGTTGTTGTCAGGATATAATGTGATCACTCATATACACACCCAGTGAGAGGTTCACACACCATAGGATGCATGACAAATATGATCTTCTCCCTGTAACAAGTACCTAGCCTTGCTCACTCCCTACTTTGACCACAACTTGTCCCACAGTGTGGCTCACCCATCGTGACTAGCCCAGGATGACCAGGGAGGCCATCTGGGAGGGAGGCCAAATTAGGATGGGGTGAATCATGGTCATGCTAGCACTCCATGTCCTCACCCATCCCCGTATGTCCTCAGCCCCTTGCCTCCTCCCCTTGTTCATTCCTGTTGCCCCAGATGCCAGTATTCTCTGAATTGCAGGCAGAGTAATTTATCCCATAGTCTGAACATCTTCTGCCCTCCACCTACTGCTGTCTCTGTCTTAGGCCTCCTCCCTTCCACCCCATGAACACAAAGACAAAATACCCATAGATACGATGAAAAGGATGGAGAAAAAGAGAAAAGAACAGAAGAAGGGGACAAAATTCCACCACTGTCTCAGCCTCCCTAATTGAATGACTCTCCTACCTGACTCTCCTTGTCGGCTCCCATGTTCCTTCATTCCCTCTGACGGCCCTTAAAATCATCTCCCCCATCTCATCAAATCTCTCCCCCCTTCTTCCCTGCTTGTTCTCTAAGCCGCAGATTACTTTTTCATAAAATTCAATTTCTAGCCATACTCATTACTTACTCACTTAATGTGGCTGGCTGAGAGTAGGGGAGAGAGGAGGAGGACAGGAGGGGGGAGACGGTGTTCTGTGCAGCACTTATCCAGCCTAGTTACCAAGGCCCCTTGCTGAGGAGTATTAGAGTCTGATATGAGCAGATAATGGACTTCTGTCCCACACGGGGAGCCAGCACTGGTGTATTTGGGGACTGCAGCATTGTGTTGAAGGGTGGCAAGACTCAGAATTGTCTTCAGGGGCTCCTCTCCTCCTGGGAGGAATCCACTGGGGGAGCCATTTGTTCAACAAATATTTACTGAGAGCCTTTTATAGACCAGGTGCTCTATTAGGTGCTGGGAGTATAGCCATAAGAGGGGCATCTTACCAAGACCTGGTGGTTGTGGAAGAATTTGGGAAGAAGTGACACAGGTGAAAATCTGAATAGAAATTATATAAGCTCAAAGGAGAAAATGAGTTTGGGTTCTTAGTTTGGGTTCCTCTCAAAACAGAGCCTGAAACAGAGCCTCAGGGGCAGGTAATTCACTTGAGAGAGGATCTTGGGAAGCCAAAGCAAGGGAGTAAGGGGAGTGAGACAGAGAAGGAAAAAAGCAATAAAGCGCAGATTATTGAACTAGTTGCTTATATAGAAAATTCAGGACCCTCTGAATAACCGTGCAAAATGAATCTCAGAATTATCCTTTTGAAGGGAAGAAGCTGGGACATTCACCTCTGACTCCTGTCCCCGGTGTTTCAGAGTGACCCCCAGAGGTATTCATTTTCCTGCACTTCCACACTGCACATGTGCAGGCTAAGCAGTCTTCTCTGGCTTCAGAGAAAGCCCTGAATCAAAAAAGCAGAGACACCACTTTGCAGGCTTGAGATAAGATGCTGGCAGCATGCCCAGAACTGTCCACCAGAGTTGCACTGAAATCAGGTCAATTGAGGGAATGTGACATGGGGCACAGGAAGTGTCTGCTACAGTCTACCCCTTGTAGTGTTCAGATCTGCTCATGACCCAAAATAAGTGCACCTTGTCACTGAATTTTCAAGATGTAGCTGGCCTTAAGCTTAAAAAAAAAAAATGTCTTTAAGCAGGAAGTTTAGTGGATCAAGGTACAGTACCAACTGCTGTAGTAGACCCTGAGGTTACCGTAGATATTCATAATCTACATCCTTTACCACTTACCCTATATTTCCTTCACCTTCAGTCAGACTTCAGCTGCTCTGGATTGCTTGCTCCCTGAGGGGTGTAAGCCCTTGGTTGCCTTGCCCTAATCATACTAGGGTTGCTACAATAGCCCATTCACTATTTATCATCAGGCATGGAAACATCAAAAGATGTCCCAGTGAATCCCTGAGCTCCAGATTGAGTCCTCCTTTCCCTCATTAGGTAGCATCAAACCCAGCTTTATGAAAATTGTAGGGAATTACCCCAACCTCTTTTCCTTCCCTGCTATTCCACTAATATGAAGAACCCAAAGTGACCAGGCATACTCCTAGTGTCACTCACAGCAGACCCCTATGTTATCTCCTGATGAAAGTGTTCCCCACAGGAACCAGAGCCTAGACTTGTGGCAACAGAGAGCACACATTCTCCACAAAGGTTACTGGAAACGATAATGAGTGGACCCAACACTACTTCCATCCCTCGTTTCCCAGACATGTGTATTCTAGATACTGGAGGCACAGCACCCACATGTCTCATGATCATGTCGACCTCCTTCACCATGAAATGAGTCTCTTGGTCTGAGATGATGTTTTTGTGGGATCCCATGTGGATAAATCAGGCGTGCTTTAGTCCCTCAAACAGCAATACTAATGGAAGCACTGTAAACAGTAACAACAAATCAAGTCCAACGAGGATGAAGGCAAATAGGTGAACTGAATAGGGTTAAATGAAGACCAACAACCTGCATCTTTTAGATCTTTGAGGGTGGCACTAATCTCTGCAATTCCACTTGGATAGCTTTTCACTTTCTGCCTTGGCTAGAGAGAGGGGATGTTACAGGACATTCTGTTTGGCTCTTCTTACCATAAAAACTCTTACTCCACAGGTGAAGGCACCAATGTGAGGATTCTGCCAATGAAGAAGTATATCCATCCCAATAATGCACACAAGGGTTAGAGAAATGACTGCAAGAACAGTCTATGGATCTATGAGATGTACTACAAGGTGAACATAGGCAGGACTCCATTATCACCTGGCCTTCACATACCCCCAGTCTAACTGGGGAACTTTGATGGTATTACAGGTCCCCTAGCATCACTGATAGTTCAGACCCTGTATTCAATACTCCTCAAAAGGTCTGGGCATTCCTCTTTCTTTGGTGAATTGTCATGGGCTCCTTTGGGAAAGAATTAAGGGAATATTTATTGTATATACTTGTGGTGGCATTGCAGGTTCTTCCTCAAGAGGACCTCATCTTTCCATTAGTTTGATGAACACTAGGTCTGAGAATTAGCTCAGATCTGGAGCATGGGTGAGAAATCATGTTTTTCTATTGCAGTGGCTGATATTGACCATCAGATAACCAGGGTTTTTTTTTTATTTTTCCTGGTTATATAAGTCATGGAATACCCTAACTGGCCACCTACCTACTAGTCCCTAGGAATATCATAGTGTGTTACCCATCACCACAGTTCCCTGTGTGTCAAGACAACCTGGTGGCCATTCTGGTCCTGCTTCCCACTATGATAATTATGTCCACCTTGCCTCTGATGATTAATGCCACCACCAGACCTCTGCTAGTCCAGAACCTTCTCATCCCCATTGACACAGAGAACTAGTTCTAAGGCTACATCTCCCACTTCAGCCCTGGCCTCCAGAAGATAGCCACCACTGAGCAGTTCAATGGTGCTAGAGCCTCCCTCATTAGTGCATTCCTTATCAATTTAATGGTGAGTGTTCTACTGGCCTTCCCAGGGCACATAGATTAGGTGGTGGTTTCCTGGTTTCATGTAATAAATCCATTCTAATACATCCTCTTCTCTGAAACTTCTGATCCCTTCCTCAGTGCTCTGCCAAGGCTATTCTGACATCTTCAAGGGGCCATCCCAGCAGCAGATTAGGACTGGCTCCAGGAGCCCTCTCCAGAACATTAAATCCTGAGTCATGAGTGTCCCTACGTCCATAAATGTTTCCAGCCTATATTCCACCCCATTCCAAGTATGACCCCCAAATTCCACTCCCATACAGACTTCCCAATTCACACTGTCATATATTACCCAGGTCCTTCTGCAACTCTTTCAGTGAAAAAACCATTTCCTTCCACAACAGAGATTATATTTCCCTTGAAGCAGGCTAAGAACAGACTCTAGTTACGGATCTGGGTGGGAAATGAAGGGCAGATCTTGAGGTTGGACAAGCATCAACTTATAAGGCAGCCCAGTCAGAAGAAGTTTCTGCATGGTCTTCAGACAAAGAGATGCTGACATGTTCTAACATAGGGGAGTGGACTACTGTTACCAGCCAAGAGAGTTCAGGGGAATCTGGGAGTTCAATGTTCTCAGGTGCATCACCCAATGTCCCTGTCCATTCTTGTGGTCTAATTCCTTCTCTATCACAGACCTGACTTTAGTCTAGGAGGCCTGTGGAGATTGCACATTCAGTCTCCTTTGCAGTTCTCCCTTTCTTGTCATTAACACCTGAGCCTGGGCTTTAGCATTGCCTGCCCTCTAACTGTACCTAACCCAATCCACTAAGTGAAAGTTTCAGTAATTAGGATGCTTCAGTACATCAGAGGTTTTCAAACCCCCACTAGCCACCTATGGCCACCCCACTGGTAAGGGTGTTCCAGAATCCCACGTGGATAATGTACTTTCTAGGACCACTTCTAGTATTAACTGTCTTACTTGAGCTTCCCCTAAAAGCGGAACCTGAAACAAGGTCTTGGGAGATGGTTTACTTAGAAGATGATCCCAGCAAACCAGAGTAAGGAAACCAGAGTAGGGACAGTGAGACAGGAAGGAGAAAAACCAGTAAAGGTACGTAGTTGAGTTGGTTACACTGTGGGCAACTAGGCTCAGCCCTGCTGGGACCCTCTGAAGAACCATGTGGAATGTTCTTTATAATTGTTTCTCTAAGGACAGAGGATGGGGACATTTGTTCACTGACTCCTGGCCCCCATTGATACCCCCACAGGTGAGAGAGAAGATGGTTAGAACACAAAGGTTTGGGGAAGGACCTGAGGCCAAAAAGGTAGGATCTGATCATAATTCTGTAGGCTGTGTTAAGCTTTTGAATTTTACCCTAAAAGAATCTGAAAGCCATTGAAGGGTTTTAAGCAGGAAAGTGAAATGATGATGAATTTGTTGTAGTGCTTTGTAGTAGAAGCCACTAATTATCCGTCAGTACTACCACTCGCCTCCTTCCTCAGTGTTTCTAGTCTGCCAATTGGCACATGACTCCAGCCCAAGTCTCTCTTGCATCTAGGTGTGGCCATATGACTCAGTTTTGACCAATGGGGTAAGTGGAGGTGGTAGAAGCACTACCCAGGAAGTGTCTTTAAAGGGACTGTCCTGCTCCTTGTTGGCTGGGCTGCAGATATAATAGCTGGAGTTGAAGCATCCATCCTGATCCATGAGGTCACAAAGTAAAAATGATAGAGCACTAAAATAAAAGGAGTCAGTGCCTGACAATGCTGTGGAGCAGAGCCACCACAGTAGCACTGAATGCTCACCTGTAGACTTCTAGGTCTCTGTTACTCATACTCTAAACTAATTCTAACTGATACAGGGCTCTAGAGTGCATGCAGTTACATCCGCTATAAAGTTATTGCAATAATCCAGGCAAAGAGTAATGGCAGGTTGGACTGGGGTGGTGGCAGTGGAAAAAGAGAAAAGTGAACAGATTGGAGAAATATTCTGGAGATTAAACCTATGGCTTCATATTTGGAGTGGGAGAGAATAAAGGGGTTGAGAGAGAAAGAGAAATCTAAGTAATGCCCAGGTTCTAGGTATGAACAAAGAAAGGATTGGTGATGGGACCTAGACTGGGCATGAAGATTAGGTGAGCAGATTATCTATTCCTTTGTTTCTAAGTGGGGACCAAGATACCTGGTACAAGTCCCCAAAGGCACCTGCTTCCATGAAGGAGATCTTGAACCAGCTTTTAAAACCAGCTCAAGACTCATCTTTTCAGTAAACATTCTTGGATTATAACTGCATCCCCACCCCCAACACCATTCAACTTGTTCCTTGCTCTTCACATATCCAACATCCACTTTCAGTGTTTCATATAAAGCTTAGAAAATTTCATTAAGCACCAACTCTAAGCTCTATGTGCAATAGAAAGATGGCTTGGTTGGGAGTAGCATGAACTCAGGCACTGTATTTACCACCAGGGATAGAAATAAAAATGAAGTTGTCTCCACTCTCAGGTAGCTCACAGAAAAGAAGGTAGAGTAGTAAATATTGTCAGCTCCAGGGGAATCCACCTGATGACAAGTGTGTTCTGGGCCCATCACTTCCCCCAGTGAAAGTGGTGGTCCCTGCTTGAAGGGTTAGAGAAATCACAGATGAAGGGGTATCTGGACCAGGTGTTGAAGAAAGATGAGGACAGACATTCCTTTTTTTTTTTAATGATTTTTTATTATGTTAGTCACCATACAGTACATCCCCGGATTCCGATGTAAAGTTCGATGCTTCATCAGTTGCGTATAACACCCAGTGCACCGTGCAATACGTTGCCCTCCTTACTACCCATCACCAGTCTATCCCAATCCCCCACCCCCCTCCCCTCTGAAGTCCTCAGTTTGTTTCTCATAGTCCATAGTCTCTCATGTTTCATTCCCCCTTCTGATTACCCCCCTTTTCTTTATCCCTTTCTTCCCCTACCGATCCTCCTAGTTCTTATGTTCCATAGATGAGAGAAATCATATGATAATTGTCTTTCTCTGCTTGACTTATTTCACTTAGCATTATCTCCTCCAGTGCCGTCCATGTTGCAGCAAATGTTGAGAATTCGTTCTTTCTGATAGCTGAGTAATATTCCATTGTATATATGGACCACAGCTTCTTAATCCAGTCATCTGTTGAAGGGCATCTCGGCTCCTTCCATGATTTGGCTATTGTGGACAATGCAGCTATGAACATTGGGGTGCATATGGCCCTTCTCTTTACTACGTCTGTATCTTTGGGGTAAACACCCAGTAGTGCAATGGCTGGGTCATAGGGTAGTTCAATTTTTAACTTTTTAAGGGACCTCCACACTGTTTTCCAGAGTGGCTGTACCAACTTGCATTCCCACCAACAATGTAGGAGGGATCCCCTTTCTCCACATCCTCTCCAACAATTGTTGTTTCTTGCCTTGTCTATTTTTGCCATTCTAACTGGCGTAAGGTGGTATCTCAGTGTGGTTTTGATTTGAATTTCCCTGATGGCTAATGATTTTGAACATTTTTTCATGTGTCTGTTAGCCATTTGTATGTCTTCATTGGAAAAGTGTCTGTTCATATTTTCTGCCCATTTTTTTTTATTTGTTTGTTTCTCATGTATTGAGTTTGAGAAGTTCTTTGTAGATCTTGGATACCAGTCCTTTATCTGTAGTGAGGACAGACATTCCTGGCAAAGGTAATCACTTATACAAAGACATTTGTGGGGGGATCAGTGTCATGATTTCAGAGAATTGTTAGCCATTGAGTATTATCAGAGCATAAAGTTTTCATGGATTTTTTGGAGGAAAGAAGGACAGGGAACTAAAAATATACTCAGAGCTCATGTCTGAGGGAACACTGTGAGCCACACTAAGTGGTCTGGACTGTAGGTATGGGGTGACAGACAGGGAAGGGATGAGGAATTTTAGGCAGGAGAGTGCTGTGATATATAGTAAAGCAGTCATTATAATTATACCAATTGCTAACATTTATTGACTACTTCCTATGTGCCAAGACTTGTGCTAAGCATTTTACCTAGATAAGCTCAGGTACTCTCCACCCACAAAGATGAGTATTAGTAACATCCTTATCTTTACAGATGAGGAAACTGACATCCACGCAGATTATGAACTAGCCCAAGGTCACAAACTAATAAGTAGTAGAGGCAGGATTCTAACCAGAGAGGTCTGCCTCCAGAGCCCATGTCCTTAACCGAGATGCTAATGCTGACATTCCCTCTCGTTGCTTATGTAATGAGATGTGTAATGAGATACATTACTTTGCAACTGTGTTTTAAGTCATCCCATGTATGGAGGTGGAGAGGGAAAATAGGCAGGGTATTTTATACAGAAGAAATTTTCAATAAATATCTCTGACCGAGGGAGAAATTGAGGCATAAATATGGAATTCTGAACAGCTAAAACTAAAATGCACTTTAGAGAAAATCTGGTCCAATTCTCTCATATTCCCAGGAATAAAACTGAGGCTCAGAGAAGGGGGTCACACAGACAGTTGGTGGCAGGCTCTGACTCTGATATTTTTCTTACACTATCAAGGAAAATGAGAAGGGCCACCATAGTCTATTCTTTACCACTTGTCATAGCACTATCTTTCTGGAGATACTGGCAAATTGTACTCACTCCCTGGAAGTAAAAGAACAGCTTTGTTCTTTAAAAAAAAAAAAAAAAAAAAAAAGCAGATGTCCCAGAAACAAAACCAGAATCACCCCCCAAGAAATATGATGTGCATACTGCAAAGTCTGAGCCAGTAGGGAGTCAATTGAAGGAAAAGCAAAACTTACCCCAAAGCCACCATAATGGGGAAGACTTTGACCACAAAAGAATAAAAGATTAACAGCTCAAATAAAGAGCTCCAGCCCAAGTTCCTAAATCCCAGAGTGGGAGCAAGTGAGCCTGCACTGTGCATAACTACCTGCCTACACAGTCAAGGTCAAAGCCAAGCAGACAGGTGCCCAGGGTTACCATATGGCAAACTGAGATGCAGCTCTGCCCCCAACTACACCATCTCTCCATACCTCTCTCTCTTTCTCTCTATCTCCCTCTATCTCTCCTCCTTACCTCCCAGGATGCCCAAGATCTTTTTAGTATCTCCAAAGGAAAACATTTTGAAGATGCAAGACATTTAGAATGATGCACAACCCCAGAAAGGGCCCCAAAGTTTGGGGATTTTCTTCTCCTTCCTTGACACATTGTGACTAAGTTTGTTAAATTTCTACTCGATGTTCTGCCTGAAAGGGTAGCTGGTGGCATGGTGTAGAAGAAAGAGCACTGGACTGAGAGCCCGAAGGTTGGTCCTCTTAGCATCTGCTTTGTGACCCTGGGCTTCTTATTTACCCTTTCTGAGCCTCAGTTTGATGCTCTGAAAAAAATGAAGGGTCTTTGGGTCCTAGGATATTATTAAATATGACAGGTCAGTCTCTTCACTGTCCCCTCCCAATGAACGTCTACTGTTCCCTGCCTTTACTCTGGCTGTTCCTTGCCAGGAATGGCCTCCCAGCACCCTTCCAGCAATCCAAATCACACTCTGGACTTTCTCCAAGAATCTTCCCCTATTGTATTTCACAACTATATGCTCCTTACTTTGGGGGCCCACAGCATGTCTGTGCTATTTCTCACATAAGTTGCCTTAGAATCCTTCATGCATGAGTGGATTAGCTGTCCAACTGGACAGTGAGCTCCTCCGGGGCAAGAACCCCATACTCCCATTCCTCTTCCACTGTAAAACTTCTGGGCACTTAATACGTGTCTGGATTATGCCACTCTACCCCTCAACCAGCTTCAGTTGGCTAAAGTTCAGGCTTTACATTGGCTACAGAGCAACGTCTTTCACTTACTCAGAAAATATTCATTGAATATCCACTATGTGCTAGACACAGTGCCAGGTACTAGAGATGCAACAATGAAAAAGACACTTCAAAGACGACATAGTCTGATATCCAAGGTCCTTCACAATTGGTCCAGTCCCCCCTGGTGTTCTGCCACCCCACCCTCCTCCAGCTAGGATGGTCCGTCCGCTTGCCTTCTGCCTCTCCCTGAGTTTACTCATGCTGGATCCCTTCCTGGGAACTCCTTTCCACTCCTCACCATCTTCATAACTCCAGAGAATAAAGAAGAGAAGGAAAAGAAGGAAGAGTGAGAAAAGGAAGCAGAAGAGAAGAAAAGATGACCAGAAATCATAAATCCAGTCCAACCATCAAGGGCAGGGAAAACTTTGCCAAATTCCGTCCTGTTGGTTGGGATCTAGAAACCTACTGCCCAGCCCACAGGCCAGTGTTAGAGTCACCTAATGAAAGATGAAGTTCAGGCCACCTCTCATTCATCCTAGATATGCACGCCTGCCAAGCACCCCTCACTCTCCTTCCAGATTCATCCATTGACCCCATAGGCTGCAAACTCATTCCTTACGCCAATTGCTTCACTGTAGTGATGTAGCTGAACCGGAATGCTTAGATGAATGGCTGAATGAGCCAGTGAGTAACAAACACACAAACCTGCCATCCCTGGTATTTTCCCTTAATTGGATTAAAAACAAAATTTAGTTTCCCTTCTTTTCCTCTTAATACATGCTACAGATCAGTGTTCCTGATGACTACATCCCAGCACCTGCTGTGCAGGAGCACAGGGATGCCAGTGGGCAGTGTCTGGAGGGCCAGCACCCCACTTTGGCCCAACAGTCTTGGCCCTTGCCCCCACCCTTTCCCCTGCCCATGCTGGAGCATGTTTGGAGAAGGGTGATCTAAGGGTGATATGGAAGAGATTGGCTAGCTCACCAATCCATTTCCCATTTCTTCTTGGACTCACCACCAGCCCGTATTTCCCAGCCTGCCTTCCCCTAAGGGTCAACCATGGGAGCATGGGCAAGACTGATGTGCATCGTTTCCAGACATGACCTGCTCCCTGGCTAAACAGAGAAGACTCCTTCTATAGGAGGGCAGAACCCAAGGAGGAAGGAAACAGGGATGTGGAATTACTACACAGAAGGCTGCTTGCTGAATACCAGCACTGAACAGTAGTTGCTTGAATGAGAACTGAACTTCTGTATGTCAACGAAGCCCCTGATATTGGGACATGGTGTCATAGCAGTTAGCCTATCCCAACGATCACATGTGGACTTGCAGCCCCATCGTGGGAGAACAGCTGAGCAACTGCTGCCCTGGAGAAGAGGAGGTTTAACATTATACATTATCCTCAAAAATTTTATGCAATGTCAGGGCACAGAGTTGTCCTGTGTGATCCCGGAAAGCAGTTGTAGGACCAACGGGGGGGGGGGGAATGACAAGGATGCAGATCACAGCTAGACACAAGGCAGGAAGATATGGACACAGGGAGGCTTGAGGAGATAGTGAGCTCCCATCACTGGGGTGGGGGGCTGCAAAGAGGTAGGAATCCTGTAGAAGCTATCCGAGCATCTGCGAGCGGCTTGACATCAGCTTCCTATTTTGAAGCTATGTTCAAGAACTTAGATTCTGTGATTATCTGTCTTTCCCAACAAAGACGTTGCCTCCTCCATCAGTCCAGGATCTCCCCAAGGCCTGGGCTTGCTTCTTAAGTGAGACAGAAAGCCCCCAGGGCATGAATCTTAAGTCTCCTTCAGACTCCACCCCAGCTCCTCCCAGCCCCAGCGCCCATGAAGGGCCCCATGTTCACATGTGGGGGAAGACTCAGTATTTGGGGAATGCCTGGTTACTAGGGAAAGCTGGATATGAGCCCAAAATCTCTAGTCCTAAGCGGGAGAGGGCGGGGAAAGAACAGACAAGTCTGAGAGGGGTGGGGGAGCAGGAGCTGGAGACTGATCTGAAAAGCAATTTGAGCTGGAGGAGAAGAGGGCTGGCTGCTCCCAAGTGTCCTGCAAAGACAGTAATCTTCATTTCTCTCAGCTTTATCCAAGGGGGAAGGCTCAGCAGGGGGTTCGATAGCGTATTCTCCTGAGAAGCTCTGGCTCGGCTCTCCAGAGGCTTTTTGACGTGAGAGTCTGGACTGTGTTCTCCACCAGCACACACATGTGCACACCCCTTTTCACCTCTGCTCTGGCCTCCAGAGAGAGGACTGCTATCTCCTCAAATGCTTCCCAGAGCCAAGCTCCCAAGAGCACCCTGAGATTTCTAAGAAATCTAAACTGGGGGAGTGGCAGGGAAAGATGCAGAGAAAAAAAGGCTTTGGGGCATTTTCCTGTAAGAATCATTAAGGTGTATTAAATCCTGAGGTCTCCTCCTCCTGCCCACACCAGGCCTCACCTCCGCCCAGGGCCTCCCATCACGCATGCACCACATTAGGGCCAAATTGAATTAGAATAATTAACTTTTGGTCACACTTTTAATTTGATGCCGGAAATAAGAGAGCTAATGGAGATTAAACAAGGCTCTGACTCCAGAGACCAGCCTGGAAGCTGCACAGGGAGGCCCGGGCTCTGGTGGGGAGGGAAACAAGCAGCCAGAGGAAAGAGGCTGAGATGGATGTGTACAGCATGTGAAACACACGCCTGTCCATGGCGCTTACAAATGTACTCATTCCGTGTGCCTGTGTGCCCTTGTTGCATATGGGAACATGCCTCTGCCACACGTAGGCAAACGTGCACTTGTGAGTACATGTACCCGTGTGTCTGGAGGTTTGCACACATGAGTGTCTCTTTGTATGTGTGCATAGGTGTGCGCACATTGCTTTAAACCCTAGACAGGCAAAGCTGCTTGACTTTTATGGATGTCTTCAAGCCCATCTGCTGCTTGAGGCTCTCCCACCATATTTCTCCCAAGAGAGCGCACATCAACCTACCCTCCGCCCTGACCCAGCACTCACCACCGCCGAAGGTGGCCTGCAGCTCTTGTCGTTAGGAAGCACGTCCCTCCTTCTACATGTGCCCATATAGCCCTGCACCTGCCCTCAGGGTCTCACAGAACAAGGCCAATCTGTCCCCCACAGCATCTCCTGGAGATGTGACTATTTCCTTCTCCGTGATCTCTTCTCTAGGTGGGGCATCTGGTCCTCACCTAGCGTCTCCCTCCCACAGATGCAGGACTTCTTTTTTGGATGAAAGAAAATAAAAAGTGCTGTGCCCTTATTTTTTTTAAAGAGAGAGCAAGGCCTCCCTAGATCCTCCTACAGGATGTCATGTGACACAACATTTGTACATGGCACTGAACACTCCATCACACGCCATAGCACGAGGCAGGCGGGCTGGGAGAGCGCGAGTGTCAGAGGGTCCTCCGGGGTCATCTGCTCCAGCCAGGGTCAAACTTCACGTGCATCAGTATCATCGGGTGGGATTTATTAAAATACAGATTCCCATACCCTTGCCCAGAAGCTTCGATGTTGAAGGTCTACAGAAGGTACCGGTCCTCTGCATTTTTAACAAGCAGTCAGGTGGCTCTGAGGCAGACGCCCAGGAATGATCACTTGAGAATACAGGCATCATCCAACCCCCTCATTTTACAGATAGGGGGACTGAGGCCCAGAAAGAAGACAGATGCTAGATGCTCAGAGTGAGTTAGAACCTAAGCCAGGACCCCTGAACCAGTTTCTCCCAAGGGAGCCCACCCCCCCCCACTTCTACCACCATGAAGCAGAAACATCCAGGCCTCAGAGAGAAGTATTCTCTTTCGAATTGGACATTTCCATCTGTTCCCACACTTATCCCTGGCCAGAGGGTCAAGAAGAAAGAATCAGAGATCGGGAGCCTCCAGTCTACCAAATGAAGTGTTCCCAGCCCTGGAGGAGCTGAGGTTCATGGAGGCCACCACTGTTGGAAGGAAATTCCCAGCAGGCAGTGAGAAGCAGATGGAGGTCAGGGCCTCACTGAGGATGTCCGGGCGGGGGGAGTGAGCCAGGCAAGGGGAGACCAGCCTGGAGTTTCTCAACAGGAGAGGACACCAGACACGTAGGATCTGGTGGCCACAGGAGGCCTCGCCTCCCAAGGAATCCGGAGTTACCTCCCAGAAGGTCTGGAGACATCCTCTGCCGTTCTAACCTGTCACAGACCAGGGGCCTAGCGTCCACAGGTCAAACCTAGCCCTACAGACACAGGGACCAGAGAGGACAAATGAGGACCTGAGATCACACCGCGTTGGGGGCAAAGTACTGTCTCCTACTGCCTGGCCCGGCCTTTCTACTGTACCTCTCTGATACCTTTGCTACAAGAAACCAGCACCAACTGCAATTATCTCTAGTAAGGAAGAGACAGAAATAATAAGTACAATGTTACAGCAGCTTTTCTCTTGACAAAACAAAAATAAAACCAAAGTGCCTGAGATCAGACCAGGAAAAACTGTCTTTCACCAACACTTACCTTTCTCACTACCTGCAAGGTTGTCTCCCTGCCCTGGCCCCCAGGACACTCCCACTTGCTAGGATTAAGTGAGAGCTGGCAGGTGCTTTCAAAACTGAGTCCCATGGGCACCAAACATAGGAGACTAAAAAGGAAGAAAAGGGAATTTGACTTCTTTCGAGCTTACTCCCTGATTTCATTTGGCCTAAGGTCTTATTTCTCTTATGCTGTGCAACCAAGGTCACGTTCCATTTCCAATGCTGTTTTCTGAGATTCCCCAGAGGAGAGGTGGAGCAGCCCTGACTGCTCCAAAGTCACTCACTGTCACCATCACTCACCGCCTCTGCCAGCAACAGCCCCGCAGTGTCTAGTAGGAAGAGCCCGGAGCTGGGGGGGCCAGCACAGGAAGGAGAGTGAATGCAGAAGGAAACAAGGGAAGAGACAAGCCCAGTACCCTTGCATGGCAGCCGACAGTGCCCAGGCCGAGTGGGTCCCTCCATTTCTCCAGCTGCCGGGAAGAGTGTCAGCAAGGAAAGAAAAGAGGGGTCCTTAATGCTTTGTCCTACCTATGGGAAAGGGCTGTGGCTCACAGGGAGGGGTCCAGTTGCGAGATGGGATCCCAGGCTCTTACTTTCTCAGGCCCCACCTCCTCAGCTCCCCCATGCCCCCTGCTTGAGAACACAGTGGAGGAAGATCAGAAGGGGACAAGAAGTATGAGACATCTTACTGTCTTAAAGTCAGGGAGACAGAGTCCAGGCACTGCCCACAGCACACTGCGCATGTGACCCATGCCAGGTCCGCATGTCCTTGGACCCAGCCTTCCCCATCACTAGTAGCAGACCATTCCTGACCCTGACAGGCCCCCGATGCCTCACATCCCTCTTCTCCCCCGAGAGCATCCCTCCTGCTTCTCCCATTCCTGCCTTTGCCCAAGGATGAGCACTGAAGGAAAAATCCCGAATGTTATGGAAGGCACGGAATGGGGAGGCTGACTCACGCAGGGATCCAGAGAAGCCCCCCGAGAAGATAACTTGGTATCTGAGACCTGACAGGGGGATGAGGTTTGCCTGAGAAAGAAGGTTGGAGAGGAGTGTTCTGGGTAGAGAAAACAGCTTATGCGAGCCTCACAAGGAGGAAAAAGCTCGACTCACTCACTCAAGGATGACACAGAGCCTCCTCTGAAGAGAGACAGGGAACCAAGGCAGCTGAGAGTTACCAACGGGCCCTGGGGCTTCTGTGCTGTCGGGCTGAGGGTGGGCGTAGCCAGGTGAGGCATCAGCCCAGAGGCAGGAAGAGGCCTTTCCAGGTGGGCTGACTCTATTTGATAGAGAAGCACCTGCCTATCTGCGGAGGCCAGTCAAGCTCCTTTACTACTACTGTGAGCCTCAGGGGCCTTGTCCAGAGAGAGGAGAAAACACCTCGTAAGCTGGTGTGATGATTCAAATTAAATTGTATTGGTAGGAACAGTGCTCAACACCTACTATATACTTAACACAATTGCTTTCTCCTCCTATGCCTAACTCAGAAGCTTGCGCTACACGTTCAGCCCTTTCTCAAAACCCTCTGGGGCGTAAGGCAGAGGCGAAGGTCACCTGTCCCCATGAACCCCACACCTTCTACCAAGTACAACTCGCTCTGAGAGCAGAAACAGTGCCTTTTCATCCTGTGGCCTCACGGAGCCTTGCTAATGTGGAAAAATTTGTCTCCCTGCTTCACCTCTTGCCCTCCTCACACGAGGCCCAACCCAGCCACCAGAGCAATTCCATTAAAATCGAAGTCAGGTCAGGGCGCTGCTCTGCTCAGAACCTTGCAATGGCTCCGTCTCACTCAGGGTAAAAGTCAGTCACGACCATGACCTACAGAACCCTGCGTGCTCTAGTCTTCATGGACTTGTGCTCTAATCATCTACCACTCTCCCCTATGTCCTTTCTGCTCCAGCAACACTGGCCTCCTCGCTACTCCTTACTTCCTGCCTCAGGGCCTTTGCACGTACACAGATACTCACATGCCCCTCCCCACTTCTAGATCCTTACTCGGATGTCATCTGCCAGGTAAGACCTTCCCAGCTGCCATCTATAAACTGTACCACCAGCACCTCTCCCCTCCGTGCTTTACTTTTTTCCTGCATAACATGAGTCATCATTAATAATGCCTTTTTAAAAATTGATTTTGTTTGTTTTTGTCACCCCCCTCTAAAATGTAAATTCCTTGGGGGCAAGGCAAGGTGTCTTTTTTATCTTTTTATTTTATTTTGTTTTTTACTGGTTTCATTAATTCTGAATCCCTCAGTACCTACAATCAGCAGCTGCCTGGCACATACAGAACATTTGGGAAATGAATGGGGGTGGAGGAGGGAAGAAGGAAAGTTTCTTCTCAAAGTCCCTGGTTGCCATCGGAGGCACTGGACTTCTCATCTCAGACAAAGGCGGATGTCAAGTCAAGGCTGGGATTTTAGGTGGACAGGAAGCACACAGTTCATTTGGCACACACAACGCTCAAAACTACCCGGAAGGAGAATTCTGACTTCCAGGAGGGGGAAGCCAAGTTTCCCACCAGGGGCGACCCCCACAGAAAAGACTGGTATGGATCACAAATTTTCCCTCATTCTGCAGTGCCCTCTACCCCCACTTTGAGAAGATGCACGAAGCACAGAACCCAGAACAGCTCTGTAACCCATCAGTCTCCCTGGGGGCACTCCAAGAAATGCCCCGCAAATTTTTAGTGCGGCCCTTGTAGGTCCAAACACCACCGTCTTTTACTGGCGGGGGGCCTTGGGAACTCTCCGCCTCTCCCATCACCCACCTTTCAAATGTGGGAGACAGCGATCCCTGTCTGCCGACCTCACAGCGCTCCTGCAAAACCCAAGTGTGTGTGAACATGGAAACTTCCATGCAGGTGTTCTTCTGGTCCCTGAACTCTCCTCCACCCAAACCGATTTCTTCATGATTCTAAGAACGAACACTTCCCCCTCCCCTTCATGTGCAAACCAGTTTTAAGCTCCAGATTCTACAAAAAGAAAACTCATCTCGGGGAGCCTGGGTGGCTCAGTCGGTTAAGCATCTGCCTTCGGCTCGAGTCATGATCCCAGGGTCCTGGGATTGAGCCCCACGTCCAGCTCTCTGCTCAGCAAGGAGTCTGCTTCTCCCCTCCCTCTGCCTGCCATTCTGCCTACTTATGTTCTCTCTCTCTCTCTGTCAAATAAATAAAGAATCTATTTTCAAAAAAGAAAAGAAAAGAAAACTCATCTCTCTGGATCCCCTTTGCTTGCTTTATGTCTTTGTGTCTCTTTGTGTCTCTAATTAATTCAATGTCTTTTTCTCTCTCCCTCGGCCCCTTTTTGTGTCTCCGTATGTGTGTGGCTGGCTGGCTGACTGCCTGCCTGCCTTCCTGTCCATCCATACTCTCCCTATTTCCTGCCTTCTCTGCCTCACTCTGCACATTTGTCTGTGTGTCCTTTTGTCTTACACTTGCTTTCCATGTGTCTCCTGATTTGTTTCTCCTCTCTCTTCTCCTCAGTCTCTCTATTGTTTCCCCATCTGTCCTGCTACCTGTCTCTGCATCTCTCTATCTGAATGTGTTTCTCTCTGTGTCTTACCATCTCCCCTTTCTAGCTCTCACTTTCTCTGTCCACCTCTCCCTGAATCTCTGCGCGCTCTCTCTCTCCCCACCCGCTCCCTAGTTACTTCTTGTCTCCATGAGGATTTATGTAACACACAGACAGCAGTGGCAGTAGCCAATTTGAAAGACTGCTCGCAGATATAAGAACTTAATGCTACCTTAGGCTTCAGGAAAATGAGCTGTGGTCCTCCTGAGAGCTCCTTTGCTCAGGGATGCCTGGACCTTCTCCTCCCTCCTCCTTGAAAAGGAGAGAGGCAACTCTTTATTTTTTTAAGATTTTTATTTATGTATTTGAGAGAGAGAGAGCACAAGCAGGGAGAGCAGCAGAGGGAGAGGGACAGACTCCCTGCTGAGAGGGGAGCCCAACCCGGCTCCATCCCAGGAACCTGAGCCAAAATCAAGAGTCAGACTCTTAACCCACTGAGCCATCCAGGCGCCCAGAAAGGCAACTCTTCAGACTACATCCTCAAGCCCCTGCTGTGCTCAGGGATCTTGCGCCTCCTGGCTCCCGCACAGTTGGTCTCCACCTCTAACTAGCACAGTTTCTGCTTTCAGGTACTTGCAGAGTTGACATCAGGGAGCCAAAAAGATGTCATCTATTTCCACAAAATAAAGACAATGGACACAGACTGCAACAAGAGGGACTTGGAGCAGACTGGAGGAAGGACTTCCCACCCATCAGAGAACTGGTACAGGCTTGAGTTCACCCTTGTGAGTTATGTAAGTAAAGGAGGGGTCTCCTTTCCTAAAAAAAACAAACAAACATTGGAACGGTGCTAACTTGTGTGGACACAGAAAAATCCTCTGTGCCAAATGACCTGTTGGTGGCTCCTACCACTCTCAGTGTGCATAGGTGTAGTAAACACGCCACCACACACATTCAGACACACACACACCCCACACACACCCTTCTTGGAGGCTTAAACACATGTGTTTCTCCCTGATGAGGCTCTGCAGCCCACCCACAGCTAGAGTCACCAGCCCCCACCCTCAACTCCCTCTATGTGGCCAGACTGCGAGGGGACGGGCCTTCAGGTGGGCTGATGGGCAGTGGTGCCCCCGCAGACAGGCAGGAAGCCAGAGCAGACATTTCTATCTCCTCATCACTCCAGGCAGCCACCTCCGAGCCCTCTGCCTTTCAGGAAGCCCAGTCAGGAAATTAACAGGAGCCAAGACACCTCCAGACACCTGCCCGGAAATTCAAACCTGGAGCAGGTGGGGGCTGGCTCAGGAGGCAGAGCATGTAATGGGAGGGGTCTCCATGCACTGGACAGTGGACACATGCAGGGGGTGGGCACCAGCCCTTTTTAGGGGGGTATCCAGTGTCACAGATAACCAACATGGGCTGCCTGGGATGGGACAAGAGGGCACAGCCAGCTTGTCCTGGGGAGCATGCTCCATCCAAAAGCAGGACACCTCAGAGCAGAAAAGTCCTGACAGCAATTTAGTGATTTGTTCTATGGCTGCCTCCACCTAAATCCCCTAGTGGATGTGACAGAGGGGACAGAAATGATGATGAGGCTTCTCCCTAAAATCAGGAGCTGAAAAGAGGCTGCACGAACACTGAGACAAGCATGAGTTTAAAAGCAGGGCAAACCTGATTCAAACCCACACTCTGTTACTTACAAGTTCTGTGACCTTCAGTCTTAGTTGTCTCATCAATGAAATGGGCATAGCAGTAGCCACCGGCATTAATCAAGGTAGGCCAACTGTTCTAACAAATAATCCCTCAGATCTCTGTGATTTAAAGACCTATTTCTTACTTGTAGTCTACACGTTGGAGGAAGGAGAGCTGTGCTCCACACAGTCATTCAAGAACCCAGGCTCTTCTTTATAGACTACTCCAAGGCCTTGGGACCTCCACATCAGGGTTTCTCAATCTCAGCACTCCTGACATTGGGGCTGGATGATTCTTTGTAGTAGGGGCTGTGCTATGAATTCTGATATGTTTAGCAACATCCCTGGCCTCTACCCACTAGACCCCAGTAGCATTTCCCCAAGTTATGACAATGAAAAAATGTCTCCAGATATTGCCAAATGGACATCTCCAATAAAAAAGGGGGGGAAATTGCCTTAAGAAGCACTGCTTTAGACCCTCCACAGCTATCCAACTGAGGAGGAAAGAGAAAACACATGGCATCTCACACAGGCAGTTTGAGGGGACCAGCCAGGAAGCAGTGGAGGGCATTACATTGCCCACATTCCATTGGCCAGCTTGAGGTCACATGGTCCCACTGCTGGGCAGGCTGGGAAGTGTAGTCCACTGCATGTCCTGGAGGAAAAGGAAGAGGTGGAGCGCATAGTCTTGCCTCTGCCATACCACCTCTTGGGCTACTGGGATGATTTGATGAGCTGAGGATTTTATGTAAATAAAATAAATAAGATGCATGGCACGTGGAAGGCTCTCAACAAATCCTAATGACTAATATTCTTGGAAGGTCTGCATGAGCTCCACACCACACTGTGAACTTAGAATGCATTATCTCACTGGATCCCCATTTGCTGATAAAGAAACTCAAGTGCAGGGAGAGTAAGTATCTCCTGCAAGGACACAGAGCTGGTGGCTCTGGAAGGCCAGCTCCAGCACCATCTTGAGCCCTTTTTTACACTCTCTGCCAAATGTAGTCTCCTGCCCCGAATTCCCTCACCATGCTGTCACATGCAACATGGCCATTCAATGAGTCACAGATTCACAACACACCTTCTCTGCAAAAAGGAGGAAACCAGGTCCCCAAGACATGACTGCCTGGGG
Organism: Ailuropoda melanoleuca; assembly: GCF_002007445.2. Lineage (NCBI taxonomy): Eukaryota > Metazoa > Chordata > Mammalia > Carnivora > Ursidae > Ailuropoda > Ailuropoda melanoleuca. Next base: position 9,049,969 of record NC_048230.1, read on the forward strand.
TCACTCCGCTAGAAAGCAGCAGAGCCAGAACTAGAACCCAGGCCAAATGGCTGCTAATGCAGCACTCTCTGGGAGAAGGCCACTTCTGTCCTCTTGCCATGGGGTAGAGATACTGGCTGAAATGTCTGCTTTCTGCCCCTCCATCTCCACCTGGATCAGACCCTTCTCTGGGTCTGCCACAAGTTTGCAGCATGACCCTTAGCAAGCTCTTCTGGGAAGGCTAATTTTTTATGTCAGCTTGAGGGGGGCAAGGGGTGCCCAGATAGTTGGTTAAACATTATTCTGGGTGTTTACTGTATGGGTATTTCTAGATGAGATTAAAAATTGAATCAATAGAGTGAGTAAAGCAGCTTGCCCTCCCCAGTGTGGGTGGGCCTCATCCAACCTGTTGTAGGCTTGAATTGAACAAAAAGGCAAAGTAAGGAAGAATTCACTCTCTCTGCCTGACCGTTGAGCTTGAACATTGGTCTGGAACTTACACTGTCGACTCCTGGGTCTTCAGTTTGCCACCTGCAGATCTTGGACTTCTCAGCCTCTGTAACTGTGTGACCCAAGTCCTTATAATGAGATAGATAGATAGCTATAGATATATAGATATGGATATGGATATGGATATAAATGTACACGCATATATACACATTTACAGTGGACCCTTGAATAACTCAGGAGTTAGGGACACTGACCCCCTCTCCCCATGCAGTTCAGAATCCATCTATAACCTTGGACTCCCCAAAATTTAACTACTAATAGCCTACTGTTGACTGGAACCCTTACTGAAAACATAAACAAATAATTAAAACATCTTGTATGTTGCATGTATTATATAGTATATTCTTACGACAAAGTAAATGAGGGAAAAGAAAATGTTACTAAGAAAATCACAAAAAAAGAGAAAATACATTTGTAGCAGTGTACTGCATTTATCGAAAAAAATCCACATATAAGTGGACCCACAGTTCAAACCCATGTTGTTCAAGGGTCAACCCCTCACTCTTCCCATCTGTGTCCCATTTAGCCCCCTTATCAATCCTGTGCAGAAGGTGAGGGCATGGCCTCCATCCTACACAATGCCCTGTCCACACAGGCAAGAAGAAGCAGAAACACAGCTAAAACACAGTCCTGTCTAGTGCCAGACTTGGGTCTTCCTACCAGGACTCTTCCTTTCTACTACTCTGGAACTCTACCATTCTGAGCCTGAGCCACCCCCAGCCAAGGTCATTGACACCCTAGAACTGAGCCTGGGGAAAGGCTCTAAGAAGAGAGACCTCTCGTTCTCAGAAAGGGCTTCCCAAACTTTGCACACAGGAGGGAAAAGATACCGCCCTTGCTCTCAAGTGGGGGTATCCTCAACTCCTCTTTCTCCCTCACCTCCACAGCAGGCTGGACCCCAAGCAGTATGGCCCAAGTCAATCTGGAAGGATTCAGAGGTGAGCTGAAGGCATCCTTCAAAGAGGAAGCAGCAGGATCAGGCCTGGCTGAGGAAACAGCGTGTTGGCCTTGTTCCCCTGGCCCTGCTCAGGAGCAAGGTCAATGTTACCCACACACAGCCAGCCTGACCCTCCTGCCACAGATCCACCACCTGGGCCGCTCCCTCTCCTCCCACCTCCAGTTACCCCTAATCCAGCTCATGTTAGGGCTTAAGTGGCCCTCCATCCTTCTGGCTCCCTTCGTCCTCGCGGCTATCCGCTTAAGTCAGACCCTCTTCATCTCTTTCTGTAATGGCCTTCTCACTGGTCCCCAGCGTCTGCTTTTTCCCTTCCAACCCATCCCCTACAATGCTGCCAGAATAATCTTTCTGATAAACCTGGCCATGTCACTCCCCTTCTTGAAACCTTCCATGGCTCTCTGACACCCTCAGGACAAAACCCGGACTTCTCAATCAGGCCCACAACACACTGCTGTGGCACCTGTTAGCTTGCCGCCTCTCAAGCATATCCTTGGTCACTCTTCCTTGCCTTCGGGGCCTCAGCAAAGCCAAATTACTCATGGTTTCCCTGAACACATCATTGTCTCAAGCCTTCTTTCACTTTGCCTAAGTTGTCCCCTCCACATGAATTGTGTTCACTAGAGTACATAGCAAACTCCTATTCATCCTTCAAAGCCCTGCTCAGATACAACCTTCACTCTGAAGCCTTTCCTTATCACCTCCTCCCCCACGAGAGCACTAATTATAATACTTAACATGTATTGGGTGCTTACAGGCACGATCCTAGACCCACAATATGTGTCTCATTTAATTTAATCACCCCACGCTATGAGTAGAGTGCCAGTTTTGAAAATGCACCCCCCCGCCCCGCTCCTTAAACCTAGATGGGTTTGTGACTGCCTCACCCAACAGAGTGCAGCAGAAGTGACGCAGGGTGCCTTCCCAGACTGGGTCATGAAAGACCACGTGGCTTCCACCTTGGGCTCTGGCTTCTGGACATTTCCCCTCAGGAGCTTCCCTCTCAGCAGCCACCATGCTGGAAGTAGTCCAAGCCCCATGCACAGGCTGCGAGGGGCTCTGCTCTGCAGTCTCCTCTTGAGCGCAGCCTTGAAGGTGCATGTGAGAGAAAAGCCTCCGGATGATTCTAGCCCAGCGTGTTCATTACCCCTAAACAATGACGTCTTCCAGCTGAGGCCCCAGACATTGTGGAGCAGGGACAGTCTGCTCCACTGCGCCCTGCCCAAGTTCCTGACCACAGAACCTGTCAACACGCAATAATGTGGTGCTTGTTTGTGCCCCTGAGTTGAGGGGGCTTGTTATACGGCAATAATAGTCACAAATCTGTTGGAGCCTATCCCCATTTTACAGATGACAAAACAGAGGCAGCACCAGGTTGGGTAACTTGCACGAGGTCCTAAGGCTAGAAGGGAGCTAAGCCAAGACCGAAAGCCAGACAGTCAAGCTCCAGAGTCGGTCCTCTTAGGCACTTTCCTCATGGTCACGATCACGGACTACTCTGGTGTCTGTCTCCCGCTTCAGACCAAGCTTCTTGTGGGCAGGGATACATCTCCTGTCTCTGTTCCCGGCACTGGCTCAGTTCCGGGCACAGAGCCGATGCCAAGGACAGGTTTGCTGAACTGACCCGAACAGCACAGGGGGGGCCCTGCGGGTGGGGTGAGGGTGGGGTGTGGGCCACTGGAGCTGAGCCTGTCGGTGGTGCCATGATCTCCCCACAGAGCTCCTCCAGTGCTGTCCTGCTGATCCCAGGCCCTTACCCCACCCAAGCCTCTGACTCATATTCTTTTTAAATTGATGATTTTTCTGTCCAGTCTGCTCCCCAGTGCCCAGGGGCCCAGCTGACAGCTTCATTAAAAACAGCCTTTGGCGCCTCTCAGTCCAGCAGACCACACGGGCATGTATCATCACTGACCCCACAGCCCTGGCCACCTCCCCACCCTGCCACCGACGACACATGGGACAGCCCAGCTTCGAGTCACGTGTTTGAATGTGCACTAGTTACCACCATGGACCCCTCCCCTGCCACACTTCCCTGGGTCTGGAAGCGAGGGGCAACCTCCACCAAACAGACACACCCACACCCAACAGGTGTCCCACAGGGGAGAAGGAGCCTGGGACCAGGAGTCAGTGCAGATGGCTGAGCGCAGACCCTGGCTCCGTGCTGGGGCAACGCTGGCCTTGTGGAAGTCATTCCCCCTTCCGGACCTGCCATTTCTCAGAAGAAATGCCAGAACAATTCCTCAGGAGTAGAACTTTTGGGGAATTGCATTCCAAAGAAGGGATTTCTCCTTCAGCCCCACTGTCCCCTGCTGTCCCACTGGCTGACGTTGGCAGACCACTCAGCTTGACCCTCCTCACAGGCTCAGACAAGAGGCTGGCTGGCCCTCAGCTGAGAGCGAGACAAGCACATGGCTGGGGCCTGCCGAGCTGATGCAAAGATGAAATAAGAATAAGAAAATAGCAACACTTTTCTACACCCTAGACACTCTTCTATGGGCTTTACCTGCAAGAATTTATTTATTCACCCCAACAGCTCTAGTCACGTAGGCACTGCTGTTATTCCCATTTTGCAGATGAGGAAACTGAGGCATGGATGCAACAAATGATTTGGCCGAGGTCTCACACCCAGCAAGTAGAGGAGGCAGGAGCCAAATTCAATCAGACCAGATCCAGAGTCCTGACCACTTAACCCTCTCATACCAAGGTGAAGTGCTTGGGACAGTGTGTGGCATGCACCAGAGGTGGCCAAGCACCCTTCGCCCCTTCCCATGGAGGAAGGAGAAGGGCTAGGTTGCGTGGACCTTAGGGGCCACAGGGAGGAACCACCACCCCGCCTCCAGAGCAGGGGCAGATCCTCCCCACCTGCTTGTGGTTTCGCTGAGCCCCAGCCCCGTGAGGATGAGGAAGGTGAGGAGGCCTCTTCCAGCGTGCCTTGTCCTTTTGTCCTTCTGCTTGCATGAGAAAGAGATCCAAGAGTTATTTACTGCAGAGATTTCATTGAGATGTTCTCACCCTTACTGTACATCCTTTAAAGGTGAAATAAAAATATCTAAAGAAAAAAAAAGGCTTTTTATTCGGCATCGTAAAAGTCATTGGCAGACGCTCCCCTGGAAGGGGATAAAACAGCATAAAACTCTGCAGTGACATTGTTCTGGGAGAACCCTCCCAGCCAGCCTGAGCCTGGAAGGTGCACCTGCAGGGAGGGCTGCCAAGAAGGGCCCTGCACAGCTCTGGGCTCCACTGGCTGGGCCTGCTCCTGCATCCCCAGAGCCTACAGCTGGGATAGCAAAGTAGGAGCTTAATAAATGCTTGTTACATTCAAGAGTAAATCAAAGAATGACCACCAGAGCGAACTCTTGCCCAGATCTTGCCTGACTGTCCCTAAGTGGGAGGGAGGGCAGCGGACCGGACTATCACAGTGCCCAACCCCTTGAGACCAATTTCCTGGCAAATCGGAGAGATCACACTCTCATGTCCATGCCTTTGTATCTCTCCTCTTCTGCCTAAAGAGATTTTAACCCGGGCCTCCTGCCTCCTCCATCTGTCTGCAATATCATTTCCTCACACACATCTCCCACTTCCAACCTTGAGCTCTAAGGGGCCTCCTCCTCCTCCTCTTGCTGGGTTCAATGTTCCCCTTGGTGCTCCTCCAGGCTCTGTACGGTATCCTAGGTGCCTATGTCTTTGTTTCTCCCAAGAAAAAGTATATTTCTCAGAACTGGGGTCCTGGTAGGAAAAGCTCAAAAAGTATGTCTCAGAAGAATGAGTGAAGGAAGGACAATTGCATGATCCTTAACACTTTACAAAGTTTCCCCATATATGCTCCAAGAACTCTCACAATACCCACCCCACATGTGGTATCCAGGTTTGACATCGTAAATCTCACTTTATATATAAGAAAGTAGAGACTCAAAGAAAAGCAAGAGTTGCCTGTGATAACATAAGTAGGTATGTCCTTGAATGCAGTTCTATATTCTTTACCTTCCCTCTTTACCAAGTTGAAATTCACAAACTGTCACTCTTGCCCAAAACATACACACACACATAAATGTAGGCACACACACAGACACAGACACATACATGCACATGTGTACACACGGATACATACACACACGTGTGCTCACACACACAGAGATGCATGCAAATACATGTATGTATGTACATGCACACACACACACACGTGCCAATGAGCAGAAATGATTGGCCCAGAAAGAAAAACAGGAGTTGAGGAAAGAGGGAAGAAGTCCCAAAGGCCCCCCTCAATGCCTCCCACATCACTATCAGGCTTTGCCTTTGATTTTCAAACTTTTAATTTTCACATCATCAGGTACTACATCAAAGCAATTTTACTACAGGTGCCCTGGACCCAGGGTTTCTAGCTGCTCTGATTCCAAATTACTCTTCCCACTGGGTCCGCATCACCGATGGCATTTCACTTCTCAGTAAATTCCACATGGGGAGCATGGAGAAGCAAGGGCAATGCTGGTGAAACCACCCCTCACCTCTGTTTCCAACTCTTGCTCACTTCCTTTTATATGCTGCTGAAAGGGTCATGTTCAGAGTTCTGGTTAAACATGGTAGAGAAAACCTCCCTCCCTTCCTGGTCCACTGGGCTCTTGTGCAGATAAGATGAGAGGACGGACGGGGATGGACTGCAGATATACCAAAGTGCTATGCACACATGAGGAAGTCGCTCTTTACCTTGCTTCCTCCCAACACCCCACTAAAATGACTAAGGAATTTTGTTAAGACATAAACCAGACCAGGAGAAAAGGAGAGGAAGCAACAGCAACAAAACTGCCGAGGCTTAGGAGCAGATGGGTGAATAACAACTGACTCAGGAGGCCAGAAAAGGCTGAAACCTAAGTTGGCCGTGGCGAAGTCCAGGACCTGGCTGGTTGCTGGTGCAGAAGCCCAGAAAGTCTCAAGTATGAAGAATGCCAGCTGCTTCTGAGAGCGGGGCTCAAGTCAGGAGTGGACTGAGAGTCTGCATATGAAGGAGTCAGACCCTCCAGACACAACCCCCATTCTCCCTCCTAAGAGAGGAGAGCAATGGGATCTGAAGGGCTTTAAATTCCAGAACACAAGTCATCACCGAGGGCAAGGTGATGACAGAACACAGGTATTAAGGAAAAGTCTACATGCTTCCTACGCCCACTCAATTTCCTGAGCACTGGCAAGACAGCTTCCACCACCCAGCCTGGAGCTTGGGGGGACTACTCTCAGATGGAACAGTACAGCCCAAGAACAGACTGAGAGCCAGTGTCCCCCCAAACATCCTCCACCCTCTTGCCACACACAGGGCCCATGCACATGGGCCTTCCAGGAAGCCAGGGCATCGAATACAAAAAATGGAGAATTAAAAAAAAAAAAAAACTGGGAGAGAGGGGCTCAGATCAAACAGAAGCGATTTAGGAAGAAGGAGGATATCTCAAAACCCTATAGTTACCCTTGTATAAGAGAAGATACTGCACCCTTGAAAAAAGAACAGGCTCCTATTAAAATTTAAAAAAAATTAAAGAACATTCAGGAAATAAAAAGAACTTTGGAATTAAAAAAAGAGTGAGAAAATTCCACTGGAGGGTTGGTGAATAACATGGAGGAAATCTCCTAGAACCCAAAGAGTGAGAATAAAATACAGGAGAAAAATGATTAAAATTTTCAGAAAATCAGTCCAGGAGATCCAACATCTAACTCACAGGCAATACAGAAAGAGAGAGAAATCAGAGGTAAGACAATGATCACAGAAGTAACATAAGCAAATGTCTTAGCATTGAAGGATATGAGTTTCCAGATTAATGGGCCCCGATATCAAAGCACTTCATTGGGAAATTTCAAAACACTAAGGATGAAGTTATTAAAGCCACCAGAGAGAAAGGGGAAAAGTCTGGTTACATAAAAAAGATCAGGAAGCTGCATGGCATTAAATTTCTCATAAGCAGTCTCAGAAATTGTATCTCCCATGCTGCACCAAAATAAGAGCATAAACCAAGTAAAAATGGAGCTGTGGGGGCCAGGGAACATGATATCCAGACAGGAGAGGAGCCAAGGAGGTTTCCAGGTGGTGGCAAAGAAACCGCAGGATTAAGGATGGCAGCTCCACCTGGGGAACGTGAGAGCAGAAGGATGGAGGACTCCAGGAGGGATGTCTCCAATTAAAAAATGAAACCAAGAGACCACAGATGCCTGTGAACACCCAGAGAGCTGACGCCCACGTTTGATACAGTGTGTGGGGACTCCAGGCTCAGAAGAAGGGCCCTCCTTCTAAAGTGCTTTCTTTAGAACAGAAATGCTAGATTTCCTCTGCTACCACCCCTTCACTGAAAGCAGTTCCTAGCTCCCCCTAAATCACAGCTGGTTGCTATGGAAATGATTGTATGTATAAGCAGAACAAATACCTGGGGTACTCCTCTCTTCCAAAACTGGGCAGGGGATGCTATTAAGGTATGGCTTAGGTGGCTGAGATGTGGGAGACATTCTATTAGGGTCCAGAGAAGATGTTTACTTACTTATGCAGAACCATCAACATCAGAGTGAGGTTACCTGGCGGAAATGGAGAAGAATGCACAAGAAGTTGAGGCAGAAACTTCACTTCCGTGACAATGATGGCCTGGAATGGATATTATGAGGTTGGCTAACTTGTACATTTTTTTAAATTTATTTATGAAGAGAGAAAGAATTTCAACCATGAAAATGCAAGAAGACCTCGACTTTGAAACCAGGTAGAAAAGGAGAGATTATAGAGTGTGAGCCCTTCACGAGACAGAGAAGTGCCTCAGGTTCCACAGCAGGTTAAGCCAGAGAGCCAGGACCAGAACCCAGGGCCTTGTCATAGGCTTCCAGAATGTTCTCCAAGGTCTCCTACATCTCATTCAAGCTTTCTGCAAAAGTAGAATCCAACACGTGGTCTGGGCCAGGCACGGGGTGGGGGGCGGCGGGTGGTAAATAAAATGACACAATCTAGTGACCAACAAGGCCTGCAAACAGTAAACAGGCACAGGTTAAGTAATGGGATGTGCAGTATAGTGCAGGTTTGTACTAGGTAAAGCGGAAGAGGAGCACGAGTTAGCCTCTGGGGGTCGGGGAAGGCTTCCTTCACAGGGCTTAAAGGGATGGGTTGTCCAAGGGGGTGAAGGGGAATGTGGGGATGGCGTTCCAGAGGACACAACCTGTGCAGAAGCAGGACCAACAGTCAGGTTTGTCTGGAATATCAGGTAGGAACTGTGAGATGCGGATGGGAAGACAGGCTGGGCCAGATCCGGGCCCGCATTCCAGTCTCATAGAGGCGCTCCTGGCGAAAGGTGGGCTCATAAAGATACAGGAGGGCTGGTAAGTCCCCGCCCTTAACTGGTGTAACTGGTGTATCTGCAAGTCGCAAGTTGAAAGTCAGCCTGCAGAAGAGGTCTGCCAGCACTCACCAAAGGAGAAAATAGGAAGCATGAAGCAAGTTTATCTTAGAGGTCTCGTGATAAGTGGGGCATGGGACAGGAGAAGGGCTCCCTGTTCACCCTTTCTCCCCTCCTCAGGTCTTGGCTCCCCTTTCTCCTAATTCCCCAGCCTCCCCATCCCACTCACTACCACCCGGTCCCAGCCTGCAAGGTAATTATAAAGAAGTTAAACCGAATTACCCACGCAGGGTTTATTTTGTGTTTTTCTGCTGCTGCCGCTGCCAATTATGGTGCAATTAGACTGCCTTCATTAGCAAATGAGATTAGAATTAACATTGTTAATTACTCGTTCTGTTAAATGGGGAAACGGGTGTGGTGGGGAGGGCACTGGGGTGGGTGGTGGAGGGAGAGAAAGTGCACGGCAGGGGGAGGTTTGCAGGCCCCCAAGGTCTCTGGGGTCCATGGGAGGAATGGAGATTTGCCAAATGTCAAGACACAGATAGAGTGAGACAAGACGTAATCTGCCAGGTCAGAAAAGGGGGACTTTACTCATTAATAACACTCACTATAGTTCCTTGGGTACTCAATCTGTGCAACACTTTAGACACATTATTCACTTAACCTTCACAACCATGTATGAAGTCAGTCTTAGCATCCCCACTTTGGGAGAAGGAAAGTGATGCTCAGAGAAGTTAGGTTACTTTCCCAAAGTCACACAGCTATATGTAGGTGGCAGAGTCAAGCACTTCTCCAACCCTGAGTGCCAGGACCTTTGATTTTCATAGGAAAGGGGGGCCCCACATGCATTATACTTTATGTAGTGATAGTTTAAAGTCAACTCATTTGATACGCAGACTTGCCCCATGTGGAAAACAGGAATTAGCCTCATTTTCCTCCTGAGGAAGCTGAGATACCAAGAGTTTAATCAGGGGTTAACTTACCATGGCCTGCAGGCCATATCCAGCATGCCACCTGTTTTGTAAATAAAGTTTTATTGGAACACAGCCATGCCCATTTATTTGTGTGTTATCCACGGCTTGCTTTCAAACTAAAACAAGAGTGGAATAGTTGCAACAGTGACCGTATAGCCCACCAAATCGAAAATAATTACATCTGGCCCTTTATAGAAAAAAGTTTGCCAACCCCTGGTTTAAATAATTAACATAAAGTCACATAGTGCCTGCATAAAGGTGTGGGATTTGAACCCAATTCTTCTGGCTCCCCCATCCAGATTCTTCAGCAACTTTTGCCCAGAGGGAAAGGAGGCTGTTCCAGCTAAGCTAAGCTTCCAGGGAGCTCAGAGACAGCTTCACTGCCCCCAAAGAGAGAATCATAGCAGACAATCCAAATTATTTCAGCCTAACTTCAGAAATCTGATGAGGTTGGCTGCTTTCAGCAACAATCAATAAAAAACTCAATTATGAGTAGTTTTAAAAATAAAGAGTTCATAATTTCTTACGCTAAGAAGTCTGGAGGTAAGGCAATTCCAAGTCTGATTAATTCAGCTGAGTCCTGGGATACCATCCAGAACCCAGATTCTTTCTTTCTATCCATTCCTCAGCATCTTAACTACTTCCTTTGTGATCTCAATGTGGTTGCCGAAGCTCCAGACATCACATCTTCACCTAACAACACCCTAAGGTGGTGGGCAGGAGTAGCTGCTTCTTCTGGCAAGTCAGTTTTCCAAATCCCAGAAAGTACTCCTTCTGCAACAATCTTACACTTAGTTGGCGCTGGCCAGAACTACACAGCATGCCCATGTGTGAACATCACTGGCCAAGGACATGGGATTGCCACGTTTGCCCAGATTAGTCAGGATCCCCTTCTGGGGCTGGGAGGGTCCCAGCCTCCCCTGAAAAGCATGGCTGCTGGGATCTGAGTTCTGATAGCAAGAAACAAGTGGGCAGATGGGTGGCTGTCGGAAGGCAATAGATGGGAACTTTAAGATTCCTATTCTGTTGGTCATGTGGAAAGTCCTCACCCTCAAGGTCTAGGAAAGAGACACAGTCCACCTTATTCATGTGTCTTTTCAATGCCCTGTTGCCTCTTCTTCTGTAGGGGGCAGGAAGAGCCAGTGGAAGGGTTCATCTCCCCAGGAGCCTGGCCTCTAACCCAGAGTATAGGCACAGATACCTCCGGAGACCGTTTGGCCTTTGGTCCTCCCCTCCCCTTCCCCACATTCCAGCCCAGAAAGGCCAAGGTTTTGTGGGCATCCCCCTGCTGTGTTGCCTTCTTAGTTTCTGTTCTCTCACCTTCCTGTTCAGTGACCTCACAGGGCACAAGCTGTGCACCAAGAATTAGAAGCCTGAGTGGCCCCAGGCAGTGGGCTGGACCAACAGCCCCCGTTTCTGAGGGGTACTCAGAACTGAGCCCATTTGTGCCAAGTGCCAGGATGGACGTGGCAGTGCAGATGGTCTGGGATGGGCAGGGCACATCCTGGTGCATGGAGACTCTTTCACCCCTCCATCTCTGCACAGGCTAGTGACTCATACCCTCTGCTCCCAGATTCCCGGCGCATCCCCCCACCCCCACCTCTCCCTTTCCCCCTCCCCCACCTTCATTTCTTTTAGACCCTGGGCATCTGGGCTCATGCATCTTTGCCAGGACTTCCTTTCTGCCATCTGGGCAGGATTTGTGAGGCAGAGAGATTACCCAGGCATTTAAAGAAGTTTCATGGAGAAGGGTGTCAGGCAAGGTGGGTCCCATCTGGGGGCCACCTGTCATACAAAGACTCAGGGGCAAATTCCACAAGGCCACATGGCCTTCATTAAGAAAGAAGAGTTCGTGGGGGGTAGGGAGGACTATACATGGAGTCAGCAGGGGAAGGCCTGCCTCCTTCCTCCCATCCTCTCCACTGACAGCACACGGCGCACCAGAGTCAGGCCGTCTACTGATGGCCAGTTTAGGTTTGCATTTCAGGCAGTGTCACTGACAGGCTCAGTCGTGGGGAAATCTCCAGCGTGCAAGAAGGGGGAGGCATGTCCCCTCCCACCTGGGGTCAGTCGGGCAATTTATTCTGCAGTGGGAGGCCTTGCATTAACTACACTTTTGTTTGTGTGTGTGTGTGTGTGTACATGCACAAATGCACATGCACACACACACACTGCTTGCTGGCCTCTGACTTTACTTGGCTGCCGGGATGGAAATAAACATTTCAATCTCAAGCAATTCCTCTAGTTGTGGTGGCTGGGGCCCAGAGGAGCCGCGTTTCCTTTCCCTGTGCTGTCACATCCCTATCATGGCTAGGTTTTCCTCAAAAAAGCCTCTGAGTGATTTCTAAAGTATTAAGCCTGGAGACGAGAGGGCTCTTTTGCCCCTCTTCCTTGCTCTGAGTTCCCAGGGCTCAATGAACAGGCATCTGGGTGATTGATGAGACTCCCAAGAACCATGCCCTCTCCCTTCCCGCCAATCCTAGCCATGTGAGACTCACCCCTACACCAAAATCTACCCCCTAGCCCTCCTGTCAGATGCCATGCAATTCACTCCGAACCTGGTGGTGACCCTAAAGGGAGCATCTAACTCACCTCCGAGGGGTAATAGCCAACCCCATGGGCCAGACAAAGACATGAGAGATCCCAAAGAACAGAGAAAGAAGAGGTTTAAATGACCTCTCGCTTGTCCTAGTTCAGATGGGAGAGACCAGTGGCCCTGGAAAAGAGGTTTATGTCCTTGAACTTTCAGGGGTGGGCATGGACTATGACACACGAATAGGACAGTTGCAAAGCGACCCTGGGCCCCCTTCTGCCCACGGGTGCCTGTACTCAGGCTCAGCTTCCCACAGGGCGGAGGCTCCCCCCAGCCCACCTCTGACCTGCAACTTCCCACAGCCCCCAGTGCCCCAGATGCACTGCCAGCTCCTCTCAACAGCTGGCATTCATGTCCAGATTGCCTGGAGCCAAGCAGTAGAGGTTTTATCCCCTATAAACAGGCAGATGAGTCTGGGGTTGGGGGTCAGTGTCTCCCTTAGATAATGTAAATTCCCTCTAGTGTTGAGGCCCAGACAGCCTAGGGTGATCGGAGCAGCAGGGGCCCCGGCCTTCCCTTTTCTTGTTCATCCTGGCTTTGTACATTTCCCCTTTCCAAAACAAAGCCTCTTCCCAAATGCCATGTGGCATTTGGAATTCCCAAGTCCTAAGCCCTGGTACAATACAGGTAGCCACCCTAAAGATGTCCAGCCTGGCCCAGCAGACAGGTTGAGGGTAAGGGAGAAAAGTGAGAGACAGAATTATTTAAACGCTCAAAACATGCCAGGTACCTTATATAAGGGAATCTGAGTGATCAGGGTCAGTTTTACCAACTGTAAAATGGGAAGAAGTGTTGGCAGCACAAGTGTTGGAAGGCTGAGATGATGGGGTTTGCAGGTTGTGATCAAAGTCAAGGAGAGTTGGAAAGGCCAAGTTCCACGAGGAGCCTGCCCTTAGTACATATGGAGAGGAACGGGGGCCCAGAAAAGTTAATTAGGGCTAAATCCCAGAAGGCTTTGAATACCAAGTCAGAGACTCTGGACTTTTCTGATAGGCAATAGGGAGCTATCAAATGTTTCTGAGCAAGGTAGGAACCCATCAAAGCCATGTCCCTATCAGTAACATTAGGAAAGCTCCGAGGAGGGAAAATTTGGACATGTCCCAAAAAATAAAAATAAAACCAAAAGAAAACAGAGTTCATTGCCTGTCATCTTGGTGAAGCAAATATTCCAGTTCCAGGCAAATGAATTTAAATGACTAAAGACATTCCAAGGCATGAGTGGGAGCTGGGTTGGTGGGGCCAGATGGTGTGGTGCTTCCCGACCACTGACAAATCCATCTCCCATAGGTGGCCCAGAAAAAATGTAAGCTGTGGGCCAGATCCCATCCACCTGACATTCCTGTTAATAACAAAGCCTAATTAGCATGGCTTTTAAGCATCCATTACATTAATTTAACGTGAAAATCTAATGGGGCTTTATTGGAATTTTTCTCAGCAAAATTAACCCTGCGGGTTTCTTACACATGTTTTCATTAGGGGCTGTGAGCAGTGGAGATAGTCAGAGAATTAGAATTAGCCCTTGTGGTTTTCCCTCTAATCCAGTCCCTTTGCCCCCAAGCCCCCAAGTATGTAAGGCTTTGTTTAGCAAAGCTCTAGTCCCCACACCAAATGGCTCCCATAAAGGACCATTTTGATGGTGGGGGGATCAAGCCCCGAGGTTTGAGCACGTATGCCTCTCTAGTTCAGACAGATCCCACCCCATCCCATCCCAAAGGCTGCAATTCTGGGCCCTGAAGAATCTCGGGTTACCAGGACAGGATCCCTAGGTAGGGAAGCATTTACCATCAGATGGTTTTACCCAAGCGCATTCCCCACTCCTCTACTCCTGGGTCTTTTCCAGCTAGAGGTAGCTATGTAACCAAGTTCTGACCTACAACAAATAGGAGCCTCAGGGGAGGGCATCTTTCCCTGAATTAAAAAAAAAAAATGAAACTAACCAGAAGCATGCCCTGTGCTCATTCATCCACCCCTCTTCTTCCCACCTGGAACATAGATGGAAGGTATGGAGCAATAGCAACCATTTTCTGCCATGAGGATAAAAGCTCCAGGCTGAGGGTTTTGTGGTGAGGAGGGGAGCAGGCTAAATGGGAAAGAGGAAGAGCCAGGGCCACTGATGCTCATTGAGCTGAACATAGTACCAGTGCTCAGCAAACTATGCCCGACCTTCTTGTAAGAAACTCTTTACTTACACAAGCCTCTGTAGGTCAACTTTGCTGCTACTTGCAGTAAAAAATGATCCTAATTGATATAGTTGGATTCTGGTCTCAGATTCCATGTGACTTTGGGCAGGTCCCTACATCTCTCTGAGTATTGATTTCTTCACTTGTAAAATAGAAGGAGGGAATAAAGCATATTTTTAAAAAGAATTTTTTTAGCCAATAGACCTAACAATCACACCCACTCCAGTGAAATTGTGTTCCATGAGTTTATAAACCTAATCCAAAGGTAAGTGCTCAAGCAAGCATGGGAGTTCCAGGGTCCTGCCTGCTGGGCACCCACCCCACAGCAGAGAAGCCACAAAGACTCCTCTGGGAACCTCAGTGCTCCAAAGAGCACAAATGGTCAACCACCAGCATTTAGAGACATCTGAGGGCTTCTCTGGCTCTGACATCATGAAAGTTTGCCTCCAGAAAGCATCGAGTGGCTCTGGAACCTAGAAGCCAGTGTGGCAAGCAGAGCTCTAGAATAGTGCTTCCCTCTACCTCTGGTGTGCACACGGCCTCCTGGGGATCCTGATAAAATGCAGACCTTGATTCAGCAGGTCTGCAGTGGGGCCTGATTTCTAACAAGCACCCAGCGCTGCCCATACCCCTGGTCCATGGGCCTCACTTTGAGTTGCAAGGAGGAAGGCACCGTCCCAGAGTCAGGCAGTCAGGGATTTGAATGCTGACTGTGACTTCACTGTGGAATTGTGGACAAGTTGCTTGACCCCTCTGAGCTGAATATGAGGGTCACCATCCACAGTGTCCAGGCATACTGTAGATGCTACCAGGCTAAGTCCCACTGTAAAAGACAGGCAGGGGCTGCGGTTGGGGCAACCTGGCCAGATAGGACTGGGGCTGACATGGGGTGGGCGATAGAAAACAGGTGGTGAGGGGCACCTGGGTGGTTCAGTTGGTCAAGCGTCTGCTTTCGGCTCAGGTCATGATCCAGGAGTCCTGGGATCGAGCCCCGCATCAGGCTCCCTGCTCAATGGAAGTCTGCTTCTCCCTCTGCCCCTGCCCCTGCTCACTCTGTCTCTCTCTCTCTCTCACTCATTCTCTCTCTCAAATAAATAAAATCTGAAAGAAAGAAAGAAAGAAAGAAAGAAAGAAAGAAAGAAAGAAAGAAAGAAAGAAAGAAAGGAAAAGAAAGAACAGGTGGTGAGAGGCAGGGAGGGAGGGAGAGATTAGGGTGAGTATGTCAGCATTTGGACATGAAAAGAAAGTGCCAGGGCGCCTGGGTGGCACAGTTGTTAAGCGTCTGCCTTCAGCTCAGGGTGTGATCCCAGTGTTATGGGATCGAGCCCCACATCAGGCTCCTCTGCTATGAGCCTGCTTCTTCCTCTCCCAGTCCCCCTGCTTGTGTTCCCTCTCTTGCTGGCTGTCTCTCTCTGTGTCAAATAAATAAATAAATAAATAAATAAATAAAATCTTTTTTAAAAATTAAATTAAAAAAATAAAAGAAAGTGCAAATTATACACAGATAGCATCACTCTAACAATAATGTGATTGGATAAGACGTCTCTGCCTGGGGATGCCCCCATCCCTGCAGCCAGAGTTCAGAAGTGGCCCTGACTTTAACATCCCACTGCCCTCCCAAACACCAGTCATCAAGATGGGAAGGAAGTTACCAGTGAAACTTAGCAAACGTCTGCTCCAGCCTCTAACCCCATTTTGCAGGTGGAGAAATTGAGACCCAGAGAGGTTAAGCAACTTGCTCAAGATACAGCCAGTTGGTAGCTGGCTGGGCAGTCCCCCCAGGTCTCCTGTCTGTGACTGTATATGAAATGGTGATGGGGAGTTGTGGGGAGCGTGAAAAGGCCCAGGAAGGAGCCAGGCTGAAGGAGGCAGGAAGAACATGACATGATGCTGTTACTGCGCCAGCTAAGACAAAGGCCTTTTGTTGGGCCAAGCAGCCGAGACAAGAAATAAAGATGTTGGGGGCTCTTGCTCCCCAATTAGTGTCAGTGCTTCTCTTTAACCCAGCCCTGAGCAGGTGGCAAATCTAGCTGCCGTGGGGGGGGCTGCCCTCCCCAGCTCCCTGAGGATCTTGGCAAGGCCAGCAACTACAGAGCTAGGGGGTGAAGGGCAGGACCCCTCCTGCCTGCACCATGTCGGAAAAGCACTTGGACTTTGGTGTCCCCTAAGCCCAGCTTCCAAACCCACCTCTGCCACAAACTGGCTGTGTAACCTTAGGCAAGTGTCTGCCCTCTCTGGTCTTCAGGCTTCTTGGCCATAAAGTGGAGACAGAAATTCTCCCACACCAGGAACATTCAACTAAAGACAAAGGTAGGGTGTGCCTGGCACACACAGACCCTCAGCGCATGTGACTTCCTGCCCTCTTCCTTGCCACATGGTGACAGGCACGGCCCTGCCCTGGGGGAGTTTCTAGTCTGCAGGAGGAGAAGTTTCGTGCCTGAGTAATTCAGAAGCCTTTTACTCTTGGGCACCTGGGATGATACTGTCCTAGCGCTAACAGATTTCTTTCCTTGGGATTAAGGTTTACTCAAGCCAAGATCCAAGGGAGTTTGCTTTCTGAGCTCACAATGAAAGACAATTTAGGGGAGAGGAATGACCAAAAATGAAGACTTAGAAATATACTAAGTCAACCAGCCAGAAGTGGGCCAGTGCCATTCACCCCGCTGAACAGTGTGGGAAGTAAAAGGGACAAGAAGACTCAGTGAGGCCAACCTGCAGGACCTCAGAGACCAACAAGGAAGCATTGGCCACAGGCCTCAGGGCTGGTTGGTGGTTCATGCGAGAGAGAACCATGACACCCCCATTGCTGTGAGCACATAGCCTAGTGGGAGAAGCAGCTGCTGGCCCATTGAGGAGCCATGCCTTTTTGCCTCTTCCTGGCTTGCCCATCCCTGCATTCCACAGACTGGGAACTCAACTCACCCCTCCCCTTCACGTGGGCTTCTCAGATTTAAGCCAACCTCCAAGGCCCTCTATACCCAGGTTCATGGAGTCTAGGTCATTCTACACTAGCCTTCTGATTCTTTCCTGCTCTGTTGTTCCTCCATGGAGCAGGAGTCTTCAAAGATTTGGTCCACTTCTTATTCTTCTCTTGTATATATGCCCCTCTATGTGCCCATTAAGTGTGGGTTTGGCTGGCCCACACTGATAGCACCCTTGCCCCATGCCCAGCACCTGTCCTGCATGCCCTGAAACCTGCCTTTTTTAGAGAGATGGGGGTGCCTAAGCCATGGTGGCCCAGGACCCATCTAGAGTAACCACAGAGTACCTCTCGGGCATGCCCGTAGTGACACCAGAAAGAGCTCTGCATGGGGTCCAGAGACCTGATTCTCGGCCCAGTGTTGCTCTCTACTTGCTGTGTGACATTGGGCTCTTACTGGCCTTCTCCGAGTCTTATCTGTAAAATGGTGGGTTTGCATAAGATGTTCCCAAGGTCCCTTCCGGCTCTGGCATCCTGAGGCCCTCACCACCAAGGCCCCCACCACCACCACCACAAAGGAGAGCTGAGAAGGAAAGGAGAGGACCACTGGGCCTGGCCTGGCCTGACTCCCGGGCATTGGCCACACAGTGTTTGGGATAACATGAGAGAAGTGAGCAGAGCTGATACCAGGTCCCACCTCTGCTCCAAGCCCCCCAGGGAGCGAGGTGGTCTTTGGAAGAGGAAAGTTAAACCACACTGGTTCAAATGCACAAAAGCCAACTGGATATTTACAGCTGAGAGTTAGCTTAAAGGAAGGAACCGTGCTTATTTTGGGGTTATGCAAATTGATTGCTGCAAAGACTTCCAGGAAAACTGATTATCTAACTGTGTGAAGAAATGGGAAATGGGATTAAGGATGAGAAGAGAGAAGACTCCATGTTCTGCAATTCTCATCCATCCCTCAGAAACTGGGTCCTCTGTGCCTTCCCAGCCCTGCAGAGCAGAGGAGTTCCTCCCATATCACAGAGATGGCAAACAGAGGCCCAGAGAGCTTGGGAAACTGCTCAGGGTCACACAGCAAGTTGGAGGCAGAACCAGGTGAGACCTGCCCTCCCTCTCCAGGGAAACCACCTTATCTCCCCAGCCAGGTTTGCTTAGTGTGGCTGCAGGAGCTGCTGTCCACAATTCCCTGGAGGACAGAGTGGTGTGCAGCCTCCAAGATGGCCCCTGTGAGCCTCACCTCCTGGACCTTGCCTTAGTGTAATCCTCTCCCACACCACGTAACCAAGGGGCTATGGCAAAATGATGGTGTGTGACCTCAAGGCTAGGTCGTTGAAGATATTGCCACTGCCACTTGCTCTCTCTTTCTCACACTGGGGACCACCATATTGTGAGGACCTCAAGCAGCCCCGGAGAGCTCCAAGTAGCGAGGAACTGAGACCGCACCAGCACAAACTGGTCAGGCATGCGAGGGAGCCATCTTGGAATGGGGCCTCTTGGGTTGGGCTCTCCAGCCCTAGTCCAGCCCTCAGATGACTGCAGCCCTGGGCCAGCATCTTGACCATAACTTCATGAGAAACCCAGAGTCAGAGGTTCCCAGCTAGGCTACTGCCAAATGTCTAACCCACAGAAAGCACGGTTGACAATACATGTTGTCTGTGGTTTGAAGCCACTGAGTTTTGGGGTAACTTGTGATGCATCAACAGGTAACTGCTATAAGAAGGAACAGGCCAGAGCAGCAGGGACCGTCTACCCCATGGTTTGGCTTTCTACTCATGGGTCCCCATGACTCGAAGAAGCCCAGGAGCCCGGGCTGGGGAGGCTGGGCTGGGAAACCCAGGTTCTTAAGGTTGGCTTCCAGCAAGGAGACAGCAGTAGCTTCGGCCATGGAACACCAGCCCCTGCTCAGCCACTCCCTAGGGCCCTGCAGCCTGAAGATCAAATCCTCATGGCTTAGCAAAGCACACAGGCCCTCCACAATGTGTCTGGGATCTGCCTCTGTGATCTCAGCCTCTCCCAACAAGCACTCCAGCCACATTCCCACCCTACGCCACCTCACGGAGCCCTACCGCCCCCACACAGGGGTCCTCTCACCGTTCCCTAGCCAAGAAAAGCCCTCCTGGGACTCTACACCTTTGCATGTGCTTTTCCCACAGCCTGGAACATGCTCCTCCCTTCAGTCACTAGGCAAGCTCCTGCTGGAAACCTCAGCATAATGCCTGTCCCTCTGGGAAGCACCCAACTGCCTCAGGCAAGCAGGCTCAGGCCGTCCCGCCCCTCCACACACAGCACCCAGTGATGTGTGCCTTCACTTCCCCGTCTCCCCTCCAGACTATGCTCTCGGACGGCAGGGCCATGTCTTCCTCATCCACAGCCTTTGTCACATGGCACTGGGCCTGGCATGCACTCTTTCCCCAAGAAACTGTTTTGTCGAATTCGTAAATGAATAAATGCACAAATGTGGCCTTGCTCTCCGGGGCTTGGTTACTTACCTCTAACATAGGAATCATCACCACCGTCACCATCACCGTCACCCACTCCTCGCTTACCCCGCAGCCTGTCAAGGCAATGCAGGGGGACGGATGAGGCCACCTCTGAAGTGTAGTGCGGCCGTGGGAGGGCGCTCCTGAACGCTGCTAGGACCTAGCATCAAGCACCACGCTGCCCTCTCCCCTAGCCTGGCTTCAGGAACTTCTCAGGACCTTCTGGAGAAAGGCAGAATTTTGGCCCCTCCGCTTCCTGCCTCCCTCCACCTCCCTAGAGCAATTCTTTCCCCGGCGCCACCCCCACCTTCCCCAGTAGTATGGAGAGGCCCCTCCAGCCACAATCTTCTCCCCTCCTTCCTTCTTCCCTTCTGTCTTTAACAAGCAAACTTGAGAAATGGTAAACGTTTTCCCATTATTCAAATGGCATGGAAATTACCTACTTGGCATTCCTCTTTGACATGGAGCCTTTAATTAGCCACTGGCTCCCCAGTCCCCCAGTATTTCTCCTCGCTCTTCGCTCCCTCACTTCCTCACCCCCTCCCTCCATTAGCATCCTAATCAGGGATGCCCAGGTTTGGAGGGAAGAGAAAGTGAGGGGGCGGTGGTTTCCGGAAAGAACCCATCTGTGCCTGGAGGGGAGCCTGGGTTCTGGTCTCTGTTCCTGTCACCAACTCTCTGGTGACCTTGGGCTTCTATAGGTCACACACAAGTTGGGGGCAGAGCTGGACTCAGATCAGGGCTTCTGTCCCAGTCCAGATGTCCATCCTCAATTCCACAAAATATCAAAGTATCCCCCATTTCATGGACGCCTCTCCCAGACCCACATGGCCTTGGGTCCTGCTCTAATCAGGCTCCCCTCATCGAGAGTTTAGCTGTTCCCTTGCCTGTTGTTTTGGGGTTCCCACACTCTGGGGCCTCCAGGGATGTGGGAGGGTACAGCACCTGATCTGTGGGGTCAGCTTGCAGCCTGGTAGGACTCAGGTGGGTGGCCTGTAGACGCTCAATGCAAATCACCAAGTCTTTATTGGCCACTGCCTGGTCCCAGCCGGTAGGTCATCTCTGTGGATGAATGAGAGGCAAGTGGGGCTGGATGTCATCAGCCTGCGGTGGTGTGAGCCACAGTTCTGGCTCTCAAGGAACCAGGAAACTACTTGAGAAGACTAGATTGTCAAATAAGATGCCACCAAGAATCAGAGAGAAGGCATAAATTCTAAACAAGTCACTCTGGCTCTTGAGTGTATTGGTGAAGATAACACTGGCTGCTCTAACAGGTGAACCCTGAAATCTCAGTGGAGTGATGTCTTGTTCACACAAAGGCCAAAGCGGTGCTGGACGGGGCAGGGGGTCAGTGCACCACGCCCCCCACAGTCATTGACAGAGCAGGCGGAGAGGGGATCTGCCATCTTTAACAGGCAGCCTCCCATGCTGCCTTGGGCCTGGACTTCCAGCTGGCAGGTGGGGAAGAGAGGGTGGGAAAGATATACCCATGTGTTCACCATCTTGGCCCAGAAGCAACACACATGGCTTCAGCTCATACTGCCTCTGTGAGAAGCAGACAGGACAATGCACCCCTGTGGGGCAGCTGCTCCCCCACATTCACCCAACTCTGGAAGGGGAACACAGTGAGCTGTCTCTGCCACACGAAGCCTCAGTTTTACTGCCTGTAAAGTATAGGTAAAGGGGTCTAGATCAACAACCAGGGATGGAAAGGAACCTCTGAGTTCATGCGATCGGGTCACCACCTCTCCCCCCGTTTTCCAAGTGAGTAAACAGGTCCAGAGAGGTAAGTGACTTGCCCATGACCTCAATGGCACATCCAAAAATCGAGGTCTCTGGACCCTCAGACCAACATGAAATTCAGAGCGACCATTCACAGAGCACCTGCCTCTCACAGAGCACAGGCTCCCTGCACACATTGTCTCTGATTCTCGCACAATCTGTGAAGCAGGCGTCACCCTCTCTAATACACAGACGAGGACATTCGGGTTCACAGATAGCAAGCTGCCCAAGGTCACTTGACTCGCAAGTCCCCAAACCAAGAGTCAACCCTGTTCCAGGTTGTCTTCATTCACTCTGCCACTGCCACCTTCTTCCCAAACAGCTAATGCTGAACCAAACCCCTCACCTCTCCACATGCTGTCCCCTTGGAGGTGAAACTCCCTATTGCCCACTCACAACTGACCCCCTGCACGGGAGGTCACACCATGCGTGGTTATCACTATCCATAACCAGCCGAGGTCCAGAGAGGCTGAGCCATGGCCCCAGGTCCTGCAGCAAGGGAGGGGCTATACAAATCCAGATGGAGTTTAGCTGTCACTTCCCAGGTGGGGGTCCAGGCCTGTTATGGTGCCTCGGGGGTCAGGGACTTAAGCTCCATCTGCCTTGTCGCTTCACAGCCTCTCCTACGTCTACCTCGTGGCCCAATGTGGCTGCTCTGGTGCTAGTCATGACATCTCCATGGCAGCCAGCAAGAAAAAAGAAACTGGGGGAGAGAAGGTCACCCTCCCTTTAAGGACACTTCCTAGAAGTTATACCAACCATTTCTGCTTCCAGCGCATTGTCCCTAGGTTGGTCATATGGCCCCACTTACTTACAAGGTGTGCTAGGAACTGTAGTCTTTATTGTGGGTGGCTCTGTGAAGGGTTCTCACAGAGGAAGAGAAAAGAATGCATGTAGGAGGCCTGCAGTCTCTGTGCCAGGAACCAGCAGGCCCAACTCCCAGTCCAAGCACCAGGCCTGTGACCACACTGCCAAGATGAGGGAGACAAGGGCTGCAGACTTGGTTCAGTCCCAGGATAAGAAATGATGGGCCCCCTGCTGACTCCTTCCCCTCTCCAGGAGCCCTGGCTGCTGTTTCTGGCTGGGAAAACTCAGCCCCGGGGAGCTAATCCTCAAAACGGATGATCTGGCTTCCACCTGTGGCGCTGAGCTGGCTGTGTGCTGGGAATGCATAAGTATCCTCCTCTGGAAGGGGAGAGAAAAGGGTTAACACCCCCCCACACACACACTCTCTCTCTCTCTCTCTCTCTCTCTCTCTCACACACACACACACACACACACACACACACACACACGTCTACTCTCTCTCAAAACCTCCTCTGCAAAGACGGAATAGAATGGCCTCCAAGGCCCCTCCCCTCACTGTCCCTGTTGCCACACTGCGATGGGTCACTTTGTGGGTTCACCTCACTGGTCCACAGGGTTCCCAAACATTTGGTCACACATTCTCCCAGGCGTGTCTGTGAGGGTGTTTCTGGATGAGACTGACCCTTGAATTGGTAGACTGAGCAGAGCAGACTGTCCTCCCTAATGTGGGTAAGCCTCGAGCAATCAGTGGAAGATCTGAACAGAACAAAAAGGTTGAGTGACAGGGAACTCCTTCTACCTGACTGATTGGGCTGGGAAATTGGTCTTTTCAGCCTTTAGACTCAAAATATCAAAATATGGGCTCTTTGGGAGTCTTGAGCCTGGTGGCTTTCAGATAGGAACTTACACCATCAGCTCTCCTGGCTCTCGGGTCTTGGGACCTGAATGGGAAAGATGGAACTGATCTCCTGCGGCCAGCTCTCTGACTGAAGATCTTGTGACTTCTCAGCCTCCATAATCACGTGAGCCAATTCTTTACAATCAATAAAATATAATACAATAAATATATAAATAAAATCTCTGTTCTATTGGTTCTGTTTCTCTGGAGAACCCTGACTAACACACATACCTACATGAGAATCAGAGAAGGCGGCATCACTGTGCCAGCCCTGGGCTCTACCCTCCTCAGCTAGGAGGCTTACGTGAGCCCTAGCTTCATCAACTATAAACTGAGGTAATTATAACTGTCTCACGGGACTGGTAGAAATATTGGATTAAATGAGATTATCTAAATAGAAAGTCTGGCATATAGTAGGTGTTCAATTAATCTTGGTATCCCCACCCAGGATAAAGCCCAATGAATTGTCAAGAACGGGCAGTGGCTGTATTCTTCTGGCAGTAGAACTTAGCTGGGATTCACATATTTACAGCAAGTAGCACACAAGGGAACATAAAAATGCCCCTCCCACATGAACCTAGGGCTTATACCTTTCCTGGATGTCCCTCCCTCTTATTTTGCCCTTTGGGGCCTTCCTCAGATCTTCATTCTTGCTCACCTGGAAGCACGGCAGGGGTGCGCTTGGCTAGGGACTATCATGGCTATAAACCCTGCCCACCACACACACGCCCAGGTGTGAGAGTGCCTTCTACCCACTACAGTGGACCAGGGACATCCCAGACCCTCCATCCTCCGGGTTAAGGGAACTGGGGTGAGAGCGAGGGATGCCCCATCAGGGCATGTTGACAAGAGGGCCTTTGACCCATCATGATAAAGACTGATGGTGCTTGGAAGGTCTTTAAAGTGTTAAAACGTTTCTGCCCCCTCTCTGCTCAGAGCACCCAGGAGAGAGGGCTCTGGTCATGCTTCTATCACCAACTAGAAATGAAGTGGAAAAGAAGCTGGACTCCATTCTCTCATCGGTGACACAAAGAGGAATTAGACAACCTTCACTGTCCCCTCCACCTGATTATTTGGAGATGCAAGCGGTGGATACATGTCCCCTTTGTCACTCCAGCACTCACATCCTCTTCCCTTTAGCACCCAACCTCCCTGTTAGGAAACCTCCCACTGTGTGTACTGGGGTCAGGGGTCACCTCTCGTGGAGCATCCTGACCAGGCTGGCCTGCAGCGTGTCCTCTCCCTACTTCCACCTCAGCAGTAACCCCTGGATTCCTGCTGTCCCCAAGACTAGCCTCCCCACCCCATTTAGCTCCATGAACCTTAGATCAAATTCCCTTTTTTGCTAAGTTATGCAGAATTGGCTTTCCATTGCTTGCAGACACCCTGACCGATACATAACCCATGCCTGTGCCCTAAGAATACAAGCCCCATTCTTTAGGATGACACACTGGCCTTGTTGCTCATCCTCGGGTCTTCTGTCCCTGTCCCTTTTCATTATCAGTTATTAATGTCTCTTCTTTCTCTTCCCCTTTTTAAGGATGGGAAAGAGGGAGGTAGTAAATCCAGGATGAACAAAACTACTAAGAAATACAAGCTTAAAGGTGGCTCCCCTCCAAAGAAGAAATCACAACCAATAGAACCGTAGTGCTTTGAGTTAGACGGTGTTCCCTTAACCCTTTGCTGCTGAGCACCTGCTGGGTGCCAGGCACTGTGCTAGATACAGGGACACACACGAATAAAGACACACCTTCCCTGCTGTGGCTTCCAGTCCAGGCTCCATCGACAGATTAAAATCCAGTTACTCAGCAGCATAATACCTTCATGTTTTATGAGATTGTGTATATGTGGATTTGACGCCGTGATAAAGATATTAATAAAGTCTCACTTCATATGCAAAATTTTAAATAATGTCTATCCCAAATATTTTTTAAGCATGAAGAATGTTGAAGCTGGCAGGCCCAGTGAACTGTGAACCGTGTTTGCGTGCTCACACACGGCAGTGCCACTTCAGCTAATAAACAGAAACACCTACCAGCATGTCAGGAATTGTCTTAAATTAGGCAAGTTTCTGAATTATACAAGGCCTTCTGCAGCGGGTGTCTCACACGCAACGCAAGAGGTCTGGTGTTCGGAACTCTGGCTGCAGAATCAGAGTGTGTGGGGGGGGGCCTCTCTGTGCCTCAGTTTCCTCATATGTACAACTGAGATAACAGTGCCTCCCTCTAAGGGGCTTATGAGGATTAAAGGCATTCTTCCAGGCGACGTGCTCGTGAAGTTCCTGCAGCCGCTGCGGTGGGGGTGTCTGCAGTGAGCTGGCAGGAAGGGGTCCTCAACACACCCTGAGAGGAGCAAGAACTGCCACCCAGAGCAGAAGCAGGCGCAGCAGTGCTCTGCGGGACCCTGGCCCCTAGGGTCCCCGAAGTCGCAGGGCTACAAGAGACCTTCTTCACAAAGGCGGGGTCCTCCCACCCCAGTGACACCACTAGCTTTTTCTGCTTGAGGGCTGTGGCACCATCCAGACATTTGACCCCGACAGTCTTTGCACTCACACTTCAGAAAATGCATAGCCACTCGGGGTTATTTTTATTTTTATTTTTTTGATGTGAATTTCTTTATTTTTTTATTTTATTTTATTTTATTATATTATGTTAATCACCATACAGTACATCCCCAGATTCCGATGTAAAGTTTGAATGCTTCATTAGTTGCGTATAACACCCAGTGCACCATGCAATACGTGCCCTCCTTACTACCCATCACCAGTCTATCCCATTCCCCCACCCCCTCCCCTCTGAAGTCTTCAGTTTGTTTCTCATAGTCCATAGTCTCTCATGTTTCATTCCCCCTTCTGATTACCCCCCCTTTCTTTATCCCTTTCTTCCCCTACCGATCATCCTAGTTCTTATGTTCCATAGATGAGAGAAATCATATGATAATTGTCTTTCTCTGCTTGACTTATTTCACTTAGCATTATCTCCTCCAGTGCCGTCCATGTTGCAGCAAATGTTGAGAATTCGTTCTTTCTGATAGCTGAGTAATATTCCATTGTATATATGGACCACAGCTTCTTAATCCAGTCATCTGTTGAAGGGCATCTCGGCTCCTTCCATGATTTGGCTATTGTGGACAATGCAGCTATGAACATTGGGGTGCATATGGCCCTTCTCTTTACTACGTCTGTATCTTTGGGGTAAACACCCAGTAGTGCAATGGCTGGGTCATAGGGTAGTTCAATTTTTAACTTTTTAAGGGACCTCCACACTGTTTTCCAGAGTGGCTGTACCAACTTGCATTCCCACCAACAATGTAGGAGGGATCCCCTTTCTCCACATCCTCTCCAACAATTGTTGTTTCTTGCCTTGTCTATCTTTGCCATTCTAACTGGCGTAAGGTGGTATCTCAGTGTGGTTTTGATTTGAATTTCCCTGATGGCTAATGATTTTGAACATTTTTTCATGTGTCTGTTAGCCATTTGTATGTCTTCATTGGAAAAGTGTCTGTTCATATCTTCTGCCCATTTTATGATTTGTTTATTTGTTTCTCGTGTATTGAGTTTGAGAAGTTCTTTGTAGATCTTGGATACCAGTCCTTTATCTGTGGTGTCCTTTGCAAATATATTCTCCCATTCCGTGGGCTGTCTCTTAGTTTTTTTGACTGTTTCCTTGGCTGTGCAGAAGCTCTTTATCCTGATAAAGTCCCATAAGTTCATTTTATCTTTTATTTCTCTTGCCTTTGGAGATGTGTCGTGAAAAAGGTTGCTCTGGCCGATGTCATAGAAGTTGTTGCCTATGTTCTCCTCTAGAATTTTGATGGATTCCTGTCTCACATTGAGGTCTTTCATCCATTTGGAGTTTATTTTTGTGTATGGTGTGAGAGAGTGGTCAAGTTTCATTCTTTTGCATGTAGCTGTCCAATTTTCCCAGCACCATTTATTGAAGAGACTGTCTTTTTTCCACCGGATGTTTTTTCCTGCTTTATCAAAGATTAGTTGCCCAAAGAGCCGAGGGTCCATTTCTGGGTTCTCTATTCTGTTCCATTGGTCGATGTGTCTGTTTTTGTGCCAGTACCATGCTGTCTTTGTGATCACAGCTTTGTAGTACAGCTCGAAATCCGGCATTGTGATGCCCCCAGCTTTGTTTTTCCTTTTCAACAGTTCCTTGGAGATTCGGGGCCTTTTCTGGTTCCATACAAATTTAAGGACTATTTGTTCCAGTTCTTTGAAAAATGTCCTCGGTATTTTGATCGGGATAGCATTGAAAGTGTAGATTGCTCTGGGTAGTATGGACATTTTAACTATGTTAATTCTTCCAATCCATGAGCATGGAATATTTTTCCATCTTTTTATGTCTTCCTCAATATCTTTCAAAAGTGATCTATAGTTTCTAGCATATAGGTCCTTTACGTCTCTGGTTAAGTTAATTCCAAGGTAACGCATGGTTTTTGGTGTTATTGTAAATGGGATGGATTCCCTAATTTCTCTTTCTTCAGTCTCGTTATTCGTGTATAGAAATGCAACTGATTTCTGGGCATTGATTTTGTATCCTGCCACCTTACTGAATTGTTCTATAACTTCTAATAGTTTGGGAGTGGATTCCTTTGGGTTTTCCATATAGAGTATCATGTCATCTGCAAAGAGAGACAGTTTGACTTCTTCTTTGCCGATTTGGATACCTTTGATCCCTTTTTGTCTTCTGATTGCTGTTGCAAGGACTTCTAGTACTATGTTGAATAATAGTGGCGAGAGTGGGCATCCTTGTCGTGTTCCTGATCTTAAGGGAAAGGCTTCCAGCTTTTCCCCATTGAGAATAATGCTTGCAGTAGGCTTTTCATAGATGGCTTTTATGAGATTGAGAAATGTACCCTCTATTCCTACACTCTGAAGGGTTTTAATCAGGAAAGGATGCTGTATTTTGTCAAATGCTTTTTCTGCATCAATTGAGAGGATCATATGGTTCTTGAGTCTTTTCTTGTTGATATGATGTATCACATTGATTGATTTGCGAGTGTTGAACCATGCTTGCATCCCAGGTATGAATCCCACTTGGTCATGATGGATAATCCTTTTAATGTACTGTTGGATTCTATTAGCAAGGATCTTGTTGAGGATTTTGGCATCCATATTCATTAGAGAAATCGGTCTGTAATTCTCCTTTTTGAGGGGGTCTTTGCCTGGTTTGGGGATCAAGGTAATATTAGCCTCATAGAATGAGTTTGGTAGCTTTCCTTCTGTTTCTATTTTTTGAAATAGCTTTAGGAGAATAGGTATTATTTCTTCTTTGAATGTTTGGTAGAATTCCCCAGGAAAACCGTCTGGGCCTGGAGTTTTATTATTTGGAAGGTTGTTTATCACTGACTCAATTTCTTCATAGTTAATTGGCCTATTTAAGAAATCTATTTCTTCCTGTTTCAGTCTTGGTAGTTTATAGGTTTCCAGGAAGGCCTCCATCTCTTCCAGATTGTTTAGTTTTTTGGCATATAGCTGTTGATAAAAGTTTCTAATAATCCTTGCAATTTCAATGGTGCTGGTCGTGACCTCTCCCTTTTCAGTCATAATTTTAATAATCTCAGTCCTTTCTCTTTGTTTTTGGACAAGTTTTGCCAGTGGTCTATCAATTTTATGGATTCTCTCAAAGAACCAGCTTCTAGTCCTGTTGATCTGCTCTACTGTGGTTCTGGTCTCTAATTCATTGATTTCTGCTCTAATCTTGGTCAACTCCTTCCTTGTCAGTGGGTTAGGCCTGTCCCTCTGTTGCTGTTCCAGTTTCTTGAGGTGAGAATATAGAAACTGCATTTTAGATTTTTCTATTCTTTTGAGTGAGGCTTGGATGGCTATGTATTTCCCCCTTAGGACTGCCTTTGCAGTATCCCATAGGTTTTGGACCGTTGTGTATTCATTCTCGTTGGTCTCCATAAATTGTTTAATTTGTTTTTTGATTTCCTGGTTTATCGAGTCATTCTTGAGCAGGATGGTTCTTAGCCTCCAAGTGTTTGAGTTTCTTCCAGGTTTTTCCTTGTGGTTGAGTTCCAATTTCAGAGCGTTGTGGTCTGAGAATATGCAGGGGATAATTTCAATCTTTTGGTATTGGCTGAGACCTGTTTTGTGTCCCAGAGCATGATCTATTCTTGAGAATGTTCCATGGGCATTTGAATAGAATGAGTATTCTTTGGTTCTGGGGTGTAGTGTTCTATATATATCTATGAGGTCCAACTCGTCGAGTATGGCATTCAAAGCCTTTGATTCTTTGCTTAGTTTTTGCCAGGGTGTTCTGTCTATTTCTGATAGTGGGGTGTTGAGGTCCCCTACTATTACTGTGTTCTTATCTATATGTCTCTTTATTTTGGTTAAGAGTTGGCTTGTGTATCTTGCTGCTCCCCTGTTGGGGGCATATATATTAATAATTGTCATATCCACTTGTTGAATACTTCCTTTAAGAATAATATAGTGCCCTTCTGTATCTCTCTCTATGGCCTCTAGTTTAAAATCCAGTCTATCTGATATGAGAATTGCTACTCCAGCTTTCTTTTGAGGTCCATTTGCGTGGAAGATGGTACTCCATCCCCTTACTCTAAGTCTGAATGCATCTTTGGGTTCAAAATGAGTCTCTTGTAGACAGCAAATGGATGGGTCATGTCTTTTTATCCAATCTGCAACCCTGTGGCGTTTTATGGGAGAGTTTAAGCCATTTAGATTGATAGAGATTATTGACAGATATGATTTTAATGATGCCATTTCTCTTTAAAGTCTTTGTATCGGTTGTGACTTGCTGCTCTGTATCACTCTTGGGGCCTTTTTACCTTTATAGAGCCCCCCTTAATATCTCCTGTAGGGCTGGTTTCGTGGTTACGAAATTGGTTAATGATTGGCGATTTTGGAACGTCTTTATTTCTCCATCAATTCTGAATGACAGCTTTGCTGGATAAAGGATCCTTGGCTGCATGTTTTTCTCTGAAAGAGCTTTAAAAATGCCCCCCCAAGCCTTTCTCTCATTCCAGGTCTCTGTAGACAGGTCTGACGTAATCCTGATACCTTTGCCTTGGTACGTGAGAAATTTCTTTGCCCTGGCCGCTTTCAATACTGTATCCTTGGATCTAATATTTGCGAATTGCACTATGACATGCCGTGGCGTAGGTTTGTCCTGGTTGAGCTTGGATGGGGTCCTCTCTGCCTCTTGGACACGAATGCTTGTTTCCCTTGCTAGATTAGGGAAGTTTTCAGCTACAATTTGTTCAAATATCTCTTCTAGACCTCTGTTTTTCTCCACCCCTTCAGGGATGCCGATGATTCTGACATTGGATCGTTTCATAGAGTCAGTAATCTCCCGTAATCTACATTCGTGGGCGTGGATTTTTTTAAGACCAGCTTCTATTTTCGTTTTTTCTTCTACTAACCCATCCTCCAATTCGCTAACGCGTTCCTCTGCCTCGGTGACCCTGGCCGTCAGAGCCTCTAGTTTTGACTGTATTTGGCCCATAGAATTTTTAATTTCTGTCAGATTCGCTCTCATTTCTGCCCTTAGGGATTCTATATTCTCAGCAACGCTTTCTCTGATGCTTTTTTCAAGTTTACTCATCATCTTGACCATTGTTGCTCTGAATTCCATTTCTGATAATTGGGATACATCCATATGTATTAATTCTGTGGCCGAGGCCAATTCTGTGGCAGAGGCCACAGACTCATTATCTTTTCTTTGCTGGGGGGGACTTCTCCTTCTCGTCATTCTGATGAAGAGAGATTGCAGGGTTGTCCAGAGCCCAAGTGTTGACTGGGACCCAGGCCGTGCGCCCTTGTTTTATAGAGATCTTAGGGATGTGGGCTTCTTCCTTAAAGAGTTTATTTATTTATTTGAGAGAGAGAGAGACAGTCAGCAAGAAAGGGAACCCAAGCAGAGGAGTGGGAGAGGAAGAAGCAGGTTCCCGGTGGAGAAGCCCGATGAGGGACTCCTTACGGAGCGTTGTGATCACACCCTAATCCGAAGACAGGTGCTTGGTGACTGCGCCACTCAGGCGCTCCGGGTTGTGGGCTTCTTGATTTTTCAGCCTGCCTTCTGGGGGAGGGGCCTGCCTGCCGGTACTCAGAAAACCCTGTTTGGGTAGAGTCTCTGTGTCCCTTGCGAGGGGGGATGGGGATGGGCACCCTGTGAGCCGGTATTTCCGGGCTTTTGTTCTCTGGCGGCTTTCCCTGGCGGTTTGCTATGCCTCTTCTGAGAGAGCAGCAGCGGCTGAAATTCAGCCTCTGTCTCAGAACAGAGGGATCGCGGATCGTTCTCCACTGATGTTCTGGCCACTTTAACTCTGTTTCTGTTGGTGCTGCTCAACCCTGCAGCATCCCGGGCTGTGCGCCCCACACCCGGCGTCCCAGCCCTCACTTCCAGGGCCGGCACGTCTCTGTCCTTTGTGTTTCCAACCCCGCCAGCCGCCAGCCGCCCCGCGCGGGCTCCCGGAGCTCCCCGTCTCAGTCTGGTGTCTCACGGGTGCTGACCGCGAGTCCGCCTGCTCCCCCGTGCAGGTGGCCCTCCAGCCGCCAGCCGCCCCGCGGACGCTCCCGGAGCTCCCGGTCTCAGCCTCGATCCAGTGAGCACACCGGAGCTCCGGAGCTCCGTGAGATGCTTGGTGGTGCACGCTCCCGGCTCACGGACTCAGTCTGCCGTTTCCAGAGTGCGGGTCCGCGGTCCGCCCGCTCCCCGGTGCAGGTGGCCCGCCAGCCGCCCTGCGCGCGCGCTCCTGGAGCTCGCGTTCTAAGTCTGTTGTCTCGCGGGTGCCGTCCGCGAGTCCGCCTGCTCCCCCGTGCAGGTGGCCCGCCAACCGCCAGCCGTCCCGCGTGCGCTCCCGGAGCTCCCTTCTCAGCCTGCTGTCTCAAGCGTGCGGGTCCGCGGTCTGTCCGCTCCCCCTTGCAGGTGGCTACCGCTTCCCGGCGCCCTGACACGGCGGCTCCCTCCCCCTTCTGTTTAGCTTCCGATATCTGTGCGCGGTTTCACGGCTCCCCGCTTCGTACCTCGATACTCAGCGCTGGAGATGTTCATTTGTAGAGATCCAGATGTATCTTCCTGCGTCTCGCTGATTCCGTGGATGTTCCTGCTGGTCTGGTACCTATCCAGCTCAACTCAGGGGACCGGCTGAAAAAGGGGTCCCTACTCCTCTGCCATCTTAACCTCCTCCTCTTGGGGTTATTTTTAAAGCCGACCAGGTACTAATAGGGCCATATGGTCATCCAGAGGAGAAAGCAGAGTAGGGGCCCAGGTAGCCTAGAACCAAGCCTCTGGCCAGCACCTCGGTGTTCCAGAAGACTGTCTTTCCAAAGTGCTCCATCACAGTTAACGTGTTCTAAGCCAATCTAATGGGATCATTACTACCCTGGAGCTCACCCTGGGAAGGCACAAGGGAGGCCCCCCCTAACCCAGCCTGGAGGAGCAAGGAGGCCATCCCGGGGGCAGGAGGAGGCGCTGCACTCTAGCTGATCGGAGTAGAGCCGAGGAGCCAGGTGATGGGTTGAGGGCGGACGTGCAGCCGCTCAGGCAAGGGGAACAGCTTGCACAAAGGTATGGAAAAGAGAGAGAACTTGGCACGTTCAAGGAATTGCTGCTAGCTCCGTATAAAGTAGGAAGAGCGTCAGCCAGGATGTAACCCACTTACTCCAGATGACACGGTTTCTGAGGCAAGTGAGTGAAGCTCAGAGAGACCCTCTCAGAGGGGTTCATGACCTTTGTGCTCTGGAAGTCTCTGGCAGTCTGGTAAAGCCTATGGGATGTTGCCTTTAAAAACACAAAATAAAGTGTGTACAATTGCAAAGCGAACCAATTATAGCAAAGTCGTTACTATCGAAAGATTTTTTTTTAATACGTGTACACTCTGGGGATACAACATACAACATAGGGAATATAGGTAATAATAGCTAACAGCTTTGTATGGTGACAGGTGGTCACTAGATTTCTCGTGGTGATCACTCCTAATAGATATAAATGTTGAATCCCTATGTTGTACACCTGAAACTAATACAATATTGCATGCCAACTACATTTCTATAAAAAATTTAAATAAACAAATAAATATATGTGCATTCATAGTAATACATGTACCTCTTTAACAATGCATTAAATAACAAGATCCAGTGGCAGGAAGTAGTGCTGAGCAAACATTGTTTCTCAAGATATTAAATGTAATATGATATGCAAGTGCCTGTGATTTCTATCAGTGACAAATCCCAAGTCCTGCTAATCCTACCTACTGCAGTTTGCTCCCTGCATTCATACTAAAGGGAAAGACTCAATTGCAGGTAAAGACTGATGAAAACAAAGATGGGACTTTTTCGCCTCCAAGTTCACAAACCCGCAGAATTCTCTCCAGGTCTCCTCGGATCTCCAAGACACGAGGAGAGAAGCCTCCGCCTTACACGAAGAAGGTGCTCTGTTCTCAGGGCACAGCAGTGAAGAGCATAGCCACCAGGCCGCAGAGCCCAGGAGAGAAACCCTGCTGTCCGGCGCCTCGGTTTCCTCTGAGAACTAAACGAGGGGACACATGTAAAATAGAACGGTGCCTGGCACGTAGTAGGCGGTCTATCAGTGAGAGCACCATTCTTCTTCTCAGTCCCGAAGACAATGGAGAGAGAGACCCTCAGACGGGGGGCACTACTGACTATCTGAGGTCATGTTAATAAGCACATGAAGCACAATTAGCAGAGCTATTTCAATTCTGAGGTTTGCTTGACTATAAAAGCCTCCCATTTGTCCTTCCCCGAATTCTCTGTTAATTACAACTGCCGCCGTCCATCGCAGCTGCCACACGACGCCCGTGTTGGCTGCATCTAAAGTAGTTGTTACGGCGGCATAATGGTGCGTGCTGACTGATTGGCCCTCGTGCCCTGGATGGATGGAGTCAGAGGCTAGAGGTGGCCAGGACCACCCCGAGCCGCATGGCCCTGGAGAGCTCCCAGGCCTCCACCTGCCCTCCCAAGCAGCCCCATCGGACCAGGCCATGAAAGAGCACAGGGATAGGATGCTGAGCTAGTCATCCGGGGACCCTGGCTGGGGCCCACCCTGGCAAGAGGCTGTGGGCAGAAAGATGTCTGTCACTTCCAGGACAAAGCACCGAACAACAAGGACATGACTGCCCCTGGGGGTCTCTCCCATGTTGTGGCCAAGAACGCCACATGGTGAGATGGTGGAATTGAGCTGAGACAGGAGCTGCCCAGATTGTCCAATTGCCACTTGGAGGCCATGCCCAGTGGACTTCGCAGAGGGCAGAGGTAAGCCTTCGATGTATTATGCCATTAGGATCTGCAGGCTACTGTTACCAGAGCAATACCTGGCTTTTCTTGCCTCCTGTAGTTATTGTCCCCCAAGCATTCAAATGATGTCTTTTCCAAATAAAGGATTTAGGAGGTAACTGTCTCATACTGACAATAAGAAAAGAACGATACTGTGGCAAGAGGGAGTGGGCTTTCTAACAAAGAGGCTGGTTCAACAATGAGATGAGTGCTCCTCACAAGGCCCCTCGCCCTGCTCCCCAGAACCCTGCAAGTGACGAGCTCAAACCCAAGCTTCGAGCACCGAAACCTGTAAGCAGTCCCAATGGTGGGGACCAGGGTAAAGAGTGAGCAACCAGACATTCTCAGGTACCAGAGGGGAATTGTCACTTGGGACCTTACAAAGGAAAAACTGGGTCTAGCAATAGAAGAATCATGCTATGGATTTCAGAATCAAGAAGAAAGCATTTGGGCGTGAGTTTTACTCTGGGGTTCCCTCTATCCCGAGGATATCAAAGAAGAATTAAGTATAGTTGGGTTTTCCTCCTTCCCAGCAGCAGACCTTCAGCCCAGGCTTCTCTTTCCCTTCTCCTGAAGGGCACTCCAGAATGTGAGAAAGAAATAAATCCTTTCTCAACACTACAGAGTGAAAGAATCCCACAGAACTTGTGACTCTTTAAAAAAAAAAAATCACAAACCTCCTTATGGAGGAAATAATTCTGGATTGCCCCAATCCTAAATCAGAAAGACCCTAGCATCGACGATCACAGAGTCTATAGTAGCAGCACAGAATTCATGAGCCATAGGAATCTGAAACCCATGGAACAGTCCTGGAAAAAAAAAAAACAAAAAACAAAAAACAGGAGAGCAGGGTCACCTGTCTGCTCAAACAGCAAGGCCTACCCGACACCGGGCCATTGGCTTCTTCTTCCTGGGTATGCACAGGTGAGCAGGCCCCCAGCATCTCCTCTCCCAGTGTGTGTGCCTCGTGCCCACAACAGAGTTGGGAGCAAGCTGTCCCCGTGCAGCAAATATATAAATAAATAAATAGCGAGCGTGACTTTGTGTTTGAAGGACGAATGCCAAGTCTCCTCTCTGGGGCCCTCTCCCAAACCTCCATATATCACCTTCACATGACCAGGCTGTCAGGCCTGCCACCCCAAGCTCTGCTTGGCTGTGATTAACACAAGACAGCACATTTCCTACACCCTCAGGCCCTGCAATCAGGGAGAGGGAGGGGTGGAGAAATCTATCCAAGCCATTCCAGGATTTATGTTTGAAACTGTTTTCCTTTGTCAGGGGAGAAAACGAGCAGATGTTCCTAAAGGTGAACCCTATAAATCAGTGCAGATGTGTTGGGGCCTTGTGCCTTTTTTGGCCACTCAGCTGGGTTTGGTTTTTGCACCAATACCTGGGCACGCACACTGACAGGCAACATCCTACCACCTCCCTTTGACTCCCCCACCTCTTACCTCACTCTGAATCAGCCTCAACCCCTTCTCTAGGAAATCCTCCCGGATTATACTTGTCTCTTTCCCAGCCCTCCAAACCAAACTCTGGCCCTTTCTCAGCCCCCAAAGAGTTTAGGTCATTCTGTAATTGTTCCTCTCTTTTTAGTCCATGAACACTGGCCTAGAACCTCCTAGACAGTATAGACGGCCTCCCCCATCAGACCAGGAGTTCCCCCAGGGCAGGATATCTCTCCCACATCAATCCAGGCACTACTAAGGACAGAAAGCATGTTTCCCTACCTCTGTCCCTTCGGCAGGTCAATTCACCCTGCTTTAGCAGGGGAAGCGCCGTGACTCTATTTTCTGAAGCAAGGGTTCTAAACAAGGGGAAATATTATGAAGTCTGAAAGTACATACCAAATGTTTGTACATATTTGCTTTTCTGGAAAGAGGGTCCACAGCTTTCAAGTGATCTTCAAAGGGATCTGTTCAGAGCCAGGATGAGACCTCTGGAAGCACCAAGCTCTGGAAAGACCATGGTACTGCCTTACCTGCACCATTCATATGGGATTCAACTGAAAACAGCCCTGAACTCTCAAACACAGCTTCTGTGATGCACACACTCATCAGAGCTAATGTCTGGTTTTTACTGACACCCTTAGTGTATGTTAAATGTCCTTAAGGGGACGGACCCTCCACTTAGCCTGCCCTGTAGGAAAGGTTAAAGCTAGTGGCTCCCAGGGTGGAGATGGAGAAATAGAACACACCCCCTCCCACCCCAGCCCATGAAGCAGGCAGGCAGGTGGGGAATTAAGCTAAATCTGTCCCTTTGAAAGCACCTGGGTGGCTCCGTTGGTTAGGCATCCGGCTCAATTTGGGCTCAGGTCACGATCTCAGGGTCATGGAATGGAGTCCCGCAGGGGGCTCCACGCTCAGTGCAGAGTCTGCTTATCCCTCTCCCTCTGCTCCTCCCCCACTCACGCTCTCCTTTCTCTTTCTCTCTCAAATAAATAAATAAATAAAATCTTTTTTTAAAAATCTGTCCCTTTGGAAACCTCTGCTCCCACCACCTGGGCAGGGGTAAAGGAGATAGGACCATTTTTATGTTTTCTGAACTGGAACAAGACACAGAGGATAAAACTCTGTAGCATCAGTCAGTACCGCTGATCACCCTCCTCCCCAGACACACACCCCTCCCCACGCCTGCCCAACCTCCAGCTCTCTGAATCTAGGACAGGCCTTGAAGTGCTTCAGTGAAAGAAGAAATCTCCTACCACCTTTGAAAACCATCAGCCCCGAGTGTGGTGACCCCCAGAGACCCTGAACCCATTTCAGTGCATAGCCCCACCAACCATGCCCTGTGCGTGGGTCTGGAAGCCACGTTCCCCAAAGGAAGGGGCCAAGGTTAAGGCTAAGAGCGCTCCCAGGACTTGGAAACCAATAAGAGACACACAGAAGATGCTGGGTGAATATGCATCAGGAGCTCCACACTGGGAGGTGGGAAAACTAGTTCCAGATCCCAGTTCAGCCACTCCTGCACTCACTATGGAACTCTGGGCAAGCCACTGCCCCTTCGTCCCCCACTGTCTCCATCTATAAAGGGAGGGGCTAGGCCACATGAGTGTGAATCACAGCCATGTCTTTGGTTGGGGGTCTATACCACAGAGAAGGTCTGGGCTTGGAGGAGTCATCATGAAGCCTTTTCTCCACCTTGGGCTATTAGTCTGGTCTTCCCAAGGCCCCAGGACAGGAGCCACAGTCTCCCCAAACTGGGCATTTGCCTTAGGGAGAAGCCTTTAATTTTGTGGGAGAATGAGCAAGAAGATAGCAGCCTGGCCCCTAGAGGGAGTGCTGGCTGAGAGCAGGAGCAAAGGGGATTGAACTCCTAGAACCTAGTCTGGCTCAGGGGAGGGTATGGCTGGTGAAACTTTGCTGAGCAGGGTATAGACCGGGCCCTGGGAACCCTGCAGTTGTGATTTTCTTTGGGCTCACCCTATTGAGAAAGAAGAGAATGCCAAAAAGTAAAAAGGATGTAAGAAGAAACCAAGGCTCACTGAGGTTTTGCTAGGCACACAAATAACTACACTTAATCCCCACAGCCCTATGAAGTCACTATTGCTATCCCCATTTTACAGATCAGAAAACTGAGGTTTGGAGAGCTCAAATGACCTGCTTAAGATCACACAGCGAGGGGGGCACCTGGGTGGCACAGTGGTTAAGCGTCTGCCTTTGGCTCAGGGCGTGATCCCGGCATTATGGGATTGAGCCCCACATCAGGCTCCTCCGCTATGAGCCTGCTTCTTCCTCTCCCACTCCCCCTGCTTATGTTCCCTCTCTAGCTGGCTGTCTCTATCTCTGTCGAATAAATAAATAAAATCTTAAAAAAAAAAAAAAAGATCACACGGCAAGGAAACGGCAGAGCCAAGACTCAAAACTCCAAAGCACATGTTCTTTCCATGGGATAGTCCATCGAGGAAGGTGGCTCAGAGAGCCCAGGGTGCAGCCTAGCCACGCTCCCCTTCAACGCACTAGATGCCCATCTCACTGCCCAACGTATGCTGAGACAGGCTCCTGCCCCTCTCCCACCGCCACACCTGCCCTGCTCCCAGGAGGCTCCCAGAGTCCAGCCACCACTGTGTCCCCAGCTCTGAGCGAGACACCTGGGAGGCCAATGATCGGACATTCATGTCCCCTCTTGGCACTTCAGTCACCTCAGGGCGGGGCAGCAGTGTTTCCCTGCCACCCCATCTCTGCCATGCCACCCTGTGCCCACAGCCCTGTTGCGCTCTTGACCCCCCAGCTGCCTAACTCATGACCCCCCGTGTAATGAAGTGTGCAGGCTGACCGCATCCCCTAATGACAGACCTCAGCCACCAAGGCACCGGTGCGGGGCTGGAAAAGAGAGCCAAGGGGCTGGAACCAGGGGAAGAGACAGGGCTCCATCTTATTCCCACACCTGCAGAGGACTAGTGGGAAGGGGAGGACGAGAGGTTTAAGGATCAGGGGGAAAAGGGGATGCTGGAGTGGGAAGGGGAACCTAACCTCCTGGGACCACAGAGTCAGGCTCTTAGAAGGAGAACTCCAGCCACCAGAGCCTTCAGACCAAATACCCCTAATTAGTTCTATACATAACTAACCACTGATGAAAGGCAATAGGATTCATCAATGCAGAGGCCAGCCAGGCAGAGGACACTCAGTGGGAAGGCAGGACCTCTGAGCCCCACCACAGCTTGCTGTGATCCTGGTAAGCCATGGTCCCTTCTGGTCTGCAAATCGGGATTTGGGTTTGAGCTCACTTATTCATGGAGTGAGTGATACATGCTACCTAGGTGCCAGGGCCTGCGTTAGATACTGGGAATGAAGAGCACAGGTAAGACCAGGAGATGAATAAGAAAGACACAGTCTCTGCTCTCAGGGAACTTGCAGTCTGATAGAGCAGTGAAGATTGGTAATATAACCAGTGGCTAACAGTTAGGGGGCCCCTACGGTTTACCAGGCAAAATCGTAGGAGATAGATACTAGTATTAACCTCATTTTACAGATGAAGAAACTGAGACTCAGAGAGGTTAGGTAATTTGCCCAAGGTCACACAGCTAGTAAGTAGCAGAGCCAGGATAAGAGTAAAGACAAAATACTGTGAGTATCCAGGGGAAGGAAGGCTTCCTGGAATGAAGTGGTTTCTGACCTGAGCCTTTGAAAGACAGGGGCAATTTGGACATGTAAACATTTAGGGAAGGGGGAATAAGTAATTCTATTACCAGAAAATTCCAATATCACTTGACTCCCACTCTCTGCCAAAACACAAAGTAGGGCCCCCGAAAGAGCAGCAGAACTCAGGCCAGCAGCACGGATGGAAGGTGCAAGAAAGATGAGAGGCCAAGTGAGAGGCAGGAGGCAGGGAGAATAAAAACACTGCCCCAAGCTAGTCCTGGCTAAGCTCCTAGAAATCGGGCAAGAGGGAAAGCCCAGGGTGCAGTGGGACAGTTCCCAACAGACCACCAATGAGTCAGACTGCACGCATTGGGGGGAGAGGAGAAAATCTCCGCATTGTATCCCCAGCACCCTAGGAATTAAACCCCCAACTGTGCCCTGTGCATGCACGGAACACTGTACAGCCATAAACCGCAATGTCGGGGAGGATACTTATTGTCGTAGAAGAATGTGCACATACATCTCAAGTGAAAAAGCAGGTTGCAAAATAATATGTATGGTATGATGCCATTCTTGAAAGGAGAAAAATATCTTTATATAAGTCTGGAAGGATATACAGATCTTTCTCAGCTTACAGTGGGGTTACATCCCAATAAACCCATCATAAATTGAAAATACCATAGGTCGAAAATGCATTTAATACATATAACCTACCAGACATCATACTTAGCCTAGCCCACCTTAAATATGGTCAGAACACTCACATTAGCCTAGAGTTGGGCCAAATCATTTAACACAAAGCCTACTTTATAAGAAAGTGTTGGGTATCTCGTGTAATTTATTGCATACCGTGCTGAAAGTGAGAAAAAGAATGGTCGTAGGGGTGCAGAGCCATTGCGAGTGTCTCAGCTGTTTCCCTCGCAATCATGTGACTGCCTGGGATCTGCGGCGGGCTGCCACTCCCCAGCACCACGAGACACCACTGTACCGTGTATTGCTAGTGTGGGGCGAGATCCAAATGAAAAACTCAAAGGACAGTTTCTATGGAATGGGTCTCATCATAAGGTCGAAAAACTGTTAAGTCGAGCCATCATAAGTTGAGGATTGCCTTTACACCCAAAAATTCAACAGAGGTTATCTCCAGGCAATAGATTGCAGATGACTTTTATCTTCTTTACATTTATCTCTATTTTCTAGTTGTTCTACAATAATAGGTGTTATCCATGTAATCTTTTTAATGAGGTAAATGTACCAAGGATTTGGGCAGGGTGGCGTGTGCAGGAGAAGAGATGGGCCAGCGGTGGGAGAGGACGGAGGGCGGGAGGGCTCAGCCAGGATGGGGGTGGCGGGGTGGATAAGGGGGAGGAAAAAGGTGGGTGCTTCCCTGACAGGACAAAGGATTTATTATGAAGACCAGCTGCCTCCTCTATCTTCTGCCCCCCAAGCTCCTCAGGGCCCAGAGGTCTTCCCAGCCCCTAGAAGCAAAAGGTCCAATGAGGGGAAGCCCACCGCTGCCTAACAGAGGGCAGAGGGGAGGGGGTGGGTGGTCCCAGGAGAGAAGAGGGTTTGGAGAGCTCAGCCTGGGAGATCTGAGAGGAAGGCAGGCCTCAGAGACCGAAGTGGACTGGCAGGGAGCAGGCAGAATGATGGGTAAGGCAGCTGGGAGGGTAAATCCAGATTCTTCGAGTGCTGCACCCTGCTAGGGGCTTGGGAGCTGGCTGGGTGGGGAGCTTTGCGAAGCTCCTGATCTGATGGAAGTGGGGAAGTTTGATGAGCTCCTGGATGGAGAGGGAGTGGAAGGTGAACTGCCTTCCTGGCCTTCTCTAAAACAAGATAGAAAAGACAGAGCAGAAGCCACGGTTGTGATAGCCTATGTCTTTTTTTTTTTTTTAAGATTTATTTATTTATTTGAGAAAGGGCACAAACGGGAGGGACAGAAGGAGAGAGAGAATCTTAAGCAGACTCCCCACTGAGCACTGAGCCCAACACAGCACTCGATCTCACCACCCCGATACGACCTGAGCCAAAACTAAGAGTCAGATGCTTACCCGACTGAGCCACCCACGCGCCCCAATAGCCTGTGTCATTTATGTGTTTGTTGTTCTCTTTGCCCTTTGTGTTCTCCCTCATTAGCAGGAGAACCCTTAAAACAACCAGGACTCTCCTTGACTGGATAATCATCCCAGCTTCTATAGCTTCCACAGGCTATCTTTAAAAGGTAGCAAGCTTCCTGTCCCTGGAGGTATTCAAACAGACACCAGGCCACCATCCTGGCCTGTTCTCAAGGGTTCTGCATCAGAAAGACAGTCAGACCTCTAGGGTACCTCCCATTCATGAGAGTCCCCAGAGTCAATGAACATGGGGTTTTAGGCGATAGTGGCTGGGAAGAAGGTGCCCAGCTAGAAAAGAAATTGGTGAAGGCATTCACCACACCCCTCCCTGGTCCTCACATATCAGGATCTGGAAGACAAACTTGCCATTCTGTGGGCGTGGTCAGCAGGGACTCTGGGTTCTGGAAAAGGTCCCTGTCCCATGTGCCCCCTGCTTCAGAAGTGGGTGTCCGTGGTCTGCCTCCCTGGATGTGCCACTGAGTTCAGGGCCCAGGAGGAGAAAACATGCCTGGTATAAAGGGAGGCAGAAGTTCACAAGGTCACAGGGAATTTTGCAAATCGGAATGTTGGAGCCATTTCATTAGTCTTTGAGCAAGTGCACCGAGGTGAGAACACAGACCTTCTGTGTGCCATCAGTGGTGCGTGGAATTAGTGGAAATGTCAGCATCATTGTTGTTTATAGATACAGGGAGTCACCAAAGAGAAAGAGAAAAGCTATGAAAACAAGGGTAGGTCATGCAAAGCGAACAATTGAACCTAACTGTGGTCACACTGACTGTTGACCATTTGCATCTCAGATGCAGCCTAATAACGATTGTATTTGTTGTTAAGTGGGGAGGATTTATAGGGAAGCCGACTTGGGCTCACCCTGAGGAAGAATTCCCCAGTAATGAGGGCAGCCTAACAGTGGGAGCTCTTACTCAGGTAGGCCCTGTGCCTCCCCTATCTACCCCATCCTGAAATATTCAAACAGAAGCCAGCCTCCAATGGGGAGCTGGCTGGGTCCCTTCAGTTCAGCTCTCAGATCCCCTCTTCATCCTCACCTTGCCCCCACCCCCAGATGCTGCCCGGCATGGACACCTGATCCCAGGCCCCAACTCCTTCCACCTCCTGTTGGGCCTGGTCAGTGGGAGCCCTGGCAGGGCACAGGAGAGAGGAGGGGTACGTATCTTCCACACTTGCTCTCTGCAGGGCCACCTTGGGCCTCAAGACAGAAGGTCCCAGCTCCCCTTGGAGTAGCCTGCACCACACAGCCCGGCTACCTCTGGTTTCCGCTCACTTCTCTCATCCTTCACAGCCCAAGGAGGGACATAGCCAGGGGATCACTTTTACTAACCCTGGGGGTACGGGCCCAGCACTTGTGTTTTCCCTACATCCTACCCACACCTTTGTAAACTGTTCCTCTATTAAATCCCTCCTGGAATTATCCTAATGTGAGTGTGCCATCTGTTTCCTGCTGGGATCCTGGCTGATACATGGGGGTTCCTAATCAGACGAAAAATTGAACTATATGGCTTCTCTACATCGTACAATTAATTCAGCAGTTCTGTGAAATGTGAGAGGTTCACTTTGTCATTGGCTTTATTTCATTATTGTACTAAGCTTTATGTTGTCAGTCACTATCGGATGTGGCCTGTGGCTCACAACTTTCAATACCATCACTGTCCATGGCTGCTGGCTACAAATAGGAAAACTGAGGCCTCCTGACACTATACTCAAGGTCACAGCCAAACACAAGAAGCCAGGAACCCCAGGATCCCACCCCAGTGTGTCTTCCCTGAGCGGAGCAATCCGACTGGCCCTGGCTGACCTTTCTTCTCCCCCTCCCACAACTGAGGCAGCAGGCCCCTCTCTCCACAGTCCCCTTCCCTCCCCATTCCCTAGTGGGAGAGGCCCTTGGGGAAAATGATGAGATTTTTATAGCATTCCGTGGTAAGCACTTAATAACTCTCCAGGCTATAGATCTGCGCTTCACATGGGCTGGGGATAATTCACAGTAAAATATGACTTTTCATTTATCACACTGACGTGTAATAAATACTTCCCAGTGAAGCCTGGGCACAAAAGGGGGTGGGGTGAGCAAGCATGAGATGAGGTTCCACGACTGAGTATTGAGGGGTTCAGGTCTGTGGCATGTGGACTCCAGGGCTGAGGAAACCCAAGTCTCAGGTGGACCAGAACCCTAGAACCAGGGATGCTCATGATGTCATGGGAAACTCCTTGGGATTATCAGCCAGTGTGCCACCACAGGTACTCGACTAGCCTTACCACCATTTCTGGGAAATCAAGAATCTCCCTTCTGGAGCCTGACTCCCCCAAAGGCCAGTGGAGCCTGAATCCAAAGTTGGGGCAGATGTCCTCTTCCTCCATGCTCACATCCGGCTCTCTCTGACTTGTCTCAAAGAGCATCCCCCTTCGACTTCCACTGCCCCCCTCCCTCCCCACTGATGATGCTCCATGACACTAGGGGACACATGTATCTCAGTTCAATAACTGGACATCTAGGCTGCCTTCCGATTTTTCACAATCAGGTAATAATCATAATAGCTCCCATTTATTCCACATCTACCAGGGGTCAGGAGCACTGCTGATTTAATCCCCACAGCACCCTCCACCCCCGGCATTACTGGGGAGGGC
The DNA here is from genome assembly GCF_002007445.2 of Ailuropoda melanoleuca. Classification (NCBI taxonomy): domain Eukaryota; kingdom Metazoa; phylum Chordata; class Mammalia; order Carnivora; family Ursidae; genus Ailuropoda; species Ailuropoda melanoleuca. The sequence goes on from NC_048230.1 coordinate 9,094,488, forward strand.
ACTCGAATTCAGAGGTTAAGCGACTTGCCCAAGACTACATGGTGATTATGTGATGGCCTCACACCTTCACCCGGGTCTGGCTAACCACATTGTCCTCGTCATTATGTGTCTTAGGCTGGGCTCTGTCGGAAGCAGATCCTGAGGCCAGGATTCGAGTGTGAGACGTTTATTTAGAAGGCAGCCCCAGGAAGTATCAGGAGGAGAGCAGGGCTGTGAAACAGGGAAAGAGTGAAGCCAGCACAGAATATGTTATGAGCAGGCTTCACAAAGACAACTGAGGGGCTCCGGGGACAGCTTAGAACACACCTCAGGGTAATCCTGCCCAATGAGTGAGGGAGCTGGGGTTTGTCTCCACCAACTGCTGTCAATCACCAGTGGACGCTCTCTCACCGTGCTGAGATGGCTGAGCAGGTTCCATTTGGCAGAAAAAGCCTTGGGCAAAGAGGCCCAGACTGCAGGCTAGAGCTGGTGGCCCTGGGTCTGGGGGCATGGAAATAGTGAAAGCAGAGGGGCCTGCTCAGAGCACTGACAGTGTCTGCCTCCCTGCCCAGGCCCCCATCTGGACCCCTATCAAAGCTCACCATACAAAGACAACAGTCACCTAACTCTCCCCACTGTCTTGGTCTTGCCCCATCTGACACATCCCTCAGCTCCAGACAATAAGCTATTCCACCTTAGTCCACACAGCAAAGGATGGTTGGGAAAGTTCCTGGTTCCCACCACCAGGAACAGCACCTTGCTGGTGGCTGGGGGACATCCCTAACCACACAAAAGCAGAGACCATGGGGTCTGGATTATCTTTAAATCCTTCCTCAAGTAGGTGCTCAGTGAATTGTGTTGCATTTGAAGTACACTTCCTCAGTTACCCTTGGCAGTGGGGGAGGGCCAGCTTCCCTGACAGCCCCTCCCCACCACTTCTACTGAAGAGATGACCATGCCCTCCCTGGTAGTCTTGCTTTGTCCGGTACAGGCTGCAACTCCAGCCCCTGCTGCAAGGCTGCCTCCCTGGGAGGCTGTCTTAGCAGTGTCTTAGTGGGCATGCATGCGTGTGCATGCACACATACACGCACACGCACGCACACACACACACACACACTGTCCAGAGCTGAGGCCAGAGTCTGACTCAGAGTCAGGTTTACCACACGCTTCTCAAATGTATGTCTAAGTAAATGAATTCGTGAATTGAGTAATGAGGAGTGCTGTGACCCCACCTTGAGAAGTTCTTTGGACCAGAGGCCACATGTGGCCAGGAGGTCACTGGCCCAGTGGAAGGAGAGGCAGAGGTATGGTAGAGGCACCCACAACGGTGAGAGGCGGCACGGGGCACACACTCCACCACCACCAGCCATTCTACCACCTTCTTACAGCTCTGACTCCAAGACCAATGACCTGACCCATGTCCAGCCAGAGACAAGGAACCAAGACAAGGACCATCAGCTGGCTCTCACTGCAGCCATGCAGAGAGCCAGGGCTCGGGGGATGCTGTTCAAGTCCTTTCCCACCTGCAGAATGAAATTTCCCGATGATGCTCTATGATTTGATGGAAAAGGATACTAGGTGACCCACGTGCCTGAACCCTTGCTCTGCTACTTGTCACTCTGTGGCCCCGCGCAAGTGCCAATTTTAGTAAGCCTCAGTTTTTTCATCTGCAAAATGGACAAAGTTGCTGAAAGAAAATGGAGAAACCCAGGCCAAGTCCACGGGCCGGTGAACAACACACAGCAAGCGCCTGTCTCCCTCCTCGACTTCCTGTGGAGCGTCAACAGTGACTTCCTACCATCCTGCCCCAAAGACCCTGCACAGAGATGGTGTGGAATCTTTGCAAGAACCCAAACAAAAAGAAATCTTGGAAATCCTGGGAGAGGCGGCTGAGCATCCTGCTTCTCTGAAAACTTCTGAAACGAGCGATCTCTGCCCATTCTCCGGCTGCTTTTCTCCTCCCCTCCCTGCCCGGCCCCCACGTTAACCCCATCACCAGCAGTATTTAACTCCATGAATTCAAGCACTCTCTCAGGTCCTGAGTGACCTTCACAACCTCACTGATTTTATGGGACAGGGTGTACGTGAACCCATTTTTCAGATGAGAAAGCTGAGGCTCCAAAGTGATGGTAGCTCTCCAAAGCCAGTCAGCAGGTTTGTGGAAGAATAGGGACCTGGGTCATGCGACCCCTGCCTCCCCATCCTTGACCCAGGGACCACCCTGCCCCTAAAAAAGCTAGATAAAATGGAAGCACTTGTACCCAAAAGTGAACAGACTTGCCTTCAGCAGCCGGAGACACCTCCCAAACCCTGCTTACTACTCCAGATTTGAAGCAAAGAGCAATAAACAATTTTTGGCATTTCTTGCCTGTCGGAGAGGATTTCTTGCTTACAGCGGATATATGGGTTTCTGAATAATTAAGTACGACACTCAGCTTCCAGGGCCCAAGCCTCCAAAAGATACAGTGAAGCTGAGGCAGAAACTTTCCATCAGCAACAAAGCCAGAGAAAGTTGGAGATGTCTGCTCCCCCCACGTGAGAACCAGACAGACCTAGCCTCCACCTGGGCCAGGAAGCCCAGGCCGGAAGGGCTGTCAGGGATGATCTGGGCCCCACACCTCATTTCCAGGCAAGAGAATTGAGGGCTAGAGAGGGAGACACGCCCAGGGTCACTCAGAGCCTGAAGCCCTGGGAAAACGGTCAAGGTCCTAGATAGGGGCCCAAATATTAGGATTTTTTCTTTCTAGCCATGTGACCCTGGGCAAGCCACTTCATCTCTGAGCCTTTGTTTTTCTTTTCTGTCACGTGAGAACAAAGCCTAACACATGTTGATAAATGCCAACGTACAGATGAGGAAAGAAGGAGGTGAGGAAAGCGAAAACCCCTGGGGAATTATAAATAGACACGCAGAGGTGGGCTTTAGAAGCCAGGCCTCCCGCCCTGGCTCCCAGCACCATGCTCTCTTCTCTCTCCCCCACCCGCTCCTCCCACCTCTGCTGCCTCCAGGAAAAGACTGAAGGACACATTCAAGAAGCAGCAGAGAAACGAGGTCCAATTCGAGCCGAAGTGCCACCCTGAGAAGAACAGCACTCGACAGAGAGGCAGCAGGTGACACGGCTTACTGGAAGAAGCCGAGTTGAAGGGCCGCAGACTTCAGGCCAGTTACATCTCAGGCCTGGGGACGCTCATAATCAGGGGGACTTACTGACTGCTAACTACATGCCAGCACTAAGCCGAGCCTCTTACCCTGTCGCATTTAGTACTTACAACAACTCGATGAGACGACAAGGTACTTTTGGCCTCATCTTAAAGAATGAGGAAACCCAGGTTCAGAGAGGCTGAGTCACTTGCCTGAGGTCACACAGCTAGGAAGTGCTGGAGCAAGGATTCAAACACAGTGGTCTGCCTCCAAGCCTGCACTCTAAAGCCTTCTGCTTTTCTGCCTCCTTGAAGCATGAAAGCAAATCCCTCCGAACCCGAGACTCCATGAAGCTCAAAGACAGCAAAGAGGCCCGTATGAGTACCCACAGCTATCATTTATTGGAGATGCTAAAGAACTCCTCTCACCCCTGCCCCGCCTAGACACAGCAAAGGACAAGAGAAAGGAAAGAGAAGAGAAAGAAAGAAGTTGAATAACTTCTCTGTGTTAGCCTCCCGGGACCATAAATGGAGCTGCATAAATCACTCCAGGGGCAGGGAACTGAAAGAAGACAGAAGGAGGATGGGCCCCCATTTATCACATTCCCCTGTACATAATAAATGCTCCCTGTTGAAGCCCAGTGAGCTAGCACCCCTTTCAACACACACACACACACACACACACACACACACACACAGTCCCACCGCCCCTGTCCTTTGCTCTGGGAACAAAGCCTCCACTTCAGAGGGCTTTTCCCACCCAAAGGTCACTGAAAGTCCCCCAGAAAATGATGGTTAAATAGGAATTTCAGGGACCAAGGCAGGACCCCTACCAGGGGTTCGAGTCATAACTGCCCCCTCCCCAGACTCAAACAGGGCAGCTGCCCACAGCCTCTGTCTAACCCTCAAGCTCCTACAGGTGAGGTCACACTCACCCGGGACCTGGCACTGCCTGGGAAGACCCCCGCACCCAGACGATCCATCTCTAACTCAGAAAAACCAGGTAAAATGAACCTTAACAATGTTCTCAACCAACTACCTCCTTGGCACACAGAGAAACAGAGGTCCAGAGAGTGGAAGGCCTGTCCCAGGTCACAGGGCTCGTTAGGATAAAGCTCGGATGAGAAGTGGTCTCCTGGCTCCTGGTCCAGCACTCCCTCATGAACCATCCCATCAGCCTTCAGGCTGAACTATATATGTAATTGTCCCCCAAATCTGCCACTGCATAGGTGAGCCCTGGAACGGAAGCCAAGGTGCTACAGGGCCTGCCAACTACCAAGAGACCCCCATACTGGGGCTAAGGGGCAAGGATGGAGAGAAGCAGCCGCAACAGGATCAACCCAGAATGTTAGCACCAAACACACCTGGCTTCAAATCCCAGCCTGGCCATTATGTTGGTTATCCATAACCCACACAACGATGACCCCAAAACTTAGCAGCTTGAAACAACACATATTTACTATCTCACTATTTCTGTAGGGCAGGAATTTGGCTGTAGCTTCGCTGGGCCCTCTGCAAGCCACAAGGTTTCTCACAAGGCTGCAATTTAGGTGTCAGCCCAGGGTCTGCAGTCTCAACTGATGGCTGGCTTAGAAAAGAATCCGTTTCCAAGCTCACCTACCTGGCTACTGGCAGGACTTCATTTCTCGCAGGCTATTGCAATGAGGGCCTCAGCAGCTTGCTACATAGGCCTCCCCACCCCCCATAGCAGCTTGCTTCCTCAAAGCATGCAAGCCAACAGGGCAAGAAGGAGAGTCTGAGAGCAAGAAGGAAGTCACATGCTTTGGTAACCTAATCATGAAAGTGGCATCCTATCACCTTTGCCATATTCTCTTGGTTAGAATCGTCACTCGGTCCAGCCCACACGAAAGGGGAGATGATTACACAATGTCATGAATACCAGGAAGCAGAGGTCGCTGCAGGCCATCTTCTAAGTTGGACTGCCATAGCCATTGCTAGCTGTGTGTCCTTGCCCACATTCCTTCACCTCGCTGGGTGTCGGTTTCCTCCTCTATAACCATCGACAGGGGATACTGTACTCACCATCAAGCACACAGAAGGTGCTCAAAAAATGGGGGTGATTAGTCTTCTAAGTCCTATCAGTAGGTTTGGACTCCAGGAGAGGCTTTTTGGGCTAACGAGCAGCCAGGCCCACCCAGGGACACAGTGCAGGATGGAGGACCAGGAACATGGGCCTTCCAGGGCTGGAGGGAGAAAAGGAAATCAATTGCTTAGCTGGAGTCCAGAGGCAGTGTAACGGGGAGAGTTTGGGGCATAGATTCACAGGAGGGCCTGCAGATGTTGGCCCAGGAACCCTGACAGGGAGACACCACAGATTCAGTAGGAAGCCTAGGACCTCTACTCTCAGAAGCAGGGATTTGGAGTCCCAAGGAAGCAGTCTCCCCCAGGGAGATCTAAAGGGAACAAGTGGGTCCAGCAGTGACCATCTGGCTGATCACACAGCATGGTCCTAAGTTTGCAAGTCCGGGGAGCCTGCATGTGCCACCAAGCCAGTGCTTGGTGAAAAATGATGTCTGGGGAGGGGCAAGGACTTTCATGAAGAGTTCTGCTTCACTCTGTTAAAATAACTAAAAAAAAATTATGATTAAAATTGGAGCCAGTTGCTGTAAGCTGTAAGCCATAGAGAAGGAAAGGAACAGAATCCTGGAGGGGCGCCTGGGTGGCTCAGTCATTAAGCGTCTGCCTTCGGCTCAGGTCATGATCCCAGGGTCCTGGGATGGAGCCCTGCATCGGGCTCCCTGCTCCACTGGGAGCCTGCTTCTTCCTCTCCCACTCCCCCTGCTTGTGTTCCCTCTCTCGCTAGCTGTCTCTCTCTCTCTCTATCAAATAAATAAAATCTTAAAAAAAAAAAAAAAAAGAATCCTGGAGTACCCAAGCTAAAATGACTTTAGAAGATAATAGATAGGCATAAGGGAGCCACAAAATTATTTATAAAATTGTGCGTGTAGCTGTGCTTTTCGTGGGGGGTGGGAATCTGTCCCCCCCAAACAGACTAGGAACACATCTAATCCAACTCTCCCATTTTATAGATGAAGAGTCTTGGGCCCAAGTGGTAAGAGTCCCCCAGGTCATACAGCTATCCAGCAGGGGAGCCAGGGTGAGGACCCAGGCCAGCCCATTTGCCCTGTGTCTTGGACAGACTCGAAATACACCCTTCACCCGCAGAAGCTGAGGCACTGCATCCTCCTAATAAAGCAGCAACGACTCTGAATGATGTTTAATTATTTTGCAGGAGAAGTGCTTTAATGGGCCACATGAAACTTAAAGGATTTTTAATAAAATCTCAGGAACTCTGGGAACTCCAGGCCCCTCCCCACGCTCCCCTTTGTTATTTCTCCTGATCCCATGAAGATATAAACATTTGTCACTGTTTCATTAGGGTCCGCAGTGCCTCGTGTTATTTATGAGCTTGCTGTTTATTGAAAATTGTATTTTTGAGGGGGAAGAAGGGGAGGGATGAAGTTTATCACAGAGAAGCGCTGGCATGAAAATTAGTGACATTTCAAAGTCCCCAAATTCCTGCTCCTATAAAAACTGACTGAGTTCAGCCCCCAGATGTCAAAGCCATGACTTCCTCTTCCAGGTGGGGGCTGCCCAGGGGCTCCTTGATGCCTTGATTGTCCTTAGGGGAAAAAACTGTCCTCAATTTGACCTGTGTCTGTCTTCTTAAAAAAAAAAACTGTTTTTATGTGAAATCATATATGCATAAGTTTAAATACACTATCCTGGGGTGCCTGGGTGGCACAGCGGTTAAGCGTCTGCCTTCGGCTCAGGGCGTGATCCCGGCGTTATGGGATCGAAGCCCCACATCAGGCTCTTCTGCTATGAGCCTGCTTCTTCCTCTCCCACTCCCCCTGCTTGTGTTCCCTCTCTTGCTGGCTGTCTCTATCTCTGTCAAATAAATAAATAAAATCTTTTAAATAAATAAATAAATAAATACAGTATCCTGCTAAACTACTTCCTACTCCCAGCTCTGTTCCCCCTAGGCAGCCGTGTCTTTTTAAAACATCTCTTCCTATATTTACCTCCATTTTTCCACATAATGTGCTTCTGCTGATATTTCTTGATTCATCAATTTTAGACACAATCTATTGACTTACTACTGTAATAGATGAGGATTTATCTCCCTCACACCCCTGCCATCCCCCTTCCTGCCATATCTCTCTTTTTCTCTCATCATTAGTTACCCCTGGCATCTTCCATCCTCTAGAGTGGCACTTGGCAAAAAGAGAAGCTGCATTTCGTAAATGGGATATCAATATTCCCATCCTTGCTTTCTCCTCACTTCTCCCATTCCACCTCCTAACTTCTGCCATCCATACTTTTACTTTCATGTTGGTAAAGTTGCTAACTTTTACATTTATCCTGTAACATACAGGTCTTTCAGATTGATTCTAAGAGTTGAAAATCAGATTTGTGCCTCAATAAAGACCACTCCTTGCAAAGCCAAGTGGTGTACTAGGATTACGATTTTCTTTCAGGTACAGTTGTGTGTGTGTGTGTGTGTGTGTGTGTGTGTGTGTGTCTATACAAGCGTGCACATGCACACTTGTAAGTGTCCAGTTGCTTATTTTTATTCTTTTGTCCCGGTTGTCTTTATCATATTCTAAGTCTTTATAAAGCATATTCTACCCAGTTTCCTTTTCATCAGGGAGCCCCACTCCGGCCACTGGATTTCTTGCTTCAATCCGGACGAGGTGTTCTCTAGCGTCTATCCTGGAATTCATCCCTGCTCTTCTGGTTCTATCTACAGCTTTTGCCTTCCCAGTTCCCCCCTTTCATGGTTTACTCCTCCAATATTGTAACACATTCTCACGTTGCTTCTTTAAAAAGGATTTATAGGACATAAATTTTCTGGGTTCTTGCAACTTGAATGGTGGGTTGCCTGAATATAGAAATCCCAGGCTGACAATAATTTCTTTCAGAATTTTGAAGATACCTGATGTTGCTGATGAGAGTCTGATGCCCACCTGATTCTTGCTCCTTTGTGAGTGACCTGATTTCCCTCTTGGAAATCTTTAGAATGTTCTTTTCTCTTGCTGTTCTGACTCACAATAATGTGAAAATTGATATGGACTCTTTCCATTTATTGTGTTGAGCACTCAATGAGCCCCTTCTTATTTTAAGTTGGAACTTACATGTAATTTTCTATCTTACATATTGCAAACCACACAAATATATATCAAGATACAAACATTTCCAGTACCCAACAAGTTCCTCGTCTGTGCCTCCTCCTGGTTAGTCACTTTGCAAGAGTAGCCGCTATTCTCTCCTACCACCATAGACTAGTTTTGCCTTTTTGAGTTTTATATAAATGGAATTTTACAGTGTATACCCTTCTGTGTCTGGCTTCTTTTTCTTAACATTATGTCTCTAACATTCACCCATGTTGTTCCATGTAGAGAATGCTGGTTCTTTTTCACTGCTGCATAATATTCCATTGTGAGCATATACCCACAATTATTTATACAAATGATGATGGGCATTTGGAACTGTCCCTAGTTTTGAGCCACTTCTGTAATATTCTTGCATATGTCTTTCAGTGGAAATAAGTATTCGTGTCCCTTCAGGCTACATTTAGCAGAATTGCTGGATCACAGGGTAGGCACACATTGAGCTTTTGAAGATGCTGCCAAACAGCCTTCCAACATGGTGTGCAAATTTACACTACCAGCGGCAATGCCTGAGAGTCTCACTTGCTCTACATTCTCACCCTACTGTCAGACCTTTTATTTTCGCCATTGTAGGAATGTAGTGATATTTTATTGTGGTTTAGTTAGCATTTTCCTGATGACTAACAATATCAAGCACTTTTGCATATGTTTATTGGTCATTTTTGTACTTCTTTTAGTGACTTTATTTTGTAAATCTTTTGCTCATTCTTAAAAGTAAGAGTTTCTTACTTTGTGAATTTGTAGGATTTCTATATATACTCTAGACGTACCTTCTTTGTTGGGTGTATGTATTACAAATACTTCAGGTTTTTGGCTTTTCACTCTCAATATTGTCTCTATTGAAGAGGAGGTCTTAATTTTATTTTTTTCTTTCAAGTTTTTATTTAAATTCTAGTTAGTTAACATACAGTGCAATATTGGTTTTAGGAGTAGAATTCAGTGGTTCATCACTTACATACCACACCCAGTGCTCATCACAAGTGCCCTTCTTAACACCTAACACCCATTTAGCCCATCCCCTGCCCACCCCCCTCCATCAACCCTCAGTTTGTTCTCTATCATTAAGAGTCTCTTATGGTTTGCTTCCCTCTCTCTTTTTCTTACCCTCCCATATGGTCATCTGTTTTTTTCCTTAAATTCCACATATGAGTGAAATCATATGGTATTTGTCTTTCTCTGACTGACTTATTTCAGTTAGCATAATACACTCTAGCTCCATCCACATTGTTGCAAATGGTCAAGATTTCATTCTTTTTGATGGTTGAGTAATACTCCTATGTGTGTGTGTGTGTAACACTTTATCAGATGTATATATCACATCTTCCTTATCCATTTATGAGTCATCTTTATCCACATTTGGACTCTTTCATAGCTTGGCTATTGTTGACAATGTTGCTGTAAACATCAGGGTGCATGTATCCCTTCGAATCTGTATTTTGGTATCCTTTGGGTAAATACCTAATAGTGCAATTGCTGGATTGTACAGTAGATCTATTTTTAACTTTTTGAGGAACTTCCATACTGTTTTCCAGAGTGGCAGCACCAGTTTGCATTCCCACCAACAGTGTAAGAGGGTTCCCCTTTCTCCTCATCCTTGCCAACATCCGTTGTTTCTTGTGTTGTTAATTTTAGCCATTCTGACAGGTCTGAGGTGGTATCTCATTGTGGTTTTGATTTGCATTTCCCTGATGATGAGTGATGTTGAGCATCTTTTCATGTGTCTGTTGGCCATCTGGATGTCTTCTTTGGAGAAATATCTATTCAAGTCTTCTGCCCATTTCTTATCTGGATTATTTGTTTTTTGGGTGTTGGGTTTGATAAGGTCTTTCTAAATTTTGGATACCAACCTTTATCAGATATGTCATTTGCAAATATCTTCTCCCATTCCATAGGCTATCTTTTAGTTTTGTTGATTGTTGACTTCACTGTGCAGAAGTTTTTTATTTTGATGAAGTCCCAATAGTTTGTTTTTGCTTTTGTTTCCCTTACCTCTGGAGACGTGTCTAGTAAAAAGTTGCTAGAGCTGAGGTCGAAGAGGTCGCTGCCTCTGTTCTCCTCTAGGATTTTGATGGTTTCCTGTCTCACATTTAGGTCTTTCATCCATTTTGAATTTATTTTTGTATATGGTGTAAGAAAGTGATCCAGTTTCATTCATCTGCATGTTGCCATCCAGTTTACCCAACACCATTTGTTGAAGAGACTGTCTTTTTCCATTGGATATTCTTTCCCGCTTTGTCAAAGATTGACCATATAGTTGTGGGTCCATTTCCGGGTTTTCTATTCTGTTCCATTGATCTATGTTTTTGTGACAGTACCATAATGTCTTGATGACTACAGCTTTGTAATACAGCTTAAAGTCTGGAATCTTGATGCCTCCAGTTTTGCTTTTCTTATTCAGGGTTATTATGGCCAGGGTCTTTTGTGGTTCCATATAAGGAGTTCTTAATTTTAATAGGGCCTAAATTTAGCAGTATTTTGTTTTATAGTTAGTGGTTTTGGTTTTATTTAAGAAATCTTTGTTGATCCCAAAGACATATACCGATTCTTCGGACTTTTTCCCCCCTAGATATGTTATTGTCTTACTTCTCACATTTAGGTCTCTGATCCATCCTGAATTAATTTTTGTATATGGTATGAGGTCAGGATGAAGGTTCATTTCTTTTTCATATGGATAGCCAATGGGCCTAATATTAATAGGCCCTTTCAATATGTAGATTCAGGTCTGCCAGCTTTAGAAAGTTTTCTTGCATTGTTTCTTGATAATCTTGACCCCTCCCTTTTCTCTGTTCTGGAACTCCTATTACTCAGATGTTAGACCTTCTGGATTCTTCCCTGGGGTCTCTTTTTTCTCTCTTACTTTTCTTGCCTTTTTCCTTTTTTGTTTACTTTCTGAGAAATCTCCTCAACTTTACCTTCCAATCCTTGTATCGAATTTTATTTCAACAGTATTTTTTTTATTTCCAAGAGTTCTATCTTGCTTTCCCATTGTCCTTATTCCACAGTTCTGCCCTCCTTCTACTTGTTAATGGAGAGCTGCTCTTTGTTGTCACTTGGGGAGTCACTGCCACTCCTTGTAGGGCCTTCTGCACAGAAGCAAATAGCTAGAACATCTGGCCTTAGTTGAAGTTCCAGAGAGGGACCCATAGCTTCAGAGGTTCCATCTCTTTCCTTTTGCCATTCCTGTTTTCTATGCCTTCTTTCTTTTTGTTCTCTTTCTCATTGTCTAAGGTCGGATTCCCTAAGGAAGTGAACTCTGAAACAGCAATTCACATGCAGGGAATTTATGGGAGTGCCCCCAGATCCACCCCGAGGAGAGGGTGAAGGAAGTAGAAATGGGAAGATGGATCTGTAATGCAGTTGCCATAAAGGTGTCAGCTGATCCCAAAGATAGCTCTGGAGTTGTGATGGTTCTTCAGAATCATGCCACCTTGAGAAGAGGGGGCAGGAATTTTAACCTCCCTATCCCATCGTCCAGTTATTGAATACAGCCTACACTGGGGAAGGCTAAGCAGCTCTCTTCAACTGAGGGAAACTTTTGGAGAATGACTCAACTGAGAGCTATCAGCAGCTGGGGGAATGAATGCCTCCTATCCCCCTTGCACTGTAAGAGATCCAATCCTATACATACTCACCCTTGCTCAAAGTGTCATCTGGATCTGCAACAACTAGGGTAGACAGTCCCTTTCCTTTTATAGCAGGCCCAGCACTTCCCCCAGCCAGGCTATATGTTAACTTTATTTATTGGTCTGGTAGCCAGAGAAGAAGTGAAGGTAGATTCAGAAAGCAGTGCATATTGTCCAAGACAGACATCTGCATCAACTTCTGCAGAGCAGGGGAGATTCTTGGCCTTTAATAGGGAAGAGCAAGCCATTTCTGTAGACCTAAAGGGACCAAAAGGATCTGAAGATCCATGATATTCAAGTGCATTGACCCAGATGCTCCAGTCACAAACCTGGTGGTCCCACTCCTTCCCAGTCATAGTTATGAATTTGGAGTAGCAGACTAGGCTTGATATTCAGCTTTATCTGCCCTTCAGTTCCGAGATCATTTCAAAGGTTTCCTCCCTGGACCACTCCTGGCACTAACTTTCTTAAGTTGACTTAGGTAGACTTTGAGAAAGAGATTCATGTTCGGAAAGTTTATTGAGAGTTTCCTTGGGATCAATGCCCATAAGGGAGTGTCAATGCCTTCCAGCCAAGGACTTCAAGGAACACCTCTGCAGGTGCACAAGTTGGGTTTATTGTTTGCTACAATGAGGAAGACCAGACGCCATGGGGACCTGTACGGCATCTCAATAAGAAGGTGTTAGAAAGGACTTATTATAGGATTAGGGTTCATGGTAGGTGACTTGGGGGATGGTTCAAGGAATTAGGGCTTTGCTCTGAATTGGCTGCTACTAGCAAGCAAGGATAATTCTATGATCAGGTATCTTAATAAAGCTTATCTAGAAGGAAGAAAAAACACAGTGAAGCTAAAGTTACAGTTGGTAAAGAAGACGCATCACTCACATTAGTCAGGACAGGGGGATGTTTGGTATTTTTGTGGTTTGGACAGTGATCATGCTTTTGTCCTTGATTAGACGAGATTATAGAGTGGTCTTGTTTCATGTTCTGTCTTGTCCAGTGTTCTGTGAGAACGTTTCTGTCTAACAGGGCAACACCAAAGCCTAGCGGTGAGTCCAGGGCCAGCTCCTGGATGTCAGAGGCTGCTTTTCTCTTTGTCAGAAGTGAAAGAGGCAGGATTGGGTGGCGGGAGGAAAGAAATTGTGATATAGTCAAAACTAAGGCCTCAGGGGCGCCTGGGTGGCACAGCGGTTAAGCGTCTGCCTTCGGCTCAGGGCGTGATCCCGACGTTATGGGATTGAGCCCCACATCAGGCTCCTCCACTATGAGCCTGCTTCTTCCTCTCCCACTCCCCCTGCTTGTGTTCCCTCTCTCGCTGGCTGTCTCTATCTCTGTCAAATAAATAAATAAAATCTTTAAAAAAAAAAAAAACTAAGGCCTCAGCAGATCCCACAGAGAGTTATGGAGCTGACATGGCCCTTCAAAGTCATCCCACTCTGAGGAAGGGGCTGATCCCTTATATCTCCCCCCCACACAATGAGCAGTCATTGGATGCAGACCATCCCTGGGAGGGGTAAGACCTTGGGTGAGTCAACCATTTTTTTGGCTGAAGTAATCCCAGAGAACTCAACTGAGAGCCATCATCTGGGGGAATGAATGATTCAGCCCTGAAGGGGGCATCTGGGCAGTACAGCACACCACAGCATCTGCTACATTCAATCTCATTCTCTCTCACACACACACACACGCACACACATGTACACGCATGTACATGCACCATGTGAAACCAGGACCCTGAAACCCCTCTCTGTACTAGGCCTTACTACAGGGAAATATAGGAAACCATATGTGTCATTCCCCTCAGCCCCATAACTCCCTCCCACCACACCCACACCTACCATTTGGCACTGATGAATGGGACAAAGGAGAGAAAAACTAGAGGCAAAAGAGGGTGAATGACAGGGCTCTGGCCTGGACCAGAGGTGGGGGAGAGAATTAGAACCACTAAAACTCACACCTTTGCACCAAAGCCTGCCACCACAAGCTCCAGCTCAGCCCTGTCTTCCCCATACCTCCTAGAAGCAAAATAATGTAAAATATCCTTCCATGTAGCTAATCTGCACTACAAAGAGAAGTTGGGGAGAGAGACTTAGGCTACAGGGAAGGATTCAAATTGAAAATGCTCAGGGGGCCACATTAATAAAAACAATAATTCAGCTCCTTACTGAGCAATCCCAGAACAAAGAGGAGAAACTGCTGATGAGGAAGGGGAACAAGAGGCGGTGAGACAGAGATAGGCTGACAGACTGGCTAGAACCACAAATGTCCCTTTGAATTTCCCCAGAGAAATGTAAAAGTCTGTGGTTTTAATAAACCCTATTATGGGCCCCAAACCACACTTTCCCCTGGCTGCCTCCCATGGTAGATCTCCCAGCTGGAGCCATAAAGATCCCCTCTAAAGAGTGAGCTGACCAGAGTCCTGGATTCAGTGGGAGTCTCCCTACATCTCCCAAATTTAGAAAGAAAGCACAGGATGGGCACCAACATTGCAGGCACCAATTATATGTCAGAAACTATGCTAACTAGTTTGTCCCTTATCTCCTATAATCTCCAACAGTAAAGTGATAACATTAATAATAAAACAATTAGTGTATTCTGGGAGCTAATTACATACCAGACGCTGTGTTTTATCTCACTGACCCTCACAACAAAACTGAGAGGTAGACCTACCAATATCCCCATTTTTCTCTTGTAATAGCTTTGCTGAGATATAATTCACATACTATATAATTCACCCATTAGAGTACACGAATCAATGGTTTCTAGTACATTCTCAGAGGATGGCTGCACAATCATAAAATGTTTTCATCACCCCCTGCCAAAAACCCATACCTTTTAGTTATCAGTCCCCCAACCTCTCCATCCTCCCCAGCCCTAGACCACCACTTACGTGCTGTCTCTATACTTCTGCCGCTCCCGGACATTTCGTATAAGTGGAATCACACAGTATGTGGTCCTCGGTGACTGGTTTCTTTCACTTAGCATCATGCTTTCAATATTCACCCATTTGTACCATGTATCAGTACCTCATTCCTCTTTATAGCTGAAAAATATTTCATTGCATGGATAGACCACATTTTGTTTATTCATTCATCGGCTGATGGCCATTTGGTATGGTTCTACCTTTTGGCTATTTTGAATAATGCTGCTATAAACATTGGTGTATGGGTTTTTATGTGGACATATGTTTTCATTCTCTTGTGTATACACATAGGAGTGGAACTGCAGAATCATATGGTAAGTCATGTCGAACTTTTTAAGGAACTGCCAGACTGTTTTCCGAAATGACTGCAATTTTCTTCTCCCAGTTTTCATTCTCCCTGTATATGAGAGCTCCAATTTCTCCACGTCCTCAACACTTGTTAGTATCTGTCTTTTTCTCTTTTTATAGTCATCCTACTATTGTGAAATTCTCTTATTGTGGGTTTGGTTTGCATTTCCCTTGTGACTAATGATGTGGAACATTTTTTCATGTGCTTACTGGCCATCTGTATATCTTCTTTGGAGAAGTGTCTATTCAGATCCTTTGCCCATTAAATTTGGGTTATTTGTCTTTTTATTTTTGAGTTGTGAGAGTTCCTTATATATTTGAAATACAAGTCCTTTATCAGATATATGATTTGAAAATATTTTCTTCCATTCTGTGGGCTGTCTTCATTCTCTTGACAGAATCCTCCAAAGCACAAATGTTTTCCATTTTGATGAAGTCCAAGTCCAAAGTATCTATTTTTTTATTGTTGCCCATAACAACCCCACTTTACATATGAAAAAAATGAGGCAGATTGCTAAGAACTTACCCATGAACACATAATAGTAACTGGTTAGAGCCAAGTCACTCTGAAATAACTCTAAAGCTTCCTTTGAGGCCCGAAAGAAATCACCATGACCAGGGACTGCGTCTCCTGCAATCCTGCCTGAACTTGTGCAAGTCTCCAAGCCCTGAGAGAATGCTAATTCCTACCCCTGCCCATGGGAGTCAGGAACGGCCATGGTATCAGACCCTGGCAACAAAATGGCACTACCCTATCCTAAGTGTTGATACCGCTCAGCAAGTCTGCTTCAAAGGGCCACAAAGAACAGAAGAGAAATTCTGCCTCCTGAAAAGTGTGTACACTATACAGTGTGGCCTGTGGCAGGTGGATGGATAAAAGGAACCTCTCAATCTAGGACCCATCAACTTATCAGAGGCCAGGAACTCACCCAATAGTATTAAGAGAGTCTTACACAGTCCTTCATGCTTCACTTTAATATTTCCCATACATCACCTCATTTTTCCCTATAAATATTCATTTCTTCAACAAATGTGTATCAGGTACCCATTCAATGCAAAGCATTAAGCAGAGAAACTAGGAGATAAAGTGTTTTTCTCTTTAGAACACCCTGGAAAGGGGGAGAAACTATAGTCTCTGGTCTACAGATGAGCAAATGGAGGCACCAGAACATTTTATGACTTCACCAAAGTGATAAAACCAGACAGTGATGACCTAATAAAGTCCAGAGCCCTGGCCCTATGTTCAGGTTCTGTCTACACCACGATGAACATCAGTCAATGGGGTCAAACTCAAGATTACCTCTGCTTCTATATCCCATCTAAGAGTGTAACTTGCCCATTAGAGAAATATTATCCAAGCCCAAGAACACAAAGGCGGCCACAAGTGGGTCTCACAGCAACCATTCCTTCTGCCCATTTTCTGCTAAAGCAAAATAGTAGCTCCATAGCTTCAGAAAGGAGTTACCGTCAGGTGCTGATATGGCAATCTGGCTTCCTGCTAGGAAGACAGGGTCCAAACCCATCTTTTGATTATTATTATTTTACAACTAATTTTCCAGTCAAATCCTTTATTTGTGCAAAAACTCATCCAGCCTTGAGC
Organism: Ailuropoda melanoleuca; assembly: GCF_002007445.2. NCBI lineage: Eukaryota > Metazoa > Chordata > Mammalia > Carnivora > Ursidae > Ailuropoda > Ailuropoda melanoleuca. Next base: position 9,111,294 of record NC_048230.1, read on the forward strand.
ACATTCTTCTTGTCTTTGAATTTTATCTTTTTAATTAAAAAAAAAAAACACTCACATAAGGCAGCACAAATTAGGTCACCATCAAAGACTTTCTTTCCCAAAGAGCAACTCTATAGATATTAACCCTAGCACTGCCACTGATGCAGGGGGTGGATTCGTCCAGTTTGCTTCGTATCCCTATGCTCAGTTTTTTTCTCTCAAATAAGTGGTTTGGGTTCCACTCTCCTGAAAGCCCCTTCTAGCTCTTAACGTTCTTGGGTCTTCATCAATGCCTGAGTCACAAAAAAAAGCAACTATGATATACCGGGATGAGATGGTAGCCAAGTTGCCCAATGACCTTACATGCAAACAAAGGGCACACTCCACCTGTTCTTGAGGATGACAGGCCCATTTATTGAGTACTTGTTGTGTGTCAGAAACATCATCTTTAATCTTCCATCACTATTGTGAAAGAGCAGCCAGAGGAATTCCTTTTAAATATAAGCCAGATCATATCCTTTCTTTGCACAAAACCCTCGAAGGGCTTCCTTCTCACTTGGAGTCAAAGCCAAAATCCTGACAGCCTATAAGATCCTCCATGATCTGCCATCTCTCCTTTCCCCTCTGCTTCCTTTCTCCCCTCTGCTCACATCACTCCAGCCACACTGGCCTCCTCACTCAAATGTAACAAGAATGCACTCACCTCTCAGCCCTTGTTCTTGCTATTCCCTCTGCCTGGAATTTTCTTCCTCTGAACACATAGTTCTCACCCAGGGGACGATTTTGCCCCCCAAGGGACATTTGACACTAAGTGGGGACATTTTGGGTTGTTACAACTGGAAAGGATGCTACTGGCATCTAGTGGGTAGAGGCCAGGGATGCTTCTAAATATCCAACAATGTACAGGAGAGTCTCCACAACAAGGAATTATCCCACGTGAAATCTCAATAGTGTCAAGGTTGAGAAATCGTGACCCAGATGGTCTCATGGTACATTCCTTCACTTCCTTCAGGTTCCGCTCTGCCCTTCTTACATAAAATAGAGAACTGCCCAAGTCAGCAGTCCCTGTCGCCTTACTGTCTTAGGTTTCTGGTTTGAACTTAGCACTCTTTGACTCTAGTCATTTCACTCCCCAGCTAGAATGTAAGCTTCCTGAGGGAGAGAGCTTTGTCTATCTTGTTTGCTGTGTATTTCCCAACACCTGAGAAAACTTCTGGATGAATAAATCAATTATCTCTGTCTCAAAATTGTGGAAACTGAGGCTCAGTTAGGCTAAGTGGCTTACCCAAGGTAACTGTGATGGATGATGTGGTGTGCTTCCCAGCTGCCCCCTCAGGGCTGAGGTGCTCACCTCCCCAGTAGTGGGGCTGTTGGCTACTGAGTCCTGCTTCAGGCATTGTCTTCAGCTAAATGCTGCCTTGTCAAAGTATATGCCCTCCCTAGGAAGCCTACATCCGATGACTGGTCAGTGGGGGTACAAAGTTCTGGCTCCCTTGCCTCAGTCTGGGACAATACCCAAGGGCCATGCTGGCCCTAAGACTCCCCCAGGGATTGGCTGAGGCTTCTGTTGCAACTGTACCATGATTCGACTTCTTGTTCTGTCCCATCCTGCTCCTCTCGCTCCATTATAGGTATGCTTCCTGAGCACTCACCCCCATAAACCTCCCACACACAAATTTAGGTTACAGAATCTATTTCTAGGGCACCTGACCTATGATAGTCACATAGCTTGAAACTGGCAAAACTTGAATTCTAACTCAGATCTAATCAACCGCAACATCCTTACTGGTTTTGCTCTTTTACATTGCCTCGGCCTTGACTTTGATCAGCCATAGGTAGGCTACATGTGGTGAACATGACAAAGTCCTTGTCTTTGAGTCATCCCAGTGCTCAGGGAGAGACAGTTCCCCAGCCAACCCACCACTGGGAACAGAATGCCAAGGACAGAGTGGACTGGGTGCTGGAGGAACCCATGGGCAGCCCCACCAGGACAGGCTGCCTCGGGATCTAGACCACAAAAATGCCTCCTGCCAGGTCCCTTCTCCCAGGCTCACAGCACAGACCCTATAACCTCCAGAGAAGATCCCAGCCAGCAGGACCTAGAGCAGCCATTGCTACCCGAGCTCCTTGGGGTAAGCCTGGACAAAAGGACCCCTAGGTGTCTTGTTTTGATGGAGAAGTGTACAGAATTCCCTGTCCCTTCAGCATAGTGAAGACCCAATGTTCCCCTGAACTCCCCTCCTCCAGCCTCTCTTAGGGCTTGGCTCTGATCTGAGGGCCACTTTATCTTCTATGCACTTTCCTTCCATTCTTTCTTATGCCTCCCCCACTTCCAGGGAGTCTCAAGAAATTCTCCAAACATACTCACCCTTTCCTGCAAAAATTCCATTATACAGTCCCACCTTCTAGTCCTGATTTTTGCCATTACACCAGGACCCTCAGATGCTCAACATATGTCAGGAAAGGGGTAAGGATGAAAGAAGGGAAGGGAAGGGAGGGGAAAGGAAGGGAAGGCAAAAAGACCAAACAGCCAATTCATGATAGTGATACCCTACATTTATCTGTTTTAACTTCCAGGGTGTCCAATGCACCATTTAGGGATTTCTCCAGCGCTCCTATCCTCCAAGGCAGGTCACTTGCTTCCATCTTACAGCTGGAAACACTGAGGCTCAAGAAAACAAGAGAAAGCTTTCCTGAGTGCATTTAGAGACAGCAGCTAGAGATTCAGATCTTGGGCATCCTAATTGCTTGGCTGTGCTGAGACCCTGGGTGTAAAATACTAATGGGCAGATTCCGCCCACACAGTGATCAGAGAGCAGGCGAACAGATGCTCACAGACAGATCAGAAGCACATCAGCAGGAGCGGAAGCCACTCCAGCTTCTTTGTCACCACCACCACCCCCACGCCCGCTGGCTTCAGGAAAGGGCCGCTGGGCCCTAGGAGCCATGCAGCAGCTAGGGGGCTACAGCCCTGGCGCCCTCAGGCCGTGCCACTCTACATTTGCCTTCCCCCACCCAGCCCTGCCTTCAGAGCTGAAGAGTTGAGGCAAAGCACCAGCTCTGCCTTCTACCTGCTACAGAGCCTTGGCCAAGACTTCTTCCTTTTCTGGCCTCACTTTCCCTGCCTGTAAAATGTGAAAGCTGGACATGATGGCTTCCAAGGGATATTTCCAGCAGGAAGACCTCCAGGCTCTTGGGCCTACCAGGTAAGAGACATGTGAGCAGTCCCACACTGAGCCTCTCACTCTCTCACCCAGCCTTCCTCACCAGCTTGGACACTGGCCCTCTCTGACCAATCAATTAATGAAGCTGAAGCCCCCCAAGGTGTCTGCCTCCCAATCTAGTCTCCCTTGCTTTCCCAAGCATCTTTCTCTGCATCTCAACTCCTGGCTCTGGGGCCAGAACCCGGACCTCTCACAGCTCGAGAGAAGAAGAGAAACCAACACTTGCTGAGCACCTCTCCTGTGCCAGGCCCAGAGCCACGGGCTCTTATGCGCATTTCTAGTTAGGATCCTTCTGGTGGGTAGTCTTATCCCCACCTGAGAAGTCTAAGGCTCAAAGAAGCCAAGTAACTTGCTCAACATTATACAACTCTTGGTGGGCAAGGCCAGAAGTCCAGCCTGGAACAGTGAAGGCTTCCTAAGGGTACATCCTCATAAACCTCCCCTACACAAATTTAGGTTACAGAATCTATTTCTGATGCCACAGAATCATCAGGGAAGTCACTTGCAGTGAGAGCCCATCCCCTCTCTCCTTCTTCCCCATGCCCCAAGTCAGAAAATAGGCCCTTCCATCTTAGAGGGAGGAAGATAGCAGGTGGCTCGGAGAAGCCAGGCTTCAGGGCTCATGTGAGAAGCAGCTAGAGATCATGAAAGAAACCCAGGCCCGGAGCGCCTAGGTGGCGCAGTCGTTAAGCGTCTGCCTTCGGCTCAGGGTGTGATCCCGGTGCTCTGGGATCGAGCCCCACATCAGGCTCCTCTGCTAGGAGCCTGCTTCTTCCTCTCCCACTCCCCCTGCCTGTGTTCCTTCTCTCGCTGGCTGTATCTCTCTATCAAATAAATAAATAAAATCTAAAAAAAAAAAGAAAGAAAGAAAGAAAGAAAGAAAGAAAGAAAGAAAGAAAGAAAAGAAAGAAACCCCGACTCGAGATGCACCAGCCTTGAGACTGACTCCTGACTCTGCCATTTGCTAACCAGGTAAACCTGGGCAAGTTCTAACCAGCTTTCTTACCTGGAATGAAAGTATATAAATACCTACCTCATGGAGTGGTTGTAAGAACTGAACCCAACAACAGATATGAAAAAGCCTGGCACAGAGTATGTGTTGGATAAACACAACCCTCCTTTCCTTTCCCCCCAGCCCAGCTTCTCTTAAGCTCAAGTCCTGATTCTCTTCACACCGTAAGTCCTGAAAGATAGGCACGGATACATTCACCTTAGAAAAATGTCTCTAGCATAAAAACATGCTCAAGAAAGTGATTTTCTTCCTCCGCCCCTGCCCTATGGAGGAGATACAATGTAGACAGTGGCCACAGCAGTCACAGCAGCCGAGCAGACCACAGCAGGCTTTGCCTTCCCTCCATCCAGCCTGGGAGCCTGCCATCTTCATGCATTCCATTCAAGCTGAAAGTTGGCACACAGGCGCCACAAGCCAGATGTTTGAGTTTTGTTAAGAGTGGCTTAAATAAAGCCTTTAAAACAATAATTCTCAGCCATCAAAGGGACATTTCTCTTCTGGCTTCATCTTTCTGACACACAAGAGATTTTTTTTTTTTTTAAGAAGAAAAGGGGAGAAAAACAACCCTCCTACAAAGCAGGAATATTTTTTAAAGCACATGGATTTTTCCATCATGCTCTGGCTTTTCTGTTATCACCAACAAAAGAGAAAAGGAACTTTGGGGAAGAGCCAATTTCCTCCAGCCCTTGACACACACCTGCAGCTCCAGAAGGTGTCTGGTGGAACTTAAACAGGTGGCAGCCATCTGACAAACTCCCTAAGGCAAAGTCTAAGCAGACATACACTTGGATGACATTGGCGAGTTGGGGAATCTGCCTCCCTTTCCCTCCTGACCCCTCTTGCCCTCCCAATGGAGACTTTGCCAAAAATGTGCTTGAGGGAGAGACAAAGCTCGCCCCTCCAACTCCCAGCATCATGGTACCTGGAACAGTGATCTGTGGATGGATGCCCCTTGCAGTCTAGAAGCACTCTTTCCCAAGGAAGGTGATACTGAAGGCAACATACACATAAGTCAAAGCCACTCAGAAGGTTGTCCTATACACAGTTGCATGACATTTCCAAGAGCCAATTACAATACAACATTGTCTTGGTATAAGTACCTGCTATTATGACTTGAAGACTAGATTCCTAGAGACTCTGATAGGCCTGATATGCTTTTAAAAACAGACCCACCTGCAAGCACCTGGGGGGCTCAGTTAGTTGAGTGTCTGAGTCTTGATTTTGGCTCAGGTCATGCTCTCATGGGTTGTGGGATCCAGCCCCATGTCAGACACCACACTTAGTGCGGAGTCTGGTTGAACATTCTCTCCCTCCACCCCTCCCCCTACTTTCTCTCTCTCTCTAAAATAAATAAAATCTTAAAACAAAAAAAAAAAAAGAAAAAGGAAGGAAGGAAGGAAGGAAGGAAGGAAGGAAGGAAGGAAGGAAGGAAGGAAGGGCAGACCCACCTGGTAAGAGCCATAGAAGGAACTACATGCTCAAAAGCAGAACAAGGCTTCCAATGAAGTCAAGTAGCTCCTATCAGGCTTGTCCTCCTACAGATAACAACTAAAAACTCTGTATAAAATATTTCAAAACTACCCAGAGGCACTGGTAAAACAACAAACAGGCAGAAATTGCAGAGGAATTGATACTTGGAAGAATGACAAGGGTGTATTTTATGTTTTTAAAGCATTTTTCCTGAGAACAAACCATAGTTGGTGTCAAACAGGATAGCTAAATTTATAGGAAATCTGAAATCATAGTGGCTCGAAGAAACAGAGAAAATGTGGGTGAACACAGCAGCTGGAAAGTGATGGCAGAAACCCCAGAAAGGAAAGAGCCACAGAGATTAAGCCCCAACTTCTTTGTATAATCTCTGCCCAAATCTCTGGCTGATCCTTCAACATACATGCACAGGAGAGACAAAAACCCCAGCTAAAATTAAATGAACTGAACTGAGATTTCAGCTGCTGCCAACCATATGGGAGACAGAGTTTGAAGTTTGCATTCAGTCAAATTAAAAACAAAAAATTGACAGTCTTTTAGAGATATATAATAGGATCTAGAGCTTAATAGTTCATTAACAATGTCCAGGATACAATCCAAAATTACTAGACATATGAAGAAAGAGGAAAATGTGACCATCTTCAAAGAGAAATCAATGAAAGCCAATTGTGAGATGACTGTGGGGGCTTTACCAGACACAAAAGCGGGCCTAGAATAACATATCACATTGTAGCAGAAGCTCCAATTCTGAGGTCAGATAGGCCTGGTTTATGTCCCAGCTCCACCACTCCCAGCTGTGTGATCTTGAACAGCCTCAGTTTCCCCATTTGCCAAAAGAGAATAATACCATCTTCCTCCCAAAGTTATCATGGAACCAAATTAATAAGAACATGAACATGCCTGGAACAGCCTTTGGAATGTAGTATGAGCTCAATAACTATGCACTGACTCTAAATAATGATTCCCAGGTCAATAGTGCCTCTCTGCCCCTACCTCGTGAGTCTAAACCCTTCACATGCCACCTCCTTCAGTTCTTAAAGTGGGGATGTTTTACATTAAAGGACGGGAGTTCTGGGAAAATCTCTCTGATACAGTCTAAGGGACAGCCCCACCCATCTAAGTCATTCAAAGGCATACATCCAGCCACAACTTCAGTAGCACCCTAGAAGAGATTAAGAGAAACCAGCAAAGCTCACTACCTAGATATCATCTTGTTAAATGGCTGTCTGAAATAAGTCCTGCCTACGAGAAGCCCTGGACCCTGGAAGCCCCACCCTCAACTAGGAACATGTTGATCAGGAACTGAGTTACCAACACAAAGTGTCAGTTGTTCAGGTCAGGAGGGGACTAAGAGTTGACTAGGTCTAATCTCTTCATTTCACACCTTGGAAATCTGAAGAAGAAAAGGAAGGGAAGAAGAAGTGACTGTGGTAGATTCCCATGGAAAACTAAGAGAATCCACCACCTTGACACAACACCTTAGAGGATACCAAGCACACATTCATTCATAATTTTATTTCATCCATACTACAGCATTATAAATTATGGAAGGGGCTGATGGAAGGGAATTTCCATTTTTCAGATGAGGAAATGCAGTCCTAACAGGTGATGTGACTTCTTCCATGTCATCCTGTCAAGCATTGTCTATTGGGGGCTCATCCCTGTCTCTTCCTCCCTGATCCTCAGATATATAGTAATTTCTATTAGACCACTTATCTGAAAATGCACTTCTTGGAGCTCATCCCAAGCAAGGGGAACTGGACAGAAGGTGTGACTGTCCAGCAGGAACCATGCTGGGGAGGTCGCAGGAACCAGCTGCTACTGGTTAGCTATGGGAGAAAAGCCAGTCGGAATCCTGCCCCACTTCTAATGGGACCCATAAATTTCTGGGGCCTTGACCTTGGGGATAGCCTTTGGGATGTCCCTCCGGGTTCCTGCGGTTCGATTTACATAAAGTCTACCACCACCCTCAGACTGAGGGTTCCCCTCCCCCCACCCCGATACTGAAAAAGCCTCAAAGCCACTTGGACAACTGGGGGTCTCACTCCCTCTTTCAGGTCAGCCAACCCTCTCAATTCGGCCTAGTACTCCCCCAAGGCTGGAGATATACCCCCTCCCCTTACCTCCCTTCTCCTTGGAACCCAAGCAAAGCCCAGGCCACAGGGAGACCAAATTCAGATTTGGGCTGGCCACTGACCCTAAAGCCTGAGGCATCCCTGGCCCCTCACTGGACTCCACTTGCCCTATTTTGCCAGGACACAGAAAACTTCCCACAAAGCTAGTGGTCTGGGTGCTTAGGCCCAGGCCTGCTACATTCTTTCTAGCCCTACTCCCTCTTCTGCCTCCCTTAACTATGCCCTCCAGCGCTTTAGGCCAATCCTCCAGTCTTCCCAAACTCTACCATGACGCTCTTCTGAACTGCTCATAAATCGCCAAGTCTGACTCATTTTTCTTCATAAATCCAGAGCTTCCAGCCTCCTGTTTGATTTGTGTTCCTGAATTATCCATGAAATTTTCAATGGCCCAACGAACAGTCAAGCAGAGGTCCCCCTTGGTCCCTAGAAAAACCCACGGAGGCCAAGAAAAATGATGGTGGAAGTACCAAAGCGGTGTGGTGTGGTCCAGCCTCTGGGGAGAGGAGAAACTTCAGGGCCATGGCAGGAGACTTACAGAAAACAGTGAGGGGAAGAAAGTGGCCAGGTCTGGAGAAACTACTGTGCCACCAAAGGAGGGAGAATCACAGGAGGAAACGAACTTAGCAGAGGTCACATAGCTTGTTCCTCAAATAACGATTAAGCTCTTGGCATTTCTTTGAATCCAGGATCATCAATCCACAGAGCATTAAGGCTGGAAGGAAACTTCAGATACACCTAATTTTTCTTTTAGAGTTGTGTGTGTGTGTGTGTGTGTGTGTGTGTGTGTGTGGCAAAGATACATAACAAAATTTACCCTTTTAACCATGTTAAAGCATACAGGTAAGTACACTCACATTGTTGTACAACCATCACCACCATCCATTTCTAGAACTTCACCTGATTTTACACACTGAAAACCTAGTGCAGAAAGACAAGAGGACCAAAGCAGGGCTACATAGCATGTCTGCAGCAGAGACCAAGTTAGAATTTTTCCAGTGAAGTGTCACCTAGAGGCACATCTCTGTGGGGACACAGGACAGAGTGTGTGCTCCAGAAGGGAAAGGGCCCCTCCCACCATTCTCCAAATCCCACTGGGTCCCCCACCTGACAGGCAGCCCCTCATCCTGAGCACCTGCTCATCCCCTTCCTCCCTAACTTGAGAAACAACCCCCAGCTGCATCTGAGCAGAGCAAACACAGTGGGGGTCTTGGCCCCCAGCAGGTTTATGGAAACCATCCATTCCCTGCTGAGAGCTTAAATACATCTACATAATCAGCTCCCCTTGACCCCACTGCTGCCATCATTTCTCAGGGAACCTCACAGAGGCCCTGATTCTTCCTCTTTTTTTTTTAATTGAAAACATCAATCCCCCTCAAGTCGGAGGATGGTGCTCTATTTAGACCCAGGAGTCTGGTGTGACACAGGCTAGATTAGACCCTGGGAGGGAAGAGTGATAAAATACATCCCCCAACACACACACACACACACACACACACACACACACACACACACACTCTGGTGTGAGCATTTAATTACCATGGGAAATCACTTCCTGACACTAAATGCTACCCCTCTCTCTCTCTCTCTCTCTCTCTCTCTCTCTCTCTCTCTCTGTTCCAGCCAGATGGTTTTTGCTGGAATATTTGTCCCCATAATAAGCCCTCAGCCTCTACCTGAATAATTCATACACAGGTAGGGCTGGGTCTCATAGGAGGGTTTGGGATGAAGTAAAGGAGCCAGGGGAAGCCCCCAGGACTGACAGAGGTAGGGGCTGAGGCCAGTCCATCAGGGGAGGAGGGGGAGAATGCCTCTCTCAGAAGAGGACATTGAAGCTGGCAGCTGAAAGTTTAAAAAGACCCAATCAGGGGAAGAGGGGAGAGGAGGGCATTTCCAACAAGAGAATGGCATGTGCAAACATTCCAGGCCTGGGCCACAGGTCTCAGGCCGCCTCTGATCAGGAAAACATGACTTTAGAGATGAGCAAAGTGTACCGTAGAGACACAGAGTGACACATAGCGTGGGACAAGCCAGACCCCCTCCTTCAAGACAACTTATCATTTGCTCACTCCTGGAGGCTCCTAGAGAGGCTAAGTGGGATGGCTGAGGTCACCACAGAGAGCTCCCTCCTGCCAGAGGACCCTTCATTCCCACAGCCCACCAGGCTCTTGGAGGGGAAGCCTGGGTCACAGAGAGACACTGTCCAGCAGAACAGCCCAGCAAGAAAGGTACAGACTCCAGAATCAGTCTGCCTGGCTCCTTCCCTCACTCACTGTACTCCTGGGGCAGCTCTCTTCACCCCTTCCAGCAGCACCTCTCTCGTCTGTAAAATGAGGTTAATGAGTTCCCCTGCTTGATACGGTTGCGCTGTAAACACCTGGCACGATGCCCAGCAGATAGTAAGTGCTCAAAAAAAAAAAAAAAAACCCACACACACAACAAAACCATAAATAAGATTAGTATTATTTGGGTTCAGGCACAAGACAAGGTTGGGTTTTTTTTTAATTTGTCTTAAAAATAAAACACACCCTCCATGCCTCACATTCAGTTTTCACACAAACCAGATGCTGCCTTCATCCTACTTCCCTTCCTCCCTACCCTCTGTGAATGGCCCAAACCTCTGACCAGTGCCTCCCTGGGAAGAAAGGCCCAGGTTGCTGTGATGGCCCATGAAGAGGACACGTGGAATGGCTTTGCACATGGGAAAGGCTGCACGATGATCTCTGTCAACTTACACGTTCTTCAAGCACCAACTTCAGTATCTGATGCTCCTGGGCCCTACCAGTACGTCTATTCTATTTCTCAGCTGTGAGCAAGCCAGCTACAGAGCTGTGCCCTAACTCAAGAAGAGACTTTCATGTTGTAATCAAATGAAACATACATGATCAGCCAAATGTGGGGGCTGTGTGTTATGATTATTCAGCCTCTTGGAGATGAACTCTCAATGATAAGCAATGGCTCGGATAGGAGGGCATCTGTGTTTTCCTCTTTTGTCAGTTCTGAATCTCTACGTGGTGGTGGTGTGAGACTGAATCTGTATCGCAAACACATCTACTGAAATGTGTTCACAGGAAATTCCAAAAAGCCTGAGGGCGCCTGGGTAGCGCAGTCGTTAAGCGTCTGCCTTCGGCTCAGGGCGTGATCCTGGTGTTCCGGGATCGAGCCCCACATCGGGCTCCTCTGCTATGAGCCTGCTTCTTCCTCTCCCACTCCCCCTGCTGTGTTCCCTCTCTCGCTGGCTGTCTCTGTCACATAAATAAAAATAAAATCTTAAAAAAAAAAAAAAAAAGCCTGGATCCATCAGCCAGGGCTCCCTGTGGCCCCCGCCTCCACCCAAGCATACAGACTGAGGCTCCCCGGTTCTGCAAGTGCCCCTTCCTTTCCTCCCTTCATAAGGGTGTCTAGAATGTCAGCTTGTCCATGGGTCTCAGGGAGAGCAGTAGAAGGAGCACAGATTCCAAATTAGAATGCCTTGGATTCAAATCTTAGCTCTACCCCTCACAAGCTACATGACCCAGAATGGGTCACCTATCTTCTCAAGATTTTAGTTTCCCCATCCTTACCTGGGGTTGTTGTAAGGATAAACAAACTAACAGAGCAGCACATTGCGCAGACTCCAGCATCAGACTGCTTGGCTGTGAAATCCCAGCTTGGCTTCCTGTCAGCTGTGTGGCCTTGGGAAAGTCATTTGACCTCTCTGAGCTTCAGTTTCCTCGTCTGCAAAATCAGAATAGAAACAGTCCCTATCTCCTAGGGTTGGTGTGGGGCTCGACAGAGACATTGCATACACAGTGCTCGGGAGAATGGCTAACAGAGCGCATGCCACAAGCATTTCCTGTAGTGCTTGTCAGCACTGCTGCTTGCCCAGGAAGCCAAGCTCCCAAACGCGCAGGCTCCCTTCTCCCACTGGAAGGGACAGCCTGAGGGCCCTGGGCAACAGTAACCCTGGAGCCCACAAGCCACAGCTATGTGCCCAGGAGGTGGTCACACTGACAACTGAGCTTCCTCAGGGGTAAGGTGGGGCAGGGAAATCTGAACAGGGAGAAACCAGGGAAGAAATCAGACAGGTGGCGAAGGCCAGGGTGCAGGCAGGGCAGGCTCCTGATCTCCGGGCTTTGACTTGACAGAGATGATGGGCCCAAAACTGTGGGCCTTTGCCCTTAGCAACTCTGAGACAAGATGCCCAGAAGCCCTGACTTTGAAATGCGCTCCACTCAACTGGGAATGAATAATCCACAGTCTTTAATCTTACAGTGCTGAGGAGGAGAGGGAGAAGATCATGAGCGCGCCCAGGACCAGAAGATGAGAAGGGAAATATCATAGCCCTCTTCCAGGCTCTCTGGCCTGTCACGTCTCCCTTGGAGACAAGCTCCCTCAGTCGGGATGCTGGCAGACCCACGGATCCTTCCTCACGGGGACCCCACACCCCCAGATGTCAAGAGCTACATGAACACGTTCGGAATGCGCGAGTGCATCAGTAAGATGAGCAGGGACGAAAAAGGAAAAAATAATAGATGTGTGAGCCATAAAGGTGTAATGCTTGTGCCAGCATTGCCAAATGACTTCCATTTCCCTCACTTAGATCCCACCTCTCCTGTGGACAAACTACTTTCCTGCCTCATTCAGAAAACATTGAGATGGCCCCTTCACCAGCCTGCGGAAGCAAATGGCACGACAGCAACCAAAGATTGCTAGCTCCAAGCACCTACCCGCCAACTCGGGGAATTTCATTCCTTTGCCAACGCCCTCCCATACCTGGGAGCCCCCAGCGGCATCTCACTGTGACTAGGCCTGGGTTTTCACGCTCTTGATTGCTCTGCAAATTAGCTGCAACAAAACCTTTCACTAAATGAGATGGGTTGATTTTTAATCTTACCATTACTTTAACCAAGTATGTTTGAGCACCTACTGCATAGCAGGCACAGTGCTAAGAACTCAGCATTCTCCTGCACGGTGGGAAGAACATTCCCTCAATCTGTGTTATGTTCAGGTGATGACAGCAAGGGGCCCACCGCAGTGTTGTTTGGGCCCCAACGAGTTAGAAAGTAAGTAATTTACTCTTTGAGTTGACATACACAGTTTTTTCTCTCTGGGGACACTCAGACTACCACTGTCACTGGGTTCAAAGGGGTTTGATGACCAGCCACGCACCTGTTCCCAGAACCACTGTCCCTCCAAGCCTCAGGCATGTACAGCAGCCAGATGTCAAGACCGGATCTCTTCAGCCCCCTGTGATGAATTCTCCCTCAGGGACCCCACTGTTCCCCAGCATCCCGGCTTTCACTGCCCCTCCCACTGGTCCAGCAGATACAATTCTAAATACATAACCCCAATTGTGAACAGAGTTAAGGGTTTGGGTGTCCCCCCCAGCAACGTCTTCCTCTCCCATGAACTGGAGAATGCAGGGATACTGAGGGTAAGAAGGGTCATGATTGCACCTGCCAGCAAGACCAGAAGCTGGGCTACCCCAGAGTCCACTGTCTCCCTCTTCTGTCCTGACTCTCAGCCCCTGTCCTGGCACAGCCACTCCTGTGAGAAAAAGCCTAGGTGGGATGAAAGGCCCACTCCTCTGACATCACCTCTCCTGCAGAGCCAGACCTGCTCCTCTGAGTCGCCATGGGAGCCCGGTGTGGAGGCGCCCGGGCTGCAGGTGTTCCTGGCCTGGGAGCTTTAACCTGGCCCTCCCAGCTGGCACCCAAGGCGAGCAGAAAATACGCTGAGAGAACTCTGAAAGGGTGGGAGGGGGTTACAAGGAGCCACACACCAGCCCTAGGCACACACACCCCAGACAAGACAACCCATCCGGACCTTCACAGGACCCAGCGCTTCCAACATTGACCTGGACCGGGGTTCTAATGAATGCTTTCTGTGGGCTCCCACCTCTTTCTTAAGGCCAAGTTCTTTTTTTTTTTTTTAAAGATTTTATTTATTTATTTGACAGAGATAGAGACAGCCAGCGAGAGAGGGAACACAAGCAGGGGGAGTGGGAGAGGAAGAAGCAGGCTCACAGCGGAGGACTTAAGGCCAAGTTCTGTTCCATTCTGAGACCTGTGATCCAACCCTTGGGCTGGAGAGTTTGCCTCAGCAGCTAACTAACAGTAATAATAAAATCAGTAATAATGGCTAATATTTATTAAGCGTTATAGCCAAACACTATGACATAAAATTCATTTAATCGTCACACAACCTATGAAGTAAATACTATTATTAACCCCATTTTGCAGACTTGAAAGCTGAGGAATATACCCCAAAGGCTGATGGCCTTACCTGGGAACCCATCCACCTGCTAAAAGACCTCTGCAAGGCTGACTGCTCACCTAACACTTCCCACGGACACCATCTGGCCAGCTTGTGGCAAGGCTGAAGACTGGACCCTGCCAGGTCTGTGCTAGATGCCTCATCTACACCTTATTTCATCCCCAGCATGACTCCAGACAGCGAGCCAGATAATGAGTATTATTGCCCCATCTGTAAATTCCAATAGGGAGGCTCAAGAGTGTATAGGACATGCCCAGGTCCACCAAGCCGGTCAGCAGCAAAGAGAGGAAGTATATTGCAACCAGTCCTCATGCTTCCTACCACCCAGCAGCCCCTGTACACAAACATCCAGCATCCAACTTTATAGGTGGGTGCCCCACCCCTACCTCTTCTCCCTTCCCCCAGGAGGGCTCTGTTCTAGGGGAGACAAAAGGCAAGAGGAAAAATCAGGCAGGCAAATGTTGCAGGCACGAGGGTTTGAAGAAATTCTCTGAACGGCTGCACCCGTCTCCCCTCCACCCCGTTCCTTCCCGGGGGAATCTTGGTGAAGAGAGACACATGGAGATGGAGGCCTCTTATAAAACTAATTAAAAGGCTCTCCAAGCTTGACAAGCGGGTCCTTCGCTCCCCTGAAAACAGGCTCCTGGGCTCAGGTTGGCAGGTGCCCCTCTGCCACGTGCGGGGAGTGTCTCTTTAGCATCTTGCCCACCCTCACCCGCAGGGCCACAGCCCCAACCAGAGGTGAGGGACTGGGTACACCCCCTCACCCTCTTCCCCAGCACAGGACGAAAGAGAGCAGACCCTGGTCTCGCTTTCCTCCTCTACCCTCACCCTCCTGTTTCTCTTTTGTTTAAATAAATCTCCTTCTGCCGGACAGAAGAGCCACCTCCCAAGCTCCCAGATCCTGTCACCATTCTTGTCAAACCTGGCCTCCTACTGCCTCTTCAAAGAAAAGGGGATTTCCCTGAATATCCCCCCCACCCCAACTCTGCATCCCCCAGCCTGGGATGTGTCCTTTCTCTGTAATTGGAGCCTGGGGGCTCTTGACAAAGTGGGGGAACTGCCTGGACTTTATCTCCAGGCCTTTGTAAATGCTAGTTCATCTTCAGGAAAACCCTCCACCCACCCTGCCCCAAAATCGTCCTTCAATGCACAGAGCAAATGTGGATGGCTTTGCCACTCTGGGAAGCCACCCACCAATCACACCCAGGGTGCATCATTCCCTGCTCAGTGCCCACTATGATGCCCCCCCTTTTACCATCACCATCAGCCTGTGATATACCTAGACCCAGGAGACTGAGCTCCTTGACAGTAGGGCACACAGTCCCAGCACATAGCTGGTGCTCAAGAAAGATTAGGTGGCAATGCGGTTTTCCCATTGCCTGGGCGGGGAGCCCTCGGAGGGTGGATTTCAAGCCTTTGCAGATCTAGCACTATAAGAGGGCCTGGGGCAGAACCCACCTGAAGCCGAGCGCTGCTTGGATACGCAAAGCATACCACATGCATAGACCATGAGTAAAGCCAACGTTTAATTGGGCACTTACAAGGGTGCTGGGTGCTGCACAAAGCACTTTACACCCATTATCCTATTTAGTCCTCACAGTAACTATGTCACATGGACACCATTAGCCCCATTTTCAGATGGGGCAATGGAAGATCAGAGGGTTAATTAGGGTGACCAGAGTCACTGCTACTTAGTGGCAGAGCCAGTCCTCAAATTGGACCTGTCTGACTCTGGAGAGCAGGCTCTTATCCACAGCAGCCCCCTGGGCATTCACATCCTGCCTCACCACACAGTGATCGCCCCCCCACCTTGTTTGGGTTTTAGGCTCCATGTGAGTCCCTCACTCAAAGAACCAGAGGCTCGGCTAAAACCGACCATGCCACCCCTGTACCTCACCCACCACCACCCCCCACCACCCTTGTGGTCCCTTGTGCGGGGACTCAGACTACCAGGGGACACCATCAAAGGTAAAACATCCTGGTCAATTACAGAGTCAATTCCCCAGCTCCAGGAGATAAGCCTCACCTGTCAGATGAAAGCCTTACCCGGGGCACCGGGCCACCTGCAGATCATAATTAAAGGGAAGCCCAGGGCCTCAGAGACAGCTGAAACTCCCAGCTCAGCCCCACAGGCGAACCTCACCCTGCCCTCCCCTCACTCCAGCTGCCCAGGCTTCTAGTCCCCTTTCCAAACCAGAAGCCTTGAACCTGCCTCCCTTGTATGTTTTTTTTTTTTTAATTACTGTTATTTTTTATTTTGTTTTGATGAGCCGGAAAAGATACTAACATATAAGATTAAATCAAAGCTAACAAATAACTTTACTTGCAGTTAATTGGCTAATAAGCAAACTGGACAGCATGGATGGGCAACCTGAAGGGAGAAGAGACATCCTCACTGGCCCAAGGCTCAGGGCCTGGCTCGCCAGAGGTCCCAGGTTGGACGGCAGCTGGAAGGTACTCAGGGCCATGCACACACTGAAAAGAACTTAAGAGTCACTTTTAAGAAAAGGGGACGGTCTGATCTTGAGCAAATCACTTTATCTTCTGAGCCTCCACATGCTCACCTGTAAAATGGGTAGGATTCCTAATGGATCTGTCTCAGTGACTGCTGTGGGGAATTCAAACAGCTCACTTAGGGGACAGCTTCACAGGGAGCCCTGGGTCATGCACATATATGGGACTGAGACAATTAATAGTGACAATGGGGAGCACCTGGGTGGCTCAGTTGGTTAAGCATCTGCCTTCAGCTCAGGTCATGATTCGGGGATCCTGGGATGGAGTCCTGTGTCCAGCTCTCCGTTCAGCAGGGAGTCTGCTTCTCCCTCTCCCTCTGCCGCTCCCCCTGGTCATGCTCTCTCTTTCACTCACTCTCTCTCAAATAAATAAAATCTTTAAAAAAAAAAAAAGTGACAATGGTACACACCCTTACAGAGTGGTCACACAGAACAGTCACTGTCCTAAGTGCTTTACATACAGTCAAACTCACTTTAGGGACGCCTGGGTGGCACAGGCCGTTGAGCGTCGAACTCTTGGTTTCAGCTCAAGTCATGACCCTTTAGTCGTGACATCGAGCCCTGAGTAGGCTTCCATGCTCTGTGCAGAGTCTGCTTGAGATTCTCTTTCCCTCTCCCTCTGCCCTTCCCCCCACCGCTCACTCATGCACTCACACTCTCTCAAATAATCTGTTTTTTAAAAAGGTCATTTTAGTCTCAGCAAAGCCCTCTGAGGTAGGAATTATTATTACCCCCATTTTACAGATGAGAAAACTGAGGCACGGGGATATTAAATAAGTTGCCCGAGGACACATGGTTAGTGTGTGGCTGCAGCAGGCTTGCAAAGCAGGACGGTGTGGCTCCAGACACTGCTCCAATCACTAGACCATGCTGCCTCTCCAGAGCTGCAGTTTGCAGGGAAGAAAGATCAAGGAGTCAGGCTCTCTGGACAAGATGGCCAGAGGGAGCTGCCCCTGGGTGAGCACCTACCACGTGCCAAGCACTTTCCTCACTTCGCACTTAATCCAGCAGCCCTGGGGGAAAGGCATTCTCACCCTCCAGCCCACCTGTACCCTCACCCCCACCCTCCCACACTGCACCCTAGGTGACTGATGGCCACAAACCCCAACGTCTCCTGGCTGATAGGGATTTGAGCTGTGCCTTCTCATTGCCTTTCCCCTTTGACTTCCACTCTTCCCCAGCGTTGTCTTCCTGAGCCCAAGTCCCCTCCCATCCCCTGCATTTCTAGGTTCCAGGGACTGGGCCCCCTGGTAGATGGGCAGTGAGGTGACTAGAAGCTGGACATCGGCCACACCCTGCCTCACAGCCCCTGCCACAGGGTCCATCTCTCCCTGCGCACGTAGCCAGCTACTGGGATCCCTACCTCCTCTCCTCATTGTCACATCTGAACCTCTCGTCCTATCCAGGGCATCCAAAAGAGCCCTGCAGAGGGGGGCGCCTGGCAGGGCCATAGCTTGGCACTGGAGAGCTTTGGACTGTGGGTGAGAACTGCTCCCCTGGACCAGGCTGAGGTGCCCCTCAGAACCCCTAGACGCTCCCAGCCACATGCCCAGCTGTGCCCCTGGTTACCCTCATGGCACGATCATCCCTCTTCTCCCCTCTCACAGGCCGAGGGGAAGTGTGGAGGGGGTCCAGCTCTTCTGCCTCTTCCCCCAGGAGCCCCAGTCTAACCCTTCGAGCAACTGGGCTCCACAGGGCTCTACAGAGGGTGCGTGGGGTAAGGCTGCCCCCCACAGGCAGTTGGGGGAGGAGGTTGCTTTGCTCAGAAAATCTGAAAGCTCTATAAACTGGGGGTGAGGTGGGGTGTCAGAGTCTCTATGCTGGATTGTGGCTGGGACCCTGAGCCTCGCCCCCAAACCGTAAAGCTGGGGGAAATTCATTTAAAAGGATATTAGGAGCAGGCTCAGTGTAGAGAGTGCGGATGAAGGGGTTCCGAGTCTAGCACATGGATGTAGGACTGGGGAAGGAAGTGAGGACATAACCCCTGAATCAGAACTCTCCCCAAGAGCAGGGTCAGAGGACATGCCCCCCCAACCACCCCACCCCTTTCACTGCCCTTATTGCTGGCTCTGGGCCTTAAAAACTCCCATCCCACATGCATCCTCCCACAACTCCTAAGTGTCCTGATGTGCCTCCTAGGATCCAACCAGGATCCCTCCTGCTGCAACTGAAACCCAGGCCCAAATTCTCTGGTCCTGGTCAGTCCGGGGTTGGGGGAGACGGGTGAGTGGGCACAGTATTGCACCCTCGGGGCTGCCTGGAGGAGAGAAGCAGGCAGAACAAGTATTGGAAGGGAACCCGTGGGGTGAGGGAAGCCCCAGAGGAAATCTTCAGGACAAGGGCAGCAAAGCCAAGAACAGAGTGTTTCCCTAAGACAGATGTCTCTGCTTCCCACCAAAGTCCCATTTCCATAAATACATCCTCACTGCTCTTTCGCCTAATTGGAACGTGTCTGTAGGAAAGAGTGTGTGCTGACACCAACAGTAACACCACTAGCCAGCATGAGCAGGGGCTAGGCTGTGCCCACCCCCGTGGCTAGGCCAGGGCCTTGACATGGCAGCTTCTTCTTGGGTTTGAATGCCAGCTCTACCACTTCCCTTCTGAGCCACAGTTTCTTCATCTGTTAGGAGGAAGAGTAATTCTTGCCTCATTTGGTGTTAGAAAGCATTTAAGTGAGGTATTGCTTCGGAAGGTCTCAACACAAAGCCAGGTACATACTCAATGCTCCATCCACGTTCAAAAGCAAGTCCTTCTAGGGATGGCCTTGACTGGGTTCCAGATCATCTTGGCCGGCTTATCCAGCCATCTTGGGTGACTTATCCCCTCTGTGCCTCAGTCCTTTCATCTGTAGAGCAGGGAGAACAATGCCCCCCAAAGGGTTGCCATTACACTTAAACAAGGCAGCATGTATAAAAAGCGCCTGGATGGGGCGCCTGGGTGGCACGGTGGTTAAGCATCTGCCTTCGGCTCAGGGCGTGATCCCAGCATTATGGGATCGAGCCCCACATCAGGCTCCTCCGCTGTGAGCCTGCTTCTTCCCCCTGCTTGTTTCCCTCTCTCGCTGGCTGTCTCTATCTCTGTCAAATAAATAAGTAAAATCTTTAAGAAATAAATAAATAAATATAAAAAAATAAAAAGCGCCTGGCACATAGTAGGTCTGTGCTGAGTCAGAATCACTGGAAACCAGATGCCGTCAGCCAGCTGTTGGACAGAGCAAGGAACTCTGATGTTTTGAAGGCAATTCTGAAGCCAGCTGAAGGGTTTCCTGACAGCCGCTCCAATGCTGAGTTTCCTCCATCCAGACAGTCACAGCCACAGTGTTTTAGGGCCCAGGATTTCAGGGTCAGAGTCCCCAACCCCTCATTGGGGAAGAAGCAAAAAGATGTGCCTGTGGTTTGGTGATGACCACCACTAGTTTTCCTAGTGTCGTGTGGACAAGTCAGCTCCTTGCCTGCATCTCGGGGCCCTCACACAGTGCTGGGCTTGCCCCAAACCCCAGCTCTGAAACCAGCTGTATCAACTCACTCTCCATCTGTCTGCTTGAGCCCGGGAACCTCCAGGAGGACACAGAGAGTGGGCTTCTGCCCGGCTCCATTCAGGGCTCTGTCCTGGGGAGCTGGCCTGCCCTTGGCTAAGACAGTCCTTCAGAGCCCCCATATCTACATGGGTCAGGCCGTGGCTGCAGACCCAGACCCCTCCTAGGAGGGGAGCCATGGGGTATCAACTTGACAGGGCCACTCACAGGAGAGGCCCAGAGAAGACAAGGGTCAAAGAGTTGAGTCACCAGCAACAAACTTGAGAGCAGACCTCAGGCCTGCTGAGTCCTGGGCTGAAGTACTTCCTCTGCACCCGCCTTTCTCCTGAGGCCGGGAATGGCTTCCCTGAGCTGGGGAGCCCTGTCTCTACAGAGCGTTACTCAATGCAAAAGTGCGGAGCCAGATCTGAGTTCAAAGCCTGGCTCTCCCATTTCCCTGTCAGGTACCTCAGATAAACCCACTTAAATTCTCTGAGCCTCTGTGGGTGTTTTTTTTTTTTTAATCTGTAAAATGGTGACATAATTGCTTACTTCACCGGTGGCTGTGAGGGTTAGAGATAATGCAAATGATTAGGGAAAAGGATGTAGCAAGTGCCTGGCACATATGCATGCAATATTGGGGAGCAGTTGCCACCACCGCCCCTCTATGAATTATTTTATATTTGCACACACATACGTGCACACACACCCCCACACACAAACATGCCCACTCAAATAAGCACACACACCACAAATTGCAAATAGTAATGAAAAGGAAGAAAATTAAAACCTGAAGCCAACGACCTGGGACTCTGTCTCATCCTTGTACAAATTTGCTCTTGATGGCACTGGATGGGGGAGAGGAAAAAGGGAGAATAGGAAGCGGGAGGACCGGACGTGACAGGGGGACGGAATCCACCTAGGAGCTAACAATAAAAAGGACCTGGGTTTTCCACAGCAATCCTGCACACCTCTCCCAACTGGCCCCTGCTGGTCACCTAGCAACAAGCATCTATCCTGAACCCTTCCTAAATCTCCACAGCAGTGCCTCCCATAACTCCCCATCACCCGCCCTCCAGGCACCAGCTGCCCTCGCCTGGAAATCCACCCCTCACGAGTCCCCTGTGCCCACTTCTCAGGGTCAGGACAATGTAGGAAGTACTGCTGGGACCTCGATGACAAAGTGTTCCACATGGAGGGAAGGGGCAGCCGGCCCGGACCAGGGCCTGGGAGGAAGCCCACAGTCCTGCCCTGAGAAGGGAGAAAGGGCAGAGCCCACTCTGAACAACCCCAGCAGGATCCAGAGCCATCGGAGAACACTTTTCAGAAGACGCAGATGTGAAGACCCAGAGCTGTTTAATGCCAGGGACCAATATTTAGGGAAAGGCAGAGTGGAGCTGGGGAAGGAAGTGAGAAGCAGCATTTGCTGAGCTTGTACTGACTGCATGCCGAGAATTTTACACACACTGTCTCAATCCCCACACCCTGTTGGGTTAGGACTTCAACTCTCATTTTACCAATAAAGCAGCTGAGGCCAGAGGATAGAAGTCCCTTGCCCATGGTCAGAGAGCAAATGTATGACCACCCTCAGGAGGGAATTCAGATCTGTGTGACTATGTGGAATTTCAGGGCTGGTGCCAAGAGTCTGTGAGACAGAGCTTGCTCAAAAATAGGCCTTTGAAGAGTGCCCAGCACCCACAGGACCAATCAGGGCTTAACCCAGTCAGTGCAGCCTTCCCCCCAGACCCGCTACCCCTTCCCAGGAGCCCTGAGCTCTGGGCTGCCGTGGTGAGTCATCGGGCCCCTTCCGAGGGTTCCTCCAAGTCCCAAGGTCTCTGACAGGCAATGGCCATCCATCCCATGAGGCTTCCATGCCCTTCTGGCATCCCTGAGCTGCCTCTAGGAGCCAAGGGCTCTCTATTACTGACCCAGCACCATTCTGCGAGGTAAACTCTGCACACAGCTAGCAGCACGGCTGGCAGCTCCATGGAGGGGCAGCGAGGGGAACACAGGTGAACGCCTGCCCCTCACCAGTGCGGCCAGCACCCACAGGATGGGTGCAGGGTATGGGGTGGGCTGGCAGGATGGAGAGCCCTACCCAGGACACCAGAAGCTGTGTTGCGTGTGTGCCCACCCTGGCCCAGTCTGCCCCCCTCACAGCTCTCCCTGCATTCATCCTCCTGTCCTCTGCTTTGCAGCCCCTGCTATCTGGTCTGCGGCCCCTGGAACATGCCGCCCTCCTTCCCACCTCCACACCATCCCTTGCCTCACACTGCTCTCCCCTTCCCCATCACCAGTTCCTCCTTTCTCCCTGCAGTTCAGCTGCTCTCACAGTTGGCTGCATGTTAGAATCACGAGGGGACATTCTGATTCAATGGGTCTGGGCAGGGCCTGGGCAACAGCAACTTTTAAAAGCTTGCCAGGGAGGGGGCAGGGCGGATCCCACCATGCCAACGTGAGGACCTCTAGTGGAACTGCCCCTTTTCCTCATACCTGAGCCCCGAAGTTACCTCTTCTGGGAAGCCTTCCCTAACCATCCTTCTGCCCCCTGCCTGGGCTGGGTGCCTCCCCTCTGAGTTCCCGGGTCCCCTGATACCTCCAACTACCGGCGCTCTTAGCACACAATACTATGACTGAGCTTATTACCAACGTGTCTTGCAAAGAGGTCGGTCAAGTCCAGGGCCTGGACTGGGTCTTACCCATTTCTATAGCCCCAGCACCCAAGGACTGCTATGAAGAAGAGACTGCAGAAATGCTTGGTGAATAGATGAATGAATGAACAAACCCAGGTGCTAGTGCTCTGCCTACTAATATCTCTTCCCCTTCTTCCCCACACAAGCCTCCCAGATGGCTAAGAAGCCCAAAGTCCCCTCTGCCTAATCTCCCCACTCCAGCTGCCCAGCCTTTGCCTATGCAGGGTCATATGCCAGGGGTGCCCAGCACCCAGGCATCAACCTCTCAGATCGTCCTAACTATTCCCCAAGTCTCACCTGCTTCAGGAAGCACCCACGATTAACCAGGTGGACCCCGACAATCCTCCTTGACTTAAAACACCCTGATTACTTTCCCACCACTTTCCCCCAACACCTGGTCTTGGAGGGTCAGCACTTGGACTGGCCTCACAGATGACACTTGCCAATAAATTCAGGCCTATGAGTCAAGAGACTTGAGTTCCTGCCACCAACTTGCTGTGTGACCCCCGGCCAGTGATTGAACCCCTTTGTGCCTCAGGCTTCTCATCTATAAAATGGGGGAAATAATAGTACCCCCCTCATACAATTGTTAGGAGGATTCACAAGTTAATAGACCCATGGCCTCAGAGTAACACTAGGCAGAGGGTAAGTGCTACTATCAAAGTGTTTATTAGCTACTCTTATCGACCAACCACTAGGCTTGAGGCTTTTCCAGCCTGGTGCATTATTTTACTATATCATCTGGCCCACGCTCCCACCTGTAGGCAGAGATACCAGCAAGGGACAGTGACAGTGCCAGACTTCTGGCCCTTGGTCCGAGTCTGTTGCTATTTCTGTAAAGACAGCCATGGTATGCCCAGGCCAGCACACACCAGGACCAGGGCTGGAGGATGGCCCACACCCCAGAGCTCAGCCCCAGAATGCAGGCCCACCCGTCAGGATGGGGAGAGGATTCTTTTCCTACACGTCAGGGCTCCAGGTTGCTTTTCCTGTTCACTTTTCAGCCTGCATTTCCCCCCGCCACCAAGGCCCTGCACACTCTCCCCTCCCTTTATACAGACAGGAGCACCAAAGCGTGAAAAACATTGAAATTACCAAACGCAGTTTCTCTCCAGAGATGACAAATCAGCAGCAATTTGTATTTCCAAACAGGAGCCGCAGTTCCTGAGCAGCTCCCATGGAAGCATCCGAGCCCCCACTGACCATCTCCTTGCTGGCACAGAGCCCCCAACGCCACCCCTGCAGAGGAGGGGAACCCTCCAGCTTCACTCCAGGCTCAGCAGTGCTACGGTGGGAAGGGGTCAGCACAATGGCAGGAGACAGAAAAGAGAACCAGGCGGCAGGTCCCTCGGGGTTCACTCAGCTGCACGTGTCAGCCAGGGTATGCAGCACCGAGTCATGACCCTGGCTAATGTACGGGCCTGCCTCAAACACACAGTAACGGTGATGGAGTCCGCCATGCAGCACAAGCTGGGCCACTTTGTTTACTCCTGGCTCCCCTTCCCTGAGAGTCAGGTGGTCTTTTTCCCATTTTACAGGAGAGGGTATGTCTGAGAGGGCCCCGGAGGAGGCCCAAAGTCACACAGTCAGTAGGACACAATGTTGAATCGCTCATGTCCCTGACTCTAGAGCTCACATGCTTCCCAACCAACTCCTTGGACACCACATTAGACCTTCATTTTCTCGTCTGCAAATTGGTTTGGACCAATGCTTCTTAATACATATTTTTAAAGATTTTATTTATTTATTTATTCATTTATTTATGAGAGAGAGAGAGCTCAAGTGGAGGGGAAGGGCAGAGGGAGAGAATCTCAAGCAGACTCCATGCTGAGAGCAGAACCCAACATGAGGATCCATCTCACGCCCCCAAGATCATGACCTGAGCCGAAATCAAGAGTCAGACATTCAACCGACTACACCAGCCAGGGGTCCCACTATGTATTTTTAAATATACACCTCTGTTTAAGCAACAACAAGATCTCATGCCCTTTCAGTGACCTACACTATGAAAAACATAGAGGATTTTTTGTTTTCCAAAACAAAATTTTGTTTTCAAAGAGAAGCTCCATTTCCAAAGATCCTAACACCGAAGTTGCTTTTTCATGTGCTAACTCCTCCCTGCTCCCAGGAGATTCTGTGCGCTCCTGCAGGAGGACAGGGCCTCCATTGCTCAACCTACCGCCCTCGGTTGGGAAGCTCCGGGCTCAGACTCTGGGGTTATCACTGCTTATACCCTATAGGCAGCAGAGCCTATGTTTGGGGCACCCCTCTGCAGTGAGAGCCTGGGCAAGTCACTTCTCCCCTCAGTCAGTAACATGGGAATAACAATAGTTCCTAGTGATGCTGTGAGCATTGAATGAGTAAATACCTAGAACACACCAAGAACACTGCCTGGCCCATGGTAAGTGCTAAGTGTTAACTAAGATAACTAAGTCACCTTCTGCTGGCCCCAGGAAAACTCCTGTAGCAAATGCCTGTCCCTTGGCTGGGCCCTGGGAGATCACTTTGTGGACATGTTCCATCACTGTAGCCTCTCAATGCTCATATGGACCCACGATATTGTGGGTCCTATCATCCGTGAAAACCCAAACAAATCACAGCCTCTGATTTGTCTGGGTTCAATTCAAACAAATTCAAACGAATCACAGCCTCTGATTTGTTTGGGCTCAATTCAAACAAATTCAAACAAATCACAGCCTCTGATTTGTTTGGGTTTGATTTCAAATATGAAGGACTTCCATTTCTTCTTGAGGAACTAGCCATCTGGGAAATATTTTAATTTAGATCTTTACCTCACTCCACACACCAAAATAAATTCCAGATGGATCCCAGATTTAAACGCAAACAATGAAACCATAAATGTACTTCCAAAAAATGAATCCGAAAGTGGGAAAAACACCTTTCTAAGTAGGACACAAAACCCAGAAACCATAAAACAAAAGACGGATCAATTCAACTACATAAAATTATTTATTTTACATGAAAAAAACTGTAAACAACATTAAAAGACAAATGATAAAGTCAAGGGAACATATTTCAATATATATTTCAGAAAAAAGGCCTCATTTCTTAGAGAACTAAAAATGAATGAGAAAATAACAAAGACCCAGGTTGAAAAAATGGGTGAAGAACAGACAATCCAAAGAAAAGGAAACAAAAATAGTTCTCAGACATATGACCCGAGATTCTCAGCCTCATTAACAAGGAAACACAAAAACCTGAAGCACGATACCTATGGCTTTTCATCCATCATTGGGGGGAAAAATTGTCAATTATACTTCAGTAAAGGTGGAAAAATATTTTTTTTACTTTAAAGTTTGAGAACACTCTTGGAGAAACAGGAAGTGTCACATTTTGCTGGTGAATTGACAAAATGTATATGGAAGACAATTTAGCAAAAAAAAATTTAAGATTTGATTGATTGGTTTTTGCGGGGGGGGGAGCAGGGAGGGGTAGAAGGGGAGGGATAGAGAGAAAGAATCTTAAGCAGGCTCCACGCCGAGTACTGAGCCCAATGCGGGGCTCAATCCCACCATCACAAGATCACGACCTGAGCCAAAACCAAGAGTCGGTCGCTCTACTGACTGAGCCACTCAGGTCCCCCCAGCTGTTGTGTTCTGTCCAACATGCACGCAGCTTGGTCACCAATGGGAATAGAAGAATGGCTTTCCCAGAAGCAAACTTTGAAGAGCCCACTCCAGCTCTTGCCCTGGGAACGTTTTAGTTAAGCAGACGAACTATTCCTCCTTTCTTGGAAAATCTACCCAAGCAATGGGTGAAAGCCCTGCTTAATTAAGGCCAACTAATAATAACAGCAACAGCTAATGTGCTATGTTGTGTTTTCAAAATGCCAAACAGAGCTAAGCATTTAACATATAATAGTTCCTCATTCCTCACACAACTTTATCCAGTAGGTATTATTATTCTTCCCAGTTTAGAGAAGAGAAAACTGAGGCTCCAACTGGGAGAGATTCACACAGCAGGTAAGTGGCAGAGCCCACATCTGGGTCTGGGTCTCTGTCACATCAGCCCTGTCAGGTGGGTATTCTGTCCACCTGGCATTTGTATTTCTCTGTATAAACCACAGGGTAGCATCCTGACTCGTGTGCATCTGCTTCTTCCATGTATCTGTCATTGTGAATCAGCCCCAAACACAGAACCTTTGTGAGCACAGGAACAAAATTGGGGTTTGGAGCTTAGGAGGCACGGGCTAGCTCACAGGACTCATTCACCCCATGTGAGGCACACATTTCTGTCCTTATCCCTACTTCAGATAGGCAAACGGGCTCAAGGTGACATACCTAGCAGTGGCAATTGTCTCCTGTCGCTTTCCTAATGCACCTCTCTGTGGTACCTCAGTGCCTAAGAAACCGAGGCAAAGGCCTTGAGGGCATGCAGGGGGCAGGCAGGTTGAAGTGAGGTCCCCTGCGTGCTCCTACAATGAGGAAAGGTCCCAGAGCAGGATCAGAATTCCATCCAGGGCCACTGAACCCCAATCCCCTCGGGCGCAAGGGTGAGCACACCTGGGCTGCCAGCTGTCCCAGCCAATGACCTTCCCAGTAAAGGAAGGGTCAGCACTGGGGGAGAGGTGTGCAGTAAGAGCACATCTTCCTGGAACCCTTATAGTCCCTTTATTTTTTATTAATTTTTTTGCTAATTTTTTAAATGATTTTTTTATTATATTATGTTAGTCACCATAAAGTACATCCCCGGATTCCGATGTAAAGTTCGATGCTCCATTAGTTGCGTATAACACCCAGTGCACCATGCAATACGTGCCCTCCTTACCACCCATCACCAGTCTATCCCATTCCCCCACCCCCCTCCCCTCTGAAGTCCTCAGTTTGTTTCTCATAGTCCGTAGTCTCTCATGTTTCATTCTCCCTTCTGATTACCCCCCCTTTCTTTATCCCTTTCTTCCCCTACCGATCATCCTAGTTCTTATGTTCCATAGATGAGAGAAATCATATGATAATTGTCTTTCTCTGCTTGACTTATTTCACTTAGCATTATCTCCTCCAGTGCCGTCCATGTTGCAGCAAATGTTGAGAATTCGTTCTTTCTGATAGCTGAGTAATATTCCATTGTATATATGGACCACAGCTTCTT
>NC_048230.1:9139226-9139419 GCF_002007445.2 Ailuropoda melanoleuca
CCACAGCTTCTTAATCCAGTCATCTGTTGAAAGGCATCTTGGCTCCTTCCACGATTTAGCTATTGTGGACAATGCTGCTATGAACATTGGGTGCATATGGCCCTTCTCCTTCACTACGTCTTTATCTTTGGAGTAAACACCCAGTAGTGCAATGGCTGGGTCATAGGGTAGCTCAATTTTTAACTTTTTAAGG
>NC_048230.1:9439519-9624138 GCF_002007445.2 Ailuropoda melanoleuca
ACAAGGATGTGGAGAAAAAGGAACCCTTGGTGCACTGTTGGTGGGAATGTAAATTGGTGCTGCCACTGTGGAAAAGAGTATAGAAGTTTCTCAAAAAGTTAAAAATGAAATTACCATATGACACAGTAACTCCACTACTGGGTATTTACCCAAAGAAAAAAAAACACAAATTTGAAAAGATATATGCACCCCAATGTTTATTGCAGCATTATTTAGAATAGCCAAAATATGGACACAACCCAAGTGTCCATCAATAGACAAAAGGATAAGGAAAATGTGGTACACACACACACACACACTGTAATATTACACAACCATAAAAAAGGATGAGATTGAGTCATTTGCAATAACATGGATGGACCTAGAGGGTTTTACACTAAGTGAAGTAAGTCAGGCTGCGAAAGAAAAATACTATATTATTTCAATCATATGTGGAATCTAAAAGAAAGAAATAAACAAAAAGCTGAATCAGACTTGTAAATACAGAAAACTGATGGCTGCCAGAGGGACAGTGATAGGGGGAATTGGTAAAACAGGTGAAGGGGAGTGGGAGATACAGGCTTCCAGTTATGAAATAAGTCATGGGGATAAACGGCACAGCATAAGGAATACAGTCAATGATATTTTAACAGATGGTATAGTGAGAGACGGTAGCTACACTTGTGGTGAGCATAGCATAATACAGAAACTTGTCAAATCACTATTCGGAAACCTGAAACTAATATAACATGTATGTCAACTTACCCTCAAATAAAAAATTTTTAAATAAAAATAATATAAAATAGGGGCACCTGGATGGCTCAGTTGGTTGTGTCCAACTCTTGATTTCAGCTCAGGTTATGATCTCAGGGTCCTGGGATCAAGCCCTGTGTTGGGATCTGCACTCAGCGGGGAGTCTGCTTGGGGATTCTCTCCCTCTCCCTCCGTCCCTCCCCCTGCTCACACACTCTCTCTCAAACAAATAAATAAATAATTTAAAAATATATAATATAAATAAAGTGAATCTTTTGTAAACAGCATGTAGATGGATCCTGGTTTTTAAAATCTATTCTACTAATCCATGGCTTTTGCTTGCAGGGGGTAATCCATTTATATTGAAAGTCATTACTGATAGGGAAGGACTTACTATTGCCATTCTGTTGTATGTTTTCTGTAGGTGTTATAGTTTCTTTGTTCCTCATTTCCTCCTTTACTGCCTTCATGTTTAACTAATTTTTCCTCATAGTTTACCTTAGGGTTCATTCTTAGTGGTACTTTCTATGGGTTTGGACAAATGTATAGTAATGCATACCCACCATTATCTACGGAGTGTTATCACTGCTGTAAATATCATCTGTGCCCTGCCTATTCATCTTGTCCCAATCCCCAATCCCTGACAACTACTGATTTTTTTACTGTCTTCATAGTTTTGCCTTTTCCACAGTGTCATATAATTGGAATCACACAATATGTAGCCTTTTCAACCTGGCCTCTTTCACTTAGTAATATGCATTTAGGTTCCTCCTTGTCTGTTCATAGCTTGATAGCTCGTCCCTTTTTAGTGCTGAATAATATTCCATTGTCTTGATGTACTATGGTTTATGTATCCATTCACCTGTGGAAGGATATCTCAAGTACTCCCAAATTTGGGCAATTGTGAATAGAGCTGCTAAAACATCCATGCGCAGGTTTGGTGTGGATAAAAGATTTTCATTCCTTTGGGTAAATACCAAGGATCGAGATTGATGGGTTGCATAATAAGAATATGTTTAGTTTTATAAGAAACTGACAAACTGTCTTGCAAAGTGGCTAAACCATTTTACATTCCTACCAGCAACGAATAAGAGTTCTTGCTGTTCCATATCCTTGTCAACTTTCGGTGTTGTCAGCATTCTGGATTTTAGCCATTCTAATAGGTATGTAGTGGTATCCCATTGCTTTAATTTGCATTTCACTGATGACAAATGATGTGGGACATCTTTTCATATGCTTACTTGCCATCTGTATATCTTCTTTAGTGAGACATTAAGGTCTTCAGCTCATTTTTAAATGAGTTAATTGTTGAATTTTAGGAGTTTTTAGACAGCAGTACTTTATCAGGTATGTCTTTTGAAAACATTTTCTCCCAGTCTATGCCTCGTTTTCTCACTCTATTCACATTGCCTTTTCCAGAGGAGAAATTTTTAATTTTAATGTAGTCAAGCTTCTCAATTCTTTATTTAATGGAGTATGCCCTTGGTGTTGTATCTAAAAAGTCATTACCATACCCAAGGTCATCTAAGTTTTCTCCTCCATTATTTTCTACAAGTTTCATAGCTTTGAATTTCACATTTAGTTCTGTGATCCATTTTGAGTTAATTTTTATGAAGTGTATAAGGACTGTGTCTAGATTCTTTTTTTTTTTTTGCATGTGGATGTCCAGTAGTTCTAGCATCATTTGTTGAAAAGATTGTCTTTGCTCCATTGTATCACCAAAGATCAGTCAGTTGATCATATTTATATGCGTCTGTTTCCAGGTTCTCCATTCATTCCACTGATTTATTTCTATTCTTTTACCACTGCCATGCTGCCTTGACAACTGTAACTTTACTAAAGCTACATTACTTTCTTGAAGTCAGGTAATGTCAGTCCTCCACCTTTGTTCTTCCCTTTCAATATCGTGTTGGCTATTCTGGGTCATTTGCCGCTCCATATGAACTTTACAATCAGTTGTGTTGATATCCACAAAATGCTTTTCTGGGATTTTGATTGGGATTGCACTGAATCTACAAATCAAGTTGGGAAGAATTGAGATTTTGATAATATTGAGTCTTTCTATCCATGAACATGAAATAGCTCTCCTTTTTCTTTTTTTTCCAGCTCTTCTTTGATTCTTTCATCAGAGTTTTGTGATCTCCTTCATATAGATCTTTTATATATTTTGTTAGATGTATACCTAAATATTTCATTTTGGGGAGATGCTAATGTAAATGGTATTATATTTTGAATTCAAATTCCACTTGCTCATTGCTGGTATATAGAAAATTGAATGACTTTTGCATATTAACTTTGTATCCTACAACCTTCCTATAATTGCTTATTAGTTCCAGGAGTTTTGTTTTTGTTTTATTGTCAATTCTTCTGGATTTTCTATATAGGTGATTGTGTTGTCTGTAAACAAAGACAACTTAATTTCTTCCTTTCCAATGTGTATACCTTTGTCCTCTTTTCTTGTTCCGTTGTATTAGCAAGGACTTCCCACACAATATTGAAAAAAACTAGTGAGAGGGGACATCTTTGCCTCATACTTGATCTTAGTGGAAAAGTTTCAAGTTTCTCACCATTAAGTATGATGTTAGTTGTAGGCTTTTTGTAGCTATTTCTTATCAAGCTGAGGAAGGCCCCACTCTTCCTAGTTTACTGAGAGTTTTTAATCACGAATAGCTGTTGGATTTTGTCAAAAGTTTTTTCTGGATCTATTGATAATGCTTATGTGATTTTTCTTCTTTAGCCTGTTATGTAATGGAATACATAATCAATTAAATTATTGGATCTTGGTCTGTACATTTCTCTTCTTGGAATGTCATTTTCTGGTTTTGACATTAGGGTAATGCTGGTTTCACAGAAAAATCAGAAAATATTCTGTTTCTACCCACTGTAATCCAAGAGATTATAGAAAATTTGTACAATTTCTTCCTTAAATGTTTGGTAGAATTCATCAATGAACCCATCTGGGTCTGTCTGTTGATTAAATTTCTTTAACAGATATATAATTAGATTGTCTACTTCTTTTGTGTGAGTTTTGACAGATTGAGTCTTTCAAGGAGTTGGTCTATTTCATTTAGGTTATCAAATTTATTGGTTTGGAGTTGTTCATAGTATTCCTTGATTATCTCTGTAATGTCCATGGAATCTATAGTAATGTCTCCTCTTTCATTTCTGATATTCATAACTTGTGTCCTCTTTTTTTCCCTCAGCCTGGCTAGAGACCTATCCATTATAGTGAGCTTTTCAAAGAACCAGCTTTTGGTTTTGTTGCTTTTGCCTATTGATTTGCTGTTTTCAATTTCATT
Source organism: Ailuropoda melanoleuca (assembly GCF_002007445.2). Lineage (NCBI taxonomy): Eukaryota > Metazoa > Chordata > Mammalia > Carnivora > Ursidae > Ailuropoda > Ailuropoda melanoleuca. The sequence goes on from NC_048230.1 coordinate 9,443,551, forward strand.
GATTTCAGCTTTAATTCTTATAATTTCTTTTCTTCTGCTTACTTTGGATACAATTTGACCTTTTTCTAGCTTCCTACAGTGAAAACTAAGATGATTGAATTTAGATCTTTATTCTTTTCTTACATTAAATGCTTTAAATTTACCTCTAAGCATTGCTTTCATTGCATCCCACAAATTTTGGTAAGTTTTATTTTCATTTTTATTTACTTCAAAATAATGTTTAATTTATCTTGAGATATCTTCTTTGACCCACGTGTAACTTTGAAGTATTCTCTTTAATCTCCACATATCTGGGGATTTTCCAATTATACTTCTGTTGTTTCTAGTTTAATTCCACTATAGCCTGAAAGCAGACATTGTAGGATTTCTCTTCTTTTAGAATTGTTAAGATGTGCCTTATGGCCCAGAATATGGTCTTTCTTGGTGAACTGATTTTTGTAGTTACATGTTTCAGTTCCCTTCTCGTTTCATTTTCTGTATCTTCTATAGGTGTGTGTGTGTGGTTACCATAGGAATTACGTATCGATCTGTCTTAAATTGACACCAATTTCAATTGCATAGAAAAACTACTCCTTGACAACTCATCCCTCACTTTACATTATTGATGTCACAAACTGTATCTTTATATACTATATACCACTAACGCAGATATATAATTTCTTATGCATGTCTTTTAAATACTGTAGAAAATTTAAAAATGGAGCTACAAACCAAAATTACAATAATAATTTGAAAAAATATTTGTCCATGTATTTCCTTTACCAAAGACTTATATTTTCATGGCTTAGAATTATTGCCAAACATCCTTTCATTTCAAACCAAAGACTTCCCCTTAGCATTTCTTGTAGGGCAGGTCTAGTGATACTGAACTCCCTCAGCTCTTGCTTGGGAATATCTTAATTTCTTTATTTTTGAAAGACAGTTTTGCCAAATATAGAATTCTCAGTTGACAATTTTTTCTTTTAGCACTTTAAATATATGATCCCACTGCCTTCTGGCCTCTGATGTTTCTGCTGAAAAATGGTTAATCTTATTGAAGATCCCTTGCACATGACGAGTTGCTTCTCTCTTGCTGCTTTCAAGATTCACTCTGGCTTTGGCTTTTGACACTTTATTATAATGTGTCTTGATGTGGGTCTCTTTAGGTTTATTATACTTGGAATTTATTGAGCTCTCTGATCTGTAGATTCACGTATTTCATCAAATTTGGAAAGCTTTCAGCCATTATTTCTTCAAATAATCTCTCTGTTCCTTTCTCACTTCTGGACTCCCATAATGGGTATAGTGGTCCATTCGGTAGTATCCCACAAGTCTCCAAGTCTTTGTTTGCTTTATTCTTTTCTTTCACCTCTTCAACCTTGATAATTTCAATTGTCCTGTCCTAAAGTTCACTGACTTTTCTCTTATGTCTTCTCAAATCTGCTGTTGAACACTTCTAGTGATTTTTTTCAATTCAGCTATTGTATTTTTCAGCTCCAAAATTTCTTCCTTTTTATAATTTCTATTATTTTTTATATTCTCATTTTGTTCATATACTATTTTCCTGATTACTTTAGTTCTTTGTCTATTTTTCCCCCTTCAGCTCTTTGAGTATACTTAAGAGTTTTCCTAAAGCCTTCATCTAGTATGTCTAATGTCCAGGTTTCTCAGGGACAGGTTTTGCCGTTTTACAGTCTTCTTTTGCATCGGCCACGTTTCCTGTTTCTTTTTATGTCTTGTGAGTTTTTGTTGAAAACCAGTCATCTGAAAAAAACAGCCACCTCTTCCAGTCTTTGTAGACTGGTTCTATGCCAGGGAAGTCCTTCACTGATTAGCTGGGCATGCTCTGAGCATAGGGAATCAACCTCACATGGAAGTCTAAGGTCTTCTCAGATCTTTTCTGAACATGAGTCTTGTTTGTGCCTTTTTCAATTCCTCCATATACAATAGCTGCTTTTGAATTTCTTCATTTCCCAAAGAATCTCAACCCAGCTCCTCCTCCAGGCTTTACATAGTTATGGTATGTCTCCAGCTGTAATCTTTTTTTCTAGGTATCTGCAAATCTGTAGTCTCTCTGAAGCCTCCATGAGCAGTGAAGACTTTTCCCCACCTGAGATCTGAGTTAGGCAATACAGAGACCAATGCCTTGGCACCCAGACAGATTAGAACACTACAAATAAGTTCTGTTCTGCCACCTCCAGTTCAAGGGAGGGAACTGGGAACTGAGCTGCTACCTCTTCTAGGCCAAATCCTTGCCACACTGGGGAGGGACTGAAATAAAGGCGAGTAAAAAAGTCATATATACTTACTTTTGTTAAATAATGATCAGCTATTCTTCAAAAACCTGAACTGCTGCTTAACTTCATATACATCATTAATATACCATTACTTAACTATTCCCCTACAGCTGGGAATTGAAGTTGCTTTCAATCATTCATTTTAACTATACTAGAGTCTTAGATCACTTACAGTGAGGCTGGGATGTACTAATCACATCTTCTAACTTGCATTGAGTGTAAGAGTCGCCTGGCAAAGTTCTTCTTTTTTTTTTTTTTTTTTTTTAAAGATTTTTATTTATTTATTCGACAGAGATAGAGACAGCCAGCGAGAGAGGGAACACAAGCAGGGGGAGTGGGAGAAGAAGAAGCAGGCTCATAGCGGAGGAGCCTGATGTGGGGCTCGATCCCATAACGCCGGGATCACACCCTGAGCCAAAGGCAGATGCTCAACCTCAACCACTATGCCACCCAGGCGCCCCCTGGCAAAGTTCTTCTGCTTTGTATACAGATATGATTCGAATATATGTAAAGAACTTTCAAGATGGGGAATGGAAGGCCAAAATAAGCCAAGTTGCAACTTGGCTTCTCTTCTGTAGGAAGGGAACCCTATAAGGGAAAAATCATATTGTGAAGAAAGTCTGGTTCTGTGGTAATAAAGGCTGAGGCTAAAACATGAAGTAATCCTTGATCTTAGATACATTAATAAGCTAAAGTTATATAGGCAGATAAAGCATATATAAGTACATAAAGCATATACACACACAGAGGTTTCTAAAAAGTTGGATTACTGGATCAAGAGATGAAATATTTAAAGATCTTGATACATATTCTCAAATGGTTTCCTGAAGAACTGCATCTCTAGTAACTTTATCATGGAAAGGATTACAGGGCTCTGCCTTGTATCTTTTGGGGGTAGGAGGCTATGGTTCCAAGTATATTAGAAGGCAGCACCATTTCCTCAGGGTTGTCTGAAAACTCAGAGCTAAGCCAGAAGGAAGCTGCCTTATTAAGAGATCTGGTGACCTAGTCATTCAATCAAATAGGCCCCCTGGGCTTGGGCCCTAGAAGAAAACTTTTTTTTTTTTTTAATATTATGTTAGTCACCGTACAGTATGTCCCTGGTTTTTGCTGTAGTGTTCGATGATTCATTAGTTGCGTATAACACCCAGTGCACCATGCAATATGTGCCCTCCTTACTACCCATCACCAGCCTATCCCATTCCTCCACCCCCCTCCCCTCTGAAGCCCTCAGTTTGTTTCTCAGAGTCCATAGTCTCTCATGCTTCATTCCCCCTCCTAGAAGAAAACTTCTGAACATGATCCTGAGGGGTCCTCCAGGGTCCCCTCAAAATAGAAACTAACAGAATAAGTCTCTACTCCTGGCTGATGAACAATGAAGCCAGGTGAGAACAGTTATTTAAATTTAAAACTTAATAATAGTGTTAATGTGGCATAGTTATGAAAAAAAAAAACAGGAGATCTATATACCTGCCATGCTATGCTTTGTCCACAATATTATAGCACAATTAGTGTTCTTTAGATTCAATTTCTTAATATTTCTTACACCTTGAGGGTTGCCCCAAACATCAGTCCATTTTTCCTGCTAACCTGACAGAAGGGACTCCCCATCTTCATCCCAAAAGGCTGCAGGGAAATCAGTTCCATTTATGCCCAGCAANAACCACTATGCCACCCAGGCGCCCCCTGGCAAAGTTCTTCTGCTTTGTATACAGATATGATTCGAATATATGTAAAGAACTTTCAAGATGGGGAATGGAAGGCCAAAATAAGCCAAGTTGCAACTTGGCTTCTCTTCTGTAGGAAGGGAACCCTATAAGGGAAAAATCATATTGTGAAGAAAGTCTGGTTCTGTGGTAATAAAGGCTGAGGCTAAAACATGAAGTAATCCTTGATCTTAGATACATTAATAAGCTAAAGTTATATAGGCAGATAAAGCATATATAAGTACATAAAGCATATACACACACAGAGGTTTCTAAAAAGTTGGATTACTGGATCAAGAGATGAAATATTTAAAGATCTTGATACATATTCTCAAATGGTTTCCTGAAGAACTGCATCTCTAGTAACTTTATCATGGCAAGGATTACAGGGCTCTGCCTTGTATCTTTTGGGGGTAGGAGGCTATGGTTCCAAGTATATTAGAAGGCAGCACCATTTCCTCAGGGTTGTCTGAAAACTCAGAGCTAAGCCAGAAGGAAGCTGCCTTATTAAGAGATCTGGTGACCTAGTCATTCAATCAAATAGGCCCCCTGGGCTTGGGCCCTAGAAGAAAACTTTTTTTTTTTTTTAATATTATGTTAGTCACCGTACAGTATGTCCCTGGTTTTTGCTGTAGTGTTCGATGATTCATTAGTTGCGTATAACACCCAGTGCACCATGCAATATGTGCCCTCCTTACTACCCATCACCAGCCTATCCCATTCCTCCACCCCCCTCCCCTCTGAAGCCCTCAGTTTGTTTCTCAGAGTCCATAGTCTCTCATGCTTCATTCCCCCTCCTAGAAGAAAACTTCTGAACATGATCCTGAGGGGTCCTCCAGGGTCCCCTCAAAATAGAAACTAACAGAAGAAGTCTCTACTCCTGGCTGATGAACAATGAAGCCAGGTGAGAACAGTTATTTAAATTTAAAACTTAATAATAGTGTTAATGTGGCATAGTTATGAAAAAAAAAAAAACAGGAGATCTATATACCTGCCATGCTATGCTTTGTCCACAATCTTATAGCACAATTAGTGTTCTTTAGATTCAATTTCTTAATATTTCTTACACCTTTGAGGGTTGCCCCAAACATCAGTCCATTTTTCCTGCTGACCTGACAGAAGGGACTCCCCATCTTCATCCCAAAAGGCTGCAGGGAAATCAGTTCCATTTATGCCCAGCAANGAGGGGTCCTCCAGGGTCCCCTCAAAATAGAAACTAACAGAATAAGTCTCTACTCCTGGCTGATGAACAATGAAGCCAGGTGAGAACAGTTATTTAAATTTAAAACTTAATAATAGTGTTAATGTGGCATAGTTATGAAAAAAAAAAACAGGAGATCTATATACCTGCCATGCTATGCTTTGTCCACAATATTATAGCACAATTAGTGTTCTTTAGATTCAATTTCTTAATATTTCTTACACCTTGAGGGTTGCCCCAAACATCAGTCCATTTTTCCTGCTAACCTGACAGAAGGGACTCCCCATCTTCATCCCAAAAGGCTGCAGGGAAATCAGTTCCATTTATGCCCAGCAACACAGCCCCAGATCTACTATCTTTTGGTTATATAAGCCCTGCCAAGCAGCCCCTCCTCCGCATTTCTTCTTGCAGCCTCTATAACTACGTTCTTCCCCCCTCCCCTCCCAGCCTACCTTCCAGCACCCTCCACATCAGGCCCCACCATAGGTGAACCTTTCTGGATCACCCATCACATGTACATCTCACCCCCAAAGTGCTTAAAGAGGATACCCTCCCATACCGCTGGGAAACTTGGAACCCAAAGGAGCCCTAGTTGAGCCACCTTACAGAGGACTCAGAACTTGTGGGTTAGCATGGGATCCTGGCCATTTCAGTCCAATACCTACCAAGGTAAAACTTCCTAAACCACTCCCTTCAGGCATACATCTGAAACACAATCCTTAAAAAATATTCGGGGAACTGGAGTCTACCAAATCTTTTTTTTTTTTACTTTTTTTTTTTTTAAGATTTTATTTATTTATTTGACAGACAGAGCCAGCCAGCGAGAGAGGGAACACAAGCAGGGGGAGTGGGAGAGGAAGAAGCAGGCTCCTAGTAGAGGAGCCTGATATGGCGCTGGATCCCATAACGCCGGGATCACGCCCTGAGCCGAAGGCAGACGCTTAACAACTGAGCCACCCAGGCGCCCCTGGAGTCTACCAAATCTTTGACCTTACCTTGAATCTTGGATCAAGGTTTACAGGTTAGTTGTTTCCTCCGAAATCTTTTATGCTTTTGACTGTGAGGAAAATTTTACAAACCAGGATTCAGGATTTAGGCTGTGCTGTTAGCTATTTTTAATGAGAAAAAGGATGGTATCCACATCTCTTTAAGAATTAGGTGCGAATGCAGCTTAGTGGGAACTGCCTAGAAAGGTTGGGCAGAAGTGACAAGAACTACCTCCTGGCAAACAAAAATCAGGGTGCATTCTTTGCATGTCCTCCTACGCACTTCCAATTTAGTTCAGGAGGCCAGTCTTCCCCGGCCCCCCCCTCCCCTTCTAGGTTTATAAACATCAGCAAAGCAGTACCGGGCACGGTGTCTCCTCTTTCTGGATCTAGAAGAGAGCTCATCAGTGACTGGCCAGCTACATTTTACCTACAGAATCTATTCCCAAACTCCCCTCATTTCAGGACCCCAGGAGTGCAGGCACCCTCAAGGAGCTCTGGAGNGGAGTGCAGGCACCCTCAAGGAGCTCTGGAGACCTGCACTTGCCAGACCTGTTGTCCATACAGCTCTCCGCTCTTCCCGCTTCACTAGTCCCCGCTGCGACAAGCAACCGCAGAACCTTGGCTTCTCGTCCCCAAAGCTCTTCCCCGCCTCCACCCCGCCCCTCATTAAGGGGTTTCCCAGCCCTTGCAGGGGCAGACAGCCTGCCCCGACCACAACAAGCTCCCAAGAGCTCGGTTCCCCAATTCTTAAGGGCCGGCAGTTTTTAGAAGTTCCTGCCAAGATGGGAGCCAAGATTCCCAGACGGGAGAAAAACCAGCCGGGAAGCTCCTGGGGAGGTGGCGGGGTGGGGGACGGGTTTGTGCTGGCTGCGCCCCACCTTTCCGGGAGCCAGCAGACTAGACCCCAGGCGAATGACAAGTTGAGATTTGACTACTTGACCGTGGAGGGGAGCGAACTTACCAGCTGCCGCCCCTCAGGTGCTGCCAGCCTCCTCACGGATTGGAGAGCCCGCCAGACTGAAAGAGCGAAAGACCCGGCAGCGCGCTTTAAGGCGGCGCACCAGCCTATCGCAGCGTTGCTCCGCCTCCGCAAAGTGCGCGCTAGTTGCTAGGACTTCGGAAGATCTTGAGGCTGAACCATGCCCTTAGTGCTCTAGGCAACTGGCTCAGTCGGAGGAACACGTGACTCTCGATAGCGGGCTCGTAAATTCAAGCCCCACTTGGGGTGTAGAGATTACTTAAATAAAAAAAAAAAAAAGATGTCCGTGACTATCTCGCAGAAGAGACAGATTTCTCCTTTCCGATTTGCTTATCTGTATTTTCTATATTCTGTATGGTAAGAATAAAGGCCAGTTCAAAACACAGAAAGACGTTAGCGAGGCCCGCGCTGTCGTCCCTGTCTTTGGTCACTTGCTGGCTGGGCTGGGTCAGGGCGCGCATTCGCGTGGAGCGCCGGGTCCCTTCCCGCCCTTGGCGCCGCGGCCCGGAAATTTGCAGAGTCTGCAGTCTGTTAGCCAATCAACGTTACAGGTTTGCTCGCGCGCGCGAAGTGAGCGAGCCTGAGCACTAACGCGAGGGTTATTTTTAGTCGCTTCCTGGAGGGGTGACTGTACTGGGATTTTTATCTGTCTCCTGGAGAGGTGACTGTACTGGGATTTTTATCCAACTTCTGGAGGCGTGACTTTACTGGGACCTTTGTTTTTATCCGCCACCTGGAGGGGTGACTTTGCTGGGACCTTTCCAGCTCTATTTGCATATCCGGAGCAGCAAATACTGTCCCCTCGCCTAAAAGCGCAGTTGACGCGGACTAGAGCGGCAGTTAATGCTCAGAGAGGAAGAAGGAGCGCAGAGCTCGTTGCTCCGCGGGAGGCGTGTTCCCGCACACACATTTCTAGAGGTGTGAGGAGCACCTTGGGGCCGTCGGCGATGATTAGTCCAAATCCGGCTCCAAAGGCTTCTCTGAGGAGATACAGCCCTCCCGCCAATTTGCTTTTCTTAGGTCCCCTTTTTATGGTAATTATGGCAATACATGTTTCTCCAGCTCAACACATCCAAGACCTGTCGCCAGAACCCACAGCTTTTGAAATGCACTGGAAGCCAGTTTTTTAAAACAAGAGCGGCGAGGGGCGCCTGGGTGGCACAGCGGTTAAGCGTCTGCCTTCGGCTCAGGGCGTGATCCCGGCGTTGTGGGATCGAGCCCCACATCAGGCTCTTTTGCTATGAGCCTGCTTCTTCCCCTCCCACTCCCGCTGCTTGTGTTCCCTCTCTCGCTGGCTGTCTCTGTCTCTGTCTCTGTCGCATAAATAAATAAAAAATCTTAAAAAAAAAAAAAACAAGAGCGGCGAGACAGAAAGGGGGAGAGGGATGGGGGGCGGGGAAAGGGTAGACAGCGAGAGATGCTGGAGGAACCTTCAGCTGCTGAAATCTCCCTACCCTCAACCGCAGACCTGGGAGAGAACTCCAGAGGATGCCAATGCCAAACTTCAAGCCACCCCAAGCTGAAAGTGAATGAAGAAGCATAAATAAGCCTCCCCCACTGCGCCCTATCCGCATTCCGGACCCTCAGGATCCAGAGAATAATGAACGGTTGTTAACTCAACTTGAATTTCGGGATAATTGTTATGCATCTATAGGAACTGGGACGATACCATGCCTATTCTTCTTGGACCTCTTTTTGGGGCTGTCTTTTCCCGTCAACATTATGTTCCTGAGATTCAGACTCCTCAGTAGGAAGGGCTAGCTAAGGTTTTGAACCCAAGTGTCATCTCCCAGATCCAGTTATGCCACAGAGCTCTCCTTCTCTAAGTACTTCCCAAATTTGGTATTTTTACACTTTTAGATTTTTTCGATCTTTATAGTTTTTACAATTTTTTGGTTACATGTGCTGCAAATATCTATGGATCAGTTTGGAGACAATGGCATCTCTATGAGATTACGATTTCCAATCCATGAACATACTATATCTCCATGTTTATTTATATTTTCTTCAACGTCTTGTTATATACAATTTTCTGTAAAGATCTTGCAATCGTTTGGTAGGTAGTCCTATTAGCCTTAATCTTTGAGGCAGTTTTNAGGCATTTTTATTTTTTTTAAGATTTTATTTATTTATTTGATAGAGATAGAGACAGCCAGCGAGAGAGGGAACACAAGCAGGGGGAGTGGGAGAGGAAGAAGCAGGCTCACAGCGGAGGAGCCTGATGGGGGCTTGATCCCGTAACGCCGGGATCACGCCCTGAGCCGAAGGCAGACGCTTAACCGCTGTGCCACCCAGGCGCCCCATTGAGGCAGTTTTAAATGGTGTCTTTAAAATAATAATTTTTTCTACCTGTTCGATAATATAAATACAATTGTTTTCCATTCATAGATCTCTGGATCCAACAAACTGACACATTTTCTCATTGTTCTAATGATTTTTCTGCACTTTTTATTTAACATAGCCAAACAGATCACCTTCCTTTCAAAACCTTATGCACTTAAAAAAAAATTTTTTTTTTTTTTTTTTGCACCGATGGATTAGCTAAGACTTCTAGGGCATCACTATGTTCTTTACCTTAAGGGGACTTCTCTGGTTTTTAAATTTTTTTAACTATGAAAAATGTTTGCTGTAGGTTTTTGTTGTAAATCCTCTTTGTCAATTTCCAAAAGTTTGTTAATATTTCTAATTTGCTAAGAGTTTTTATCATGAATGAATATCAAACTATTTTTTTTCAGTGAAATCGCCTTTATTTTTATTTTCCACATCAATAACTTCACGTCAGCTATAAAAATCATGAAATGAAGAACTGATAATGAAACTACAAACTCAAAATCACTGGAGTGATAAGCAGTTTTCCCCCAGAGGACTGTTAGAACAAATAACCAGAATACCATGGATTCATATTTAAGTAATAAAAATGGCACATATTTAAAAATAATAATAGAACAGCAGTAGAGATACTATAGCATAGACTGTATGAAATATATATGTGTGTATATATATATCTACATATATATATATATATTTTTTAAGATACATGAAATTTCTAGGCAGTTTTAGGCATTAACGAGGACCCAGAGGTATAGGTTAGTGTTCACTGCTCTGTACCAAAATTTAATCTGAATAAATGACATTGCTAGCCATACTATTAGACATCGCTTACCAGTCAGTTCATTGCGTGTTCAATAATACACAGGTACATGCTAATCCGTATATCATTTATATTTCAAACACATAGGTCTCTCCATATTTGTCTTTAAATATTACATGTTGATCTTACAAAAAGCTAAATAGTTGTGCAAGAAATCCAAATAACTAGCCCTGCTGAGTACTTTAGGCTCTTTTTGTGTATGTATATATATATCTCTCTCTCAGATAAACAGTGGGTTTATAGTTAAAATTTTTGCTTGTGAGAAAACATAAGACAAACCTAAAGCTGCAAAGACATAATGTTAATGTAGGTGAAAATTCACTTGTGTTTACTGAAGGAGTACAGAACTTTACCAAAAGCTTTTTCATCATCTATTTGGATGATCGTATGATTTTTCTCTTTGGATCCTTCCATCTGTCACAAATTACACTGATCTTCTAATGCTAGAATCAACACAAATTCCTACTTTAAGCCATCCTGGTCATGATGTATTAACATTTTATGTATTGATGGATTTGGTTTGCTAAAATTTTGTTTAGAATTTTTTCATCTGCCTATGAGTGATGATAATCTACGGCCAACTCCAATTCCAGTTGGCTGGAGCAGTAATGGGATAACCTCAATCACCCCACCTCCAGTTTGGACAGGGGAAGGATGGGAAGGACAGAATAGTCACTGGTCCACAGAAATTCTCAAATCCTTCTGGGCAGACATTGTGAAGACTTCTTACCTGGGGTAGGGAGTGTTCCCTGATCAATTTTACTCAGTAAGTCGTTCCTCCATCCATTATTCCCTATGGTTCTTGATTTTACCCTCATGGAGGTCCTTCTCTCCCATCATCTTCTTCAACCACATTTAAAGAGGGAATTGGTAACTATGCCCTCCTTTGATGCTGAGCAACTTTCTCAACCCACCACTTACCCACAGAATGGGTCTAATGGGTTGCTTTAAGTCACAAAGTGTCAGAATTTTTGATTATGGCTCTTTGGCAATTTGCCTTTATCAAAAACATGTTTGTTGTTGTTGTTTGAGTCTGTTTGGCTCCAATTTACTACATGTGCCAATACCGATAATTCTTTTTGAGTTACACTTCTCTCTGTATATTTAATTACATGTACCTTGAGCTTAACAGCCTTCCATAGGAGACCCATGCATTCAGGCTCTTTTCTCAAGCTATTTTGTCCACTGTAAGAATTTATTTGCTGCAAACTTAATTGATTCAGAGGTTTCGATGAGAGGCTTAACGGTCACTTCACTAACTGCATCTTTGCCAAGAGGCTGAATTTGAATTGGTCTTTGTCACCCCAAGACCTTCTTAGATTTCTTTTATTAGTTGGAGATGAAACATATTTGCAACTTTCTACCCTAAAAAGTTCATAAGTGTCTATACTCTATTATCTTTCCTTCTTACTTGCAAACAAGTAAGTGCTTTTCTAAACACATTAGGGTTTTTTTCCCCTTCTGTATTATCTTATTAAATAGCAACCGAGGTGAATTACTAACACCTGTTTCCTGATCTCTTACTCAAAATCCACAGGCTCCCTTAACACATTATCTTCATTCCAAGGTATTAAAGGTGATTGTTTTGTGAAATCTTTACTACATAACATAGGTTGCCATCTACCCAGCATCCAGTAATACTTTTTTATTGCACACTGGTTGGCCCTGGAAACAAAGCCACGTATTTTAGTGTTTTGTTGTTGTTTTGCAGAGCTCCCCCTAAGCACCGATTTCTGTATCACTTAGAGCAGGCCAGGTTTTGCTGTAGTTATCCCAAAAGTCTGTTACTTAGAGTAACAAATGTTAATTTGGCTCTATAGTCCCTCTTCTTCTTCTCCTCCTCCTCCTCCCCCTCCTCCCCTTCTTCTCCTTCTCTGTCTCCGTCTTTCTTCTTTCTTCCTCCTTCTTCTTCTTCTCCTTCGTCTCCTTCTTCTCCTTCTTCTTCTTTTTTTCATTTCCAAACCCAGGCTGAATCTGGAATATTGCCCATTTTATGTCAGAAGAAAAAGAACATGACAGAACCACTCAATGACTCTTAAGAATTCTGCTTAAAGCTAATACGCATTATGTCTGCTCATTATTTCATTGCTCAAAACAAATCACATTGCCAGCCCTGACACCAGTGGGGCAGAGAATATGATCTACTTCTGGATAGGGACACCAACCTTGTTGAAATATTACAATTAACCACGCTGTGCCCTAAGACGCCTGCCCAGCTTCTGGTGTCTTGTCCACAGTTCAGCTAGTAGAAAAGAGAGATGGCAGAGTCACATTTTCTTTCTAAGGGCACGATACAAAAATCACACACATAATTTCCAATCACACCCACTGGCTAGATTTTGGGAACAAGCCATATTTAATGGCTCAGCAGCACAGCAATGTAGTTTTTAGCTGGGTGTCCATGTAGTTGGTTTTTTTTTTTTTTTCGGTCCAATGTTTGTCTTTTACTTGGAGAATTTACTCTGAACACTATTCAAGAGATAACACCAATCTTACACAAACTCTTTGGAGAATAGAATAGAGAACACTTTCTAGCTCTTTTTACAAGACCAGTTAACCTTGATTTCAAAACTTGATAGGAATGTTAAAAGAAAAGAAAATTACAGACTAACCTCTCTCATAAACATAAACTTTTTAAAATGTTAATCAAATGTAAGGAAAATGAATAGAGCTATATATAAAAAGTATATTATATCAAGACAAATACAGGTTTACTGTAGGTATCCAAGTGTGATTTATATCTGAAAATCAATCAGCCTATTCACTACATTAATAGAAAAAAAGAACACCATACAGTAACCTCAATGATGCAGAAAAATCATCTTAAACTTCTGTTTAGAAATAATACACATTTGCTGCAACATGGACAGCACTGGAGGAGATAATGCTAAGTGAAATAAGTCAAGCAGAGAAAGACAATTATATGATTTCTCTCATCTATGGAACATAAGAACTAGGATGATTGGTAGGGGAAGAAAGGGATAAAGAAAGGGGGGTAATCAGAAGGGGGAATGAAACATGAGAGACTAGGGACTCTGAGAAACAAGCTGAGGGCTTCAGAGGGGAGGANGGGATAAAGAAAGGGGGGTAATCAGAAGGGGGAATGAAACATGAGAGACTAGGGACTATGAGAAACAAACTGAGGGCTTCAGAGGGGAGGAGGTGGGGGGATGGGATAGACTGGTGATGGGTAGTAAGGAGGGCACATATTGCATGGTGCACTGGGTGTTATACGCAACTAATGAATCATGGAACTTTACATCAAAAACCAGGGATGTACTGTATGGTGACTAACATAATATAATAAAAAAATTTTAAAAAATAAAAAAAAATAAATAATACACATTACATCTCTTATTTCATTGGTCAAAACAAGTCACATTGCTGATCCTAACACCAATGGGTCAGAGAACTATAGTCTACTTCTGGAAAGGGGTACCAATCTTGCTGAACAATATTACAGCTCACCCCAGTATCTCAGGCTCCAAAGTGGAACAAAGATTCAACAGATTTTTTAAAAGAACTGTTAGCAAATTAGGAAGAAAAAGAAATTTCCTTAATCTGATAAACATGACTTACAAAACAAAAGCGATTAAAAATCACACCCCATGAGGAAATATTGAAAACTCTCCTCTAGAGTTTTGGAATAAGACAAGGGTGATCTCTATTTTTACTTCGATTCAACATTGTACTAGAGACCTCAGGGCAGTAAGTCAAGAATAGCCAAACAATCTTGAAGAACAATAAAGCTCTAATATTAAGACACTGTGACATGCAGAAGACCCACAGATCAAGGAGACAGGAGAATCCAGAAGCAGACAATTCGTAGTTACCTGATTTAGGACGCGGAAAGAGAGAGAGGTGGAAGAGGGAGAGAACTGATAGAGACCCAGGACTAGGGTGGAGGGAGTGGGGCAGCCATGTGCAATTCCAGAGTTGGATCCTGTATTTAAAGTTTTGATATCATGGGGCCCCTGGCTCAGTCTGTTAAGCGTCTGCCTTTGGCTCAGGTCATGATCCCAGGATCCTGGGATTGAGCCCCGCATCGGGCACCCTGCTCAGTGGGGAGCCTGCTTCTCCCTCTCCCTCTCCCTCTGCCTGCTGTTCCCCTTGCTTGTGCTCTGTCAAGTAAATACAAAAAAAAATATTTTTAAAAAAAATGAAATTTTGNCTCTCCCTCTCCCTCTGCCTGCTGTTCCCCTTGCTTGTGCTCTGTCAAGTAAATACAAAAAAAAATATTTTTTAAAAAAATGAAGTTTTGGGGGCTNCAGGACTAGGGTGGAGGGAGTGGGGCAGCCATGTGCAATTCCAGAGTTGGATCCTGTATTTAAAGTTTTGATATCATGGGGCCCCTGGCTCAGTCTGTTAAGCGTCTGCCTTTGGCTCAGGTCATGATCCCAGGATCCTGGGATTGAGCCCCGCATCGGGCACCCTGCTCAGTGGGGAGCCTGCTTCTCCCTCTCCCTCTCCCTCTGCCTGCTGTTCCCCTTGCTTGTGCTCTGTCAAGTAAATACAAAAAAAAATATTTTTAAAAAAAATGAAATTTTGGGGGCGCCTGGGTGGCACAGCGGTTGAGCGTCTGCCTTCGGCTCAGGGCGTGATCCTGGCATTATGGGATCGAACCCACATCAGGCTCCTCCGCTATGAGCCTGCTTCTTCCTCTCCCACTCCCCCTGCTTGTGTTCCCTCTCTGGCTGGCTGTCTCTATCTCTGTCAAATAAATAAATAAATAAAATCTTTTAAAAAATGAAGTTTTGATATTTTGTTCACTGGATTTGTGCATTAATTTTTATTTTTAAAAGTGTTTATCTTTTTTTAAAAAAAGATTTTATTTATTCATTTGAGAGAGAGAGAAACAGAGCACAAACAGGGGAAGAGGCAGAGGGAGAAGGAGAAGCAGACTCCCCGCTGAGCAGGGAGCGGATTCCCCAGGACCTGGAGATCATGACCTGAGCAGAAGGCAGACGCTTAACCATCTGAGCCACCCAGGCCCCTTAAAGTAGCGTTTATCGTGATTACCGAGAGGTTTTTGGGGGGAGGGAGGGATCATGGAGAGAAGTGTGTGTCCTTAAATGTTATCCCGGAGAGGAGTGCCTCAGTTTCCTTCCGCTAGCCAGCTCTGATATGTTCCTTGTCTTAAATGGTTTCAAGGGTTTAAACATATGTCAAAATTCAACAAACTGTGGGGCGCCTGGGTGGCACAGCGGTTAAGCATCTGCCTTCAGCTCAGGGCGTGATCCCGGCGTTGTGGGATCGAGCCCCACGTCAGGCTCCTCTGCTATGAGCCTGCTTCTTCCTCTCCCTCTCCCCCTGCTTGTGTTCCCTCTCTCGCTGGCTGTCTCTATCTCTGTCGAATAAACAAATAAAATCTTAAAAAAATTCATCAAACTGTATGCTTTAAACATGTGCAGTTTAATGTATGTTAATTATACTTCAAGACAGCTGTTTTTATTTTTTTAAGTTCTTTTTCAAGACACCTGTTTTTAAAAAGCAAACATGTTAAGAAATAGACTGTAGGCTCGTTGTGGGCGAACTCTCACTGAAGGTGCGGTCTTCCCGCTCAGATTGGCGCACCCAGAACCCCGAAAGGCAAGTCAACCCCCCATCCCCACCCAACTCACGGTCCTTGGTGCCGGGGACCTGAAAGTCCCGGCGCACGCAAGTTCTCTCCCGCGCCCGGGGTGACTCCACCCGGGGCTGGGCTGCAGGCGCAGGAGCCGCACCCCTGCGGGCTGCCGGCGCCCGCGTGACTCACCGGAGGCACGAGCTTTGTTCCGCAGCCCCGCTGCAGAGTTTGATGCCCGCTCACCTTTTTCGGGCTGACGGGAACTGTCCCGAAACGCGAGTGCATTTCGATTCCCAGCAGAGACACGGAGGCCCGTCCTGGGGCCCCAGTTCTCCGCAGGAGGCGTAGGTCGCCCCACCCCCGGAGCGGCCGTCACCGCGGGAAAGGGGGGCAGCGGGGCGAACTGTAGGCGAGTCCAGTTCCCCGAAAGAGACCGAGCGATACCATGTGTGGCCACCCCTGGAGGGGCGGAATGAAGTTAAGAATGATTCGTTACGTTTTTATCAGGAAATATTTCAGACGTACAAAAAGGCACACCACCACCCGCGTATCTGCTTCCCACCCTAGTAAATGAAACATTCCTACAACTGAAGAATCCTGTATATTCCCTCCCTGCCTTATTTCCTCCCTCCCCTCACCTTCTATTTTCCATCTCCCCTCCTCTCCCTCCTTTGTC
Source organism: Ailuropoda melanoleuca (assembly GCF_002007445.2). NCBI lineage: Eukaryota > Metazoa > Chordata > Mammalia > Carnivora > Ursidae > Ailuropoda > Ailuropoda melanoleuca. Next base: position 9,460,095 of record NC_048230.1, read on the forward strand.
CATTCACAAACCATCTCTTATTTAGCAGGGGTAATACACTCATCTGACCTGGTAACCAAGTGTCGTTATTTTGGAAATTCTGAAGCAGTCCAAAAGGCTTGGAAATGACTTCTTTGCTTCTTTAGTTCACACCATGGAAAATCAAGGAGTGGATATATGATCCTTTTGTATACCTTGAATTCAGAAACAATTTTAACAAAGGGGATACCTTAATTAAAAGCATTAAATTTAATTCTCTTGTATTCATTTTACCAAATAATATTAAAGCCTGCGAAGTCTCCACTAAAAGTATTAGTAAGACCGAGTTGGAGGGTTCGGATAAAAATGGTTGAATATTTAGCTTCAATATGCGGGACCGAGAAGGACAAATCCGGGCCTGCCTGCACCCGGGGCCGGTGCTCCTGGCTTCGCAACAAACCGACTGCAACTTGCACCGGAATCCACCGAACGCCGCCCAAACCGCACACGGACCGCATTGCACATGGGCAGCGTGAAGGTGCAGGAACACTACGGTGACTCATTCAAGGTTTCGGGGAGCTGCAGATTAGGTACGGAGAGACTGAAGAGATGAATGTGTGCGATAACCTCGTGGGCAACGTCTCTGTCAAGTTTCAGCGCAGGGAGCGTGCAGGGCAAGCCGTGGCTGAAATCAACGAGCGCCGGTTCAACCGGCGGGCTGAGTCCCGCTGAGCTGTGAGTTGCGTCCTGTCGCCGACTTCCCCGACGCGTGCTGTTTGGCCGTATGAGGTGGGCGAACGGGCCCGCGGTGGTTTCTGCAACTTCGTACATCTGCGGCCCATTTTCTGGAACCTCTGACATCAGCTGCATGGCAAGCCCCCAGACGCAGACGAGACCTGAGCACTATCCCAAGACCAACGCTTAACTCCAAAGCCAATCAGAACTCCAAATCCCCAAACCCAAGACCAGTCTGGATCTCCAGTGCGGAGATCAGTCTTTGTGCACCTGTCCTGATGCCACTCTAGTCACCCCCGCAGTCCCATATTGGCCACTGTGCGCGAAAAGGAAACCAACGACTTTCCCCAGACCACCGGCATGGCCGCTTCTGAGACCCTGGTTCCTTTGACCTCCACCCCTGACAGGTCCAACTGTTCCTGGGCACGACCCTTCCTAAAAGCTCCCTTACCTTCCCAGCGCCAACCTCTCCACGCTCCGGGGCTCCGCGATGTAATCTGTTCAACACAGGGAAATAAAATCTTACTACTAACCCTCCCCTAATAAAGTTCTGTATAGACGGTTAAAAGAAAAAGTATTAGTAAAGAAGGGATTCTTAAATTTTTAAAGTACTACTAATTTCTGGCTTAAAGTTAATTTCAATATATTGTTTCTTTATCAGCAATAAGATCATACTTCTGAAGTCAGATTTTCCTATTTTTCAATTCAAAAGTTTTTAGAGAGAGAAATGGTTTCTATTAGAAAGAAGATAGAATATTGTTTTATTTCTTATTTCTGCATTAATTTTCATGTTTATTCTCAAGTGTAGCATTTACCTTTAAGTATTTTGTTTCTCAATTTTAACTTTTTTCAAGTGGAAAACATGAATTTCAGGCTTCTGAAAATTAAATTTGTTAATGCGTTTAATGTATTTGTGCAAGTTTCAAAGAATCATGTTTATAGGGTGACCACTGAGCTTATATATATTTTTTCCTCCATGCATGGAGAGTGTTTCTTAAAGGGTTGATAGATTTAAAGGATTAGGGGTTTGGGCATAATTTCTTATTTTTTTCCCTGGGAATCTGAGCGAGTTCCCTCTATTGGATTCATATGAGCTCTTAGTTGTATGTTGCGACTGATCAATACAGCCATAGGATTTGAGAGACATTCATGCTTTTCTGCTCTTTTCTTTTTTAAAAAAGATTTTATTTATTTATTTGAGAGAGAGAGCATTAGCGGGGTGGAGAGGGAGAAGCAGGCTCCCCACTGAGCAGGGAGCCCTACAACTAGGGACTCAATCCCAGGACTCTGGGATCATGACCCAAGGGGAAGGCAGACACTCAACTGACTGAGCCATCCAGGTGCCCTCATGCCTTTATTTTCTAATATCTTCTGAAGATACGCTATTTTTCAAAAGCAACTACTTCCCTTAGTTATCCTTAGCACATCCTCACCACCTCACAAAGGAGCAAACAGCTTTTTGAACTATATTACTTCAGCATCAGAAATATTGGGGTCCCCAAGTATCTCTTCTAGACCTCTGTTTTTCTCGACCCCCTCGGGGATGCTGATGATGGTTTCTCTCATCTATGGAACATAAGAACTAGGAAGATCCGTAGGAGAAGAAAGGGATAAAGAAAGGGGGGGTAATCAGAAGGGGGAATGAAGCATGAGAGACTATGGACTCTGAGAAACAAGCTGAGGGCTTCAGAGGGAAGGGGGGTGGGAGAATGGGATAGGCTGGTGATGGGTAGTAAGGAGGGCACATATTGCATGGTGCACTGGGTGTTATACGCAACTGATGAAGCATCGAACTTTACATCAAAAACCAGGGATGTACTGTATGGTGACTAACATAATATAATAAAAAATATTATTACCAAAAAAAAAAAAGAAATATTGGGGTCCCAACTGGGGCATGGACTTACCCCGGATTCCTCATTGCATTAATCGGTTCACTAGCAGTATAGGAAAGCTCAGTCCCTCAGGTCTCAATTATCTTAAAGCAAGACACTCCCTCACTTTGATCTGATTAAATGTGGAAACACTTCAAGGGATAGAAACACACTCTGGGAAAGCTACATACTGTGTGATTCCAACTATATGATATTCTGGAAAAGGCAAAATGATGGAGGCAGTAAAAAGATCAGTGGTTGTCTGCAGTTTGGAAGGAGGGAATGCGGTAGGGAAGACTAGATTGGGCACAGGGATTTTGAAGACAGTGCAGCTGTTCTGCATGATACTGTAATGGTAGATACATATCACCAAACATTTGTCAAAAACCCACAGAATGTACCAGACAAAGAATGGACCCTAATGTAAACTATAGATGTTAATGAATAAAAATAAATAAATATTGGCTCATCAATTATGACAAATTCCACACTAAGGCAAGATATTTTGATAACGGGAAATTGGAAGGGGAATAAAGAAGTATATGGGAACTCTTTGTATTTTCTGCCCATTTTTTCTGTAAACCTAGAACTACTTTGAAAAATAAAGTGTTAATTTTTGAAAATCCAATTAGAAATGAACAAGAAACATGAAGAGACATTTCATCAAAGAAGATATACATGGCAAGTAAGCACATGAAAAAACATTCACCATGGCTAGCCATTGGGAAATGCAAATTAAGATCATGGTTAGATGTCACTATACACCTATAAGAATGGCTAAAATAAACAGCAGCAGGGGCACCTGGGTGGCTCAGTCGTTAAGCGTCTGCCTTCGGCTCAGGGTGTGATCCCGGGGTCCTGGGATCGAGCCCCGCATCAGGCTCCTCCGCTGGGAGCCTGCTTCTTCCTCTCCAGCTCCCCCTTCCTGTGTTCCCCTCTCTCGCTGGCTGTCTCTCTCTCTCTGTCAAATAAATAAATTAAAAAATAAAATTAAAAAAAATAAACAGCAACAACACCAAATGCTAGTGAAGATGATGACCAACTGGGTCTCTCATAGATTGCTCATGAGAATGTGAAATGGTACAGCCACTCCGGGAAAGTTTCTTAAAAAAGGAACTATGACTCAGCAATTGCACTCCCAGGCATTTATTCCAGAGAAATGAAAATCTAGGCCCACCCAAAACCTGTACATAATTATTTATAGCAGCTTTATTTGTAGTAGCTTCAAACTGGAAGCATCCAAAGTGTCCCTCGATGATAATTCAGCAAACAGGTACAGCTATACCAGGAAATCCCACTCAGAAATAAAAAGGAAATCTAGGCCCACCCAAAACCTGTACATAATTATTTATAGCAGCTTTATTTGTAGTAGCTTCAAACTGGAAGCATCCAAAGTGTCCCTCGATGATAATTCAGCAAACAGGTACAGCTATACCAGGAAATCCCACTCAGAAATAAAAAGGAACAAACTATTGATAGACGCATCAACTGGATAAATCATAAAGGCATTGTACTGAGTGAGACGAGCCAATTTCAAAGTCACATACTTTGTGATTCCATTTATATAATGTTCTTGAAATTAGAAAATTATAGAGATAGAAAAAAAAGATTAGTGGTTGCCAGGGGTTAGGGATGGTGGTGGAGGGAGATACATGTATATAACTGAAAAGGAGTACCATAAGGGAGATCTTTGTGATGGAATTGTTCTCGATTAGGGTGACAGGTACACATATTTACGATAAAACTGTACCCTTGTACCAATGTCAATTTCCTGGTTTTGATATTGTACTATAATTACATAAGATATAACTATTGGATGAAATTAAAAGGACACGGACCTCTCTCCAATATCTTTGAAACATCCTGTGACTATATAATTATTTCAAAATAAAAAGTTTTTGTTTTTGTTTTGTTTTGTTTAGAGAGAGAGCTCATGATTGCATGTGAGTGGGGGTGGAGTTCAGAGGGAGAAGATGAGAGAATCTCAAGCAGGCTCCACTCTTGGCATGAGCCCAACATGGGGCTCAATCCCAGGACCCTGAGGTCATGACCTGAGCCAACATCAAGAGTCAACTGAGCCACCCAGGCACCCCAAAATAAAAGGCTTTTTTTTAAAGACAAGTATAGGGGCGCCTGGGTGGCTCAGTTGTTAAGCGCCTGCCTTCATCTCAGGGTGTGATCCCAGGTCCTGGGATTGAGCTCCACATCAGGCTCCTCCACTGGGAGCCTGCTTCTTCCTCTTCTACTCCCCCTGCTTGTGTTCCCTCTCTCACTGGCTGTCTCTCTCCCTGTCAAATAAATAAATAAAATCTTAAAAAAAAAAAAAAAGACAAGTATAGGCTGAAAGGTTATATATGCAATACATAAATGACAGTATTAGCATCGGAATATACAAAGAATGTTTACAAATAAAAAAACCCAATCCAATAGGAACATGGGAAATAATTGAACAGAATTGAAGAAGAAACACAACTGGCCAATAAATATAAGAGAAGATGCTCAGCTTCAGAGTAATTGGAGAGAAGTAAAGGAAGACTGAGAAGTTATCATGTCATTCCCTTCAGACCAGCAGACATCTGTAAACCTAACAACATGCAGTGTTGGCTAAGATGTAGGGAAAGATGGAACTCTGATTCATTATTGGTAGCACGATAAAATGGTGCAACGTTGTGGAGAAAATTTGGTAGTTAATAGTAAAACTGGAAATCCACATAACCTTGACCCATCAATTCCACATTCTGGTTTGTACTTTAGTAAAAAAAAAAAAAAAAGAATCAATAATGTGTACAAGGAGACAAGAACAGCCATTTTAGCACCTTTTGGAACACCAAATTTTGGAAATAGCTAAACTGTCCATCAATAATAGAAGGGGGAAATAAAATGTCCTAATATTTATTGGAAGGACTATTAGGAATAACTTTAAGAGAATAAACTAAACACACACATTGACATAGATGTGAGAAACAAAAAAAAAAATAGAGTTAAAAATCAAGTTGCAGAAGTATACATATAGAATTATACCATCTTAATCAGCTAAACACGCACACACAACAATGTTACAATTGTTCTTGGATAGGTGTGTGTAAAACAGTGTGGATGAAAAAGATTGTAAAGACACTCAGTAAACTCAGAATATAGGTTACGTCTGAGAAAAAGAGAGAAAAAGGAACAGGAGACAGAAGGCAAAAAGAACCTCAAATTTATCTACAATATTTTATTTATTGAATTTTGAAAAGGCTTGAAGTAATAATGGCAAAATGCCAACAGCTGTCAATTTGGAGCAAGGTTTAACAAAAATCTGGGGTAATGAAAGAAGTGTTTGTCATATAGCTTCGAACTTATATAAGTTTATTTTCATAACTATTATTAAACATACACCACACAAACCCAAATGGATCCCAGAATACAAGATAGCACAAGAAAACCATTAATTAATATAAAATATCATAGGAACAATTCATAGAAAGCCAAAATGGCCTCAAATATAAAAATCTGTTTGATGATAGTTACAAAGTGTTCTAGAGAAGCATTATTTTAGAATAGTAACAGGAAGGTTTATTTTTTCTTTTTACTTTGAAAATGACTTGAGACAACATCAATCTCACACGCATACATACACCTGGGCTCTGGTGGCAGAGTCACGGAAGTGGCTTGCGGTATGGGAGCCAGACAGAATGTCTGTGTGTCTGAATGAGCGTGTGCGGTTTGGAAATGGTGATGTGAGGAGTGGTCTGTGGTGAGGGGAGGTGGGGTTATGAGGGACTCTGAGAAAATTGCAATCCGCAAAGAAATGAACAACAGGTGCTGGATGGAGGAAACCCAAGTCTTTAGACCTGGCTCTGTTCCCCAGCATCATTCTATGCTATCTTGTATTTCGCAGATGAAAACTCAAGTCAGAAATGTTATTGCCTGCTCAGAATTACAAGGACTATTAGATGACCTCCTCTGATTTCTTTCTTTCCCCCACCTCAATGCTCTAATTATGGTCTCCAGCAGTTTGTTGTTCACACACATATTGAAACAGTTCATTTAATTTGGGTCTAAAAATCATCTTACATTCATGGCTGAAGCAAGAAAAGCCTATTTGTGTTGTGAAAATGAGTATGTTGATTGATGTCTAGAGAAAACACCCCAGAACACATGTGGGTGTTGCCTGCCTCTAGCAGAATGAGTATCTGTTGTTGTAGATGCTTGTGTTCCTATTACAGAGGAAATATTTTACTCTCCACCTGCTGAATTATTCGTAATTATATATTCACTTGCAATTATACATTGATCTCCAAAAGAATTTAAAGGAAGAACTTAAGAATTGAACAAGTTCACTTTCCAGTGTGTTTAATTAATGTTGGGGAACAAAATAGCCAAATGTATTTTTGACACACTTGCAAAAAAGACCTGGAAAATGCACCGAGGTCAGAGTCTCCCAGGTCAGTATGACTTAAGTGTCTCCTGAAAGTGAAACAGTGTATACATTAGGAAAAACAAGGAAACCTTTCCTACAGAGATCAGCCAGGTAACTGACAAGAATCTTAACACCCTTCCCTTCCGGCCAGTGCACTAGTTCCGCCTCCCTCCCTGTCCTATCAGAAACTTTGTTCCCCAGATCTTTGATCAGTCTGCTCTCTCACCCTCTACACTACTGTCTGCCTCAGACCTCTGCCAGATTGTCTGGGCTGGAATCCTTGATCCTGCACTCCTGGCCTCAGCTGAAAGGTGAGTCCCAGTTCTCTTCACTGTCTGTTTTAGTCATTCAGGAAAGTGTGGCTGTAACATGCCCGCGGCAGCCTCTCTTGCCTACAGTGGATATATCTGGAAGGGTCTATAATTTTTTTTCTTTTCTTTTCTTTTTTCTTTTTCTTTCTTTCTTTCCTTCTTTCCTTCCTTCCTTCCTTCCTTCCTTCCTTCCTTCCTTCCTTCCTTCCCTTCTTTTTAAGGAGGGAGTGTGAGCAGTGTCAGGGCGGTGGGGGGTGGGAAGCAGAGGGAGAGTGAGAAAGAAAAATCTTAAACGGCCTCCAAGATCAGTATAGAGGCCGAAGTGGGGCTTGATCTCACAACCCTGAGATCATGAACAGAGCCAAAATCAAGAGTTTCTTACTTAACTGACTGAGCCACCCAGGTGCCCCTGGATTTTCATCTTAGACTTTTGTGGTCCTTTCCAGTGACCATTCCAAGCTGTGGAAAAAGCATGGCTCCGGTCTCTCCAGGCAGGTCTCTCCAGGCAGTCTGTACTTACCTCAGTAATAAGATTCCTTGGAGTCGGGGTGTTGAAGAGAAAGCTCCTGGACCTCTGATCTGTTTGGGTGTCTGCAGCTTGACAACGGAAAAGAGAAGAAATGGGTAGTAAACCTGAGCCCCAAGACAAAAGTAAGTCCAGGAGGAGTGCCCAGTTTTGATTTTCTGGAAAACCAAACTGGAATATTGCCTCCTTTTTAAAGTTTCGATTTCTTGGAAAACTAGGCTAGACGTGCTCCTGTCTTTTAGGTTTCGATTTCCCAGAAAATTAAATTAGAATGTTCTTACCTCTTAATGCCTGCCTTCCCCATCTCCAGAAAAAAAGAAAATAAAGCTGTTTCCTGTTAGTAGAAATTCACCATTTAATAAGTAAGTGATAGAAAAGGTTAGTTAGTTCTGGTTTGCCTCTAAAGGAACTGTTTATCACAAGGAGACGATGCCACAGAAAAAGCCTATTTGGTTTACACACCAAACTGTTATTAAGGAGGAACCCCTGGGGAGTGGAATTGGAGAGGAAGAAGATAGAAAGGGAGAGAGGAATTATTATTTTGTAAAATAAGCCTGAGTTACTCAAGAAATGTTTCATGCTATCAAGAAAGGAATGCTAGAGCCAGGTAGGGAATTAAACAGTGCATTTCATTGACTTTCTTACTTAATTTTTGTAGTAGCTTCTATAATTCCAATAGTTGTAGTTAAACCCCGTTTGAAATTTCTGCTGGATTTCCTTTTACTGATTTGGCTGCTAACGCTGTTACAATTGTTTTGATTAAATTTCTTCTACTTACGACTTCGATCTGCAACTTCCTTCCAAAATCCATACAACTCACAGTTCCCTTGAGCTTTTGTTTGGTTTGCTTGGTTTCTTTTGGGGGTCCATCCTTAGAGATTGCAAGAATATTACAATATGGATTTAGCAATCATTTTTAACTATGATAAAAAGTGTAGTGCACTAGAGGGAACTGAGTTTAAGATGTCATGAATCAGATCATGAATTCCCAATCTTGGCTCCTTGTCAGAACCTTTCACAACACTTTTTTAAAAACGCAGATTTTAGGGGGCGCCTGGGTGGCACAGCGGTTAAGCGTCTGCCTTGNTGGGGCTCGAACCCATAACGCCGGGATCACGCCCTGAGCCGAAGGCAGACGCCTAACCGTTGTGCCACCCAGGCGCCCCTACAATTGTTTTGATTAAATTTCTTCTACTTACGACTTCGATCTGCAACTTCCTTCCATAATCCATACAACTCACAGTTCCCTTGAGCTTTTGTTTGGTTTGCTTGGTTTCTTTTGGGGGTCCATCCTTAGAGATTGCAAGAATATTACAATATGGATTTAGCAATCATTTTTAACTATGATAAAAAGTGTAGTGCACTAGAGGGAACTGAGTTTAAGATGTCATGAATCAGATCATGAATTCCCAATCTTGGCTCCTTGTCAGAACCTTTCACAACACTTTTTTAAAAACGCAGATTTTAGGGGGCACCTGGGTGGCACAGCGGTTAAGCGTCTGCCTTCGGCTCAGGGCGTGATCCCGGCGTTGTGGGATCGAGCCCCACATCAGGCTCCTCTGCTATGAGCCTGCTTCTTCCTCTCCCACTCCCCCTGCTTGGCTGTCTCCCACNCTTGGGCGCAGGGCGTGATCCCGGCGTTGTGGGATCGAGCCCCACATCAGGCTCCTCTGCTATGAGCCTGCTTCTTCCTCTCCTACTCCCCCTGCTTGTGTTCCCTCTCTCGCTGGCTGTCTCTATCTCTGTCAAATAAATAAATAAAATCTTTAAAAAAAAAAACCGCAGATTTTAGGGGCGCCTGGGTGGCACAGCGGTTAAGTGTCTGCCTTCAGNTCCCTCTCTCGCTGGCTGTCTCTGTCGAATGAATAAATAAATAAATAAATAATTTAAAAAATTAAAAAAAATAAAAAGTGATTATATGGTCAGCCAGGTTGAGGAAGTACTAGACTCCCATTTCCTATCTCTTATTATCACTGTCTGTTGGCTTACTATTCATGGTGGACTGTCCTAGCAATCACTGGTGTTATATAGATTGCCACCCAAATCCAATTTGTAACAAATCTGGCCAGCATTATCACTTCATAACATTGCCAACATGTGGCAAGCAGAGTGGGTAATTATATGAGCAGAAAAGTATTCCAATCCACAAATTAGCTGAGAGACACAGCCTTTTAAAAAATCATATTTGAAAAGTGTCCACGGAGAAAAACCCAGCGGAATCCAGGGGATGTCTTACTAGCCACTGTTCACAGAGGATTAGTGTTATGCCAAACCCCACACTAATGAGCATTTCATACCACCTCCTTATCCCTGGGAAGGAACTAAGCTTCAGAAGGGTTAAGTAACATTGTTGATAAAATAGCTTCTCCTAATTAGAGTTTGACCATATGCTAAATTCTGAGAATTTAGTAGTGGTTTAATAGTTACTGTTTTTGACACTTGGGTTTGTGCCGAGCACCCCCGCCCCAAAAAAAAGAAAAGAAAAAATCCACTTAATCTTTATAACAACCATCTGAGGATGTAATGTTATTTTTTCCATTTTATATTTTAAAAATCCGTTAACCTGCTTAGATTACATTTCGGTGCTTGAGTCCATTTGTGAACCTTGTCACATGCGACCCTGAAACCTGTACAAGGACATGCATGCCTTAAAGTTCAGCCCCACGGAGACTGTGGTCATTCCTGTGGAGCAATCTTAGTGGCTGGGTGTTTTTCCTGTCATCCAAGCACTGGCCACATGCGTTTCAACATTCAATACAAGGCTTCCCAAATGGTCTCCCAAGTACAGATGGCCAGGCACTTGCCCTAGAGCTGAGGGGGGCACAGGGGTGGGGCCCAGGGAATCGGGAATTTTCCCAATCACACCAGGTGATTCTTGTCAGGCAAATTTGGAAAGCACTGTTTAAGTACCTTTGGACAAGCAGAGTTTGGTTTTATAGACCTCCTGAGCAGTGCACCGGGCACCTGGCACTCTTCAGGGAGCACACAACCCCCCACGCCAGCTTCCCACGGGGACCTGTACTCGAAGGAAGAAGAATGCTTCCGTCCTAATTGTGTCACTCCGTGGCGGAGTTCCCTCAAACGCCTGCACTTCACCCCCACCCCAGTATCTTGGGGAGTTTGCTGAAGAGCCTTAGCATTTTATACTGGTCCGTCATCATCTTCCTCTCTGCGGACGGAGGTTCAGGTGGGCGGGGCCGAGACACCCACAGGGACATCGGAGGGTCTCTGGGGCGCTGAGAGTCTCCCCTTCCTCGGCGACAACGTGGAAAATGTCTCACTTGCTGTGTGGGAGACGGCAGAGTGAGGAGGGTGTGCGGAGCAATCAAGCCAAACAGGATGCAAAGTGGAATGTGCACTGCGATTACAACTTTGCTACAATGTATCTGCCGACCACTGACACTGGAAATGAATAAGCAGAAATGAGAACAGCTGCGCGACACGGTGGCAGGAATGGGGATGAGTTTTCTTTTGTCCCTCTCTACTTTGAATCTTTCTGTAATGTCGCTATACAGACCTAGTAATGAAAGGTATAGTTTTGAAGTTTCTTAGTGTGGAAGATGCTTTTCTCTAAACATGAACGTTATGTAAGTCATTTTAGGTATCATATTGATTTTGTAGAAAAATTTTAGAAGAATCACTCCGTTGCTTAATAACACAAATATTCTAAATATACCGAAGTCTAATCTCAGTATCAAATCAAATAAATTCCTGTCAATATGGAGACTCATGCCTTTGGTTTTGATGTACAGGAAAGCAGAAGGGCATAGACTAAAATAGACTTTGGAGTCAGGCAGACATGGGTTCAGATCTTGGGTTCAGAACTGCTAGGTCTGTGATCTTGGGCAAGATATTTACCTTTAAGTCACAGCTTCCTCGGCTAAATTAAATCTAATCAGGGCCAAAATGTATCAAGAGCTTTCCATTTATACACATTTATATACATTTATATAAATGTATTATTTATTTCAATCCTCATCTTTATCTAAGGCACAGGTCTGAATTTCGTCTTTGTTTTACAGATGGGAAAGTGGAGTCTTAAAGGGGAAAATTAACTTGCCTGAGGTCCCCTAGCAAATTTAGATTTGGGACGCAAAGCCAGGGTCAGGCTGACCCTTAGGACTCGTGTCCTGAACACCACCTTATCCTACTTTACCCGGGGCTGCTATATATAATTCAACAGTGGCTGGGAGGATAAAAGATATAATTTTAAAACATTTTGCACAGTGTCTGACACATAGTACTTATTATAGGTTCGCTATAATCTGATACATTTGAGGATACAGGAATGGAGCTGTAGAGGTATTTTGATGGACTAGCCATTGACTGATACTGTGTATTTGTCATATCAAGCTGTTTTGCAAGCAAGATCCTGGATCCCTCACTGTCCTGCCCTGCCCTGCCCAACACAGGCTTCTCCCAAGCTGTATAATTGGGCCAAGAAAATTGCCTTCCCTGATTAAAGCAGGGGTGAAGATGGATTTTAAATATTTTATTTATTTATTTTTAGAGAGAGAAGAGAGAACACGAGACAGCTGGGCTTGGGGGCAGAAGGAGAATCTTAAGCAGGATCCATGCCCACCTCGGAGCCCAGTCCTGCGACCCTGAGATCATGACATGAGCCAAAATCAAGAGTCAGACACTTAACTGGCTGAGCCATCCAGGAGCCCCTGAAGGTGGATTTTATTTTATTTTTTTAAAGATTTATTTATTTATTTGACAGAGAGAGAGAGGGAACACGTGCACAGGCAGGGGGAGTGGCAGGCAGAGGGAGAAGGAGCCTCCCCGAAGAGCAGGGAGCCCGACATGGGGCTCAACGTGGGGCTCGATGTGGGGCTCGATCCGGGGACCCTGGGATCATAACCTGAGCCAAAGGCAGACGCTTAACTGACTGAGCCATCCAGGTGCCCCCAAGTAAAGATGGTTTTTAAATGCAAATAGCCTGAGATAATTCTGAAGCTGTAAACAAGAAGAGAAAGCACATAGTAGTTATGTCCTAATTCCTCATTCTTCACTTCCATTTTAGGTGGAGATGAAAGAAGGAACAAAATTAAAAACTTATTTCTGTGAAGCTTATTTATTGAAAATTTATTTCAAAATCACGTTGCCTCTGTCAACTGAAGATCTTGATGAGGCAGCTCAAGGCTCCTCTTCCCTTTATGGGGGAGGTAGATTCAGAGGGAAAACATTGTCCCTGGAACTTTTGAAATGCCCATTTCATTTGATCACCAACAAGATCTACTCTTATAGATAGATAGACAGATAGATAGATAGATAGATAGATAGATAGATAGATAGATGGGGGTATAAATATATTCTAAGGGGTTTTAAAGGAAGAAGGAAGGTGGAGAGTTTGCATTCTGAATCACTTCCAATGTCCCAGTAGGAGAAGTCAAGATACAGCAGCAGTTCCTGTTAGGAGTGCCTGACCTTGGACACGTCAGGAATATGACCTGAATCTAATCCTGAGCTTTATAGAAGAAGAAATTCAGATTTTTCTAGAATGGTCAGGAGTCTCTGGGAGAAGTGACAGATGTTAAATACAGGAAACAGTATAGACTAGTCAGCTATTTCCCTTGCGTTGGAGGCCAATGCTTTCTGGAGATGAGAGCTTGATAGAGAATCCTGATAACGAACGTGAGTATATTTTTGCCTCTGGATAGTATTTTCAGAGTATTTATACGTCCTCAAAGTTAAGACCACCATATCGAAGAGTCCACTTATTCACGCAGCTTGGGCACTTACCAGACGTGCACCTTTGAGAAAGTTAAATTCTCTGTGCCTCAGTTTTATCATCTCTAAAATGGAGACAATATGTATCTATCCTGCAGAGATGTGCGAATGTAGGCAAAGCATTAGCAACCAGCATTAGTAGCTGGTTGTAGTAATAGCTCGATAAATAGTAACATACAGTTATCTTAAATTTTGTCCTTATTTCAAATTGAAGCTTCTCGAAAACAATTTAATGTCCAGTCTCCCCAAAACTTTGGGGGAACTGGGGCAGCTTGCCTTCTTAGGAAATCTAGTTTACTTCTCCGCTTCCTCCTCTTTCCCGCAATGGGGCTTTTCATGCTAAAGATTCTCTTCAGAAAAAAGTCCCATTGATGGTCAGAGACATCCTGTCTCGCCTTTTCTTTGAGATCGTACTCTACATCGGTTTCAAGTGACCAGAATATTTTTTCCATATAATGTTAAAGTTATACAATGTTCCCATCTGTAATTTTCCAAGTTAAGATCTTCCTTTTGGGTCCTGGACTAGGGTGATGAGCCGTGGTTTTCTTCTCCATGCACCTGTTTCTGAGTCACCAGTGTCTCAGTCATCAAATCTGATGTCAGCATCTTGTTTTCTTGTTTAAGGCAACACATCGGCATCCTTGGGGCTTTTCCTATCCACTTCCCATCAGAACCCTACATAAATGAGGTGAATCTTTGATCTAGGCCACCTTCTTGATCCGGAAATCTCATCTCTGGGGATTTACAAATATACCAAAGAAAGAAAAGACTGTATGCCTATGTGCCTGGCTTAATTTTAATAGTGTAAAATTATTATAGTCTGCTGGAATATTATGCTGCAAAAACCTTGAAATCTCAGACGGAGATCATAAGCACATATTTCTCACATATGCATTTGTAGGTCAGCTGGGTTTCAGTTAACCTAGTCGGGATCAGTTGAACCTGGCTCCAGGCACTGAGCTGAGCGCAAGCCCACTTCACATCTGTCACTCATCAGTGACCGGTGGGCTGCCCGAGACCTAGTCTTTGCATGACCAGAGCAGAAGCCCAAGAGAACAAGCCTACTACTGAAATGGTAACGCCTCTGTGCACATCACAATGATTGATATTTCTTTGGCCAGATAGCCCACATCAAGAGGGCGGGAAATATCCTCTTGCTCTAATGTTAGGAGCTATAAAGAGTGTAGCAGGGAGAGTGATGAAGGATTGGGAACAATAATGCAATCTACAACAACGCTTCACAAAAAGGTTCAATGGAGAAAATGCACACAGGATATAAAATTGACTGTACAACTTGATCATAATATACTATTTTTGTATATCAACAAGGACTGGAAGTAAATAAGCAAAAATGGGGAAAAAAGTATGCTTGGATAACAAGATGATAAGAACTTTTTATTTTGTCTTTGTCCATTTCTCAAACCTACATAATGGAATTATATCACCCTTCTTTTTTAAAGTAAGTTTTAGATGCTTATAAGAGGTACGTTATTTTATCAAACAAATTGTTTTATGCAGTGTATATAAGAGTCTGTGGAAAAGTTTGGATTTCTAAGTCAATTACTCTTAGTCCCCACCAGTTCCAAATCCCAAACTCAAATCTAATGAACTTCCAGCAACATGGACCTTTAATTTTGCCTCTTGCCTAAAAACAGTTTAAATTCCTTCGTTCTTTTATTTCATTCTTTCAGTGTTGATTATTCTCCACACTGCCCTCTTTGAAGGCTCCAGAATTAGATAGCCATTTCAGTGAATAGAGGTATTGTCCCTAGCAGATCTGATTTTCTGAAAGCAGCAAGTCCATTCAACAAATGATTACTGAGCACCTGCCATGTTTGAGGCACTGCACTAGTGGCATTTGGGGCAATAAAGACGTGTAAGTGACCATCCTTACTCTCAAGGAGCTCACAGTCTGATGGGAAGAGAAATGTGTGTATACATCTATTTGAGGACAGAAAGAACAGACTTGGGTTCAATAGTTCTCAACCTGGTGGTATATTAGAATCATCGGGGTGACTTTTAATAAATGCAGATGCTCAAGCCCAGGCCTGGAGATGCTTATTTAATTGGTTGAGTGTTTGGCCTGATCACTGGGTTGTTTTTTTGTTTAAGTAGGCTCCACGTCCAGGGTGGAGCCCAACGTGGGGCTTGAACTCATGACCCCGAGATCAAGACCTGAGCTGAAATCAAGACTCAGGCACTCAACTGACTGCACCATTTGCACCACCCACATACCCCGGGTCACAGGTATTTTTTAAAGCCCCTGTGCCCCCCCGGCAGATGTTTTAATGAGTAGCCAGGGTTGAGAACCACTGAGTTAGGCTTTCTACTTTAAGCCAGACTGAGCTGCTGGAGTAGACTAAGAACTGATGATTCTCCAATTTAATATATAAAACAATTCTTTTAAAAACAAATGATTTTATCAAAGTATATAATATATACATATTGTTTTAAAAAGTGGGACGGTACTGAGGCTTATGACTAAAATATAGCAGTTCCCTGTTTTTCCTCTTCCCCTAATCCCTCTCCACTTTTGGCTCTTTAAATTATTTTTCGAGAATTCACACATCTCCCATTATCCAAATGTTCATGCATTGGAATCTTTTGCTTCATCAGAAGCTAATTAATTGTTTAACTTTATTTCTCCCACCCAAAGTACCCCCAAAACCCCAAGGAAAGGTAAAAAGGAGGAAATGTCAAGTAACTGAAGCAGCAAGAGGCAGGGGAGAAGTTCTGTTCAATCCATTCGCCAAGACTTAGCTGACCATTAGGTTCAGACTGACCCATCTGGTGGCCTGAGCAATTTAGAAAGGCCACGGTGAATGCTTTTCCAAGCCCTGTCTGTTTTCCCACCTCCCGGAAAGCTGATGGTTTTTATCTGAAATTATAGGCAGAGGACTATTTTCACACGTTCTTTTGCATTCCTGCCTCCCCAGCATCAGTAAGTTTGTCCTAAGCCTTTCCAGAAATTAAAAACAATCTGGGGATGTCACACACTCTGTTCTCTATTTGAGGAGAACCTCTGCTCCCTGAAAGATGGACCGGACTAGGAAAACCAGAGGCAGGGACCAATCATAGCAAACTGACCAATCATCAGTTTGCTATGACTGTACAGGGAGGAGGTGAAGTGGAAGGGGAAGAGGACAGTGACAGCACATAAAAGGGAAGGGTCACTCCTGAGAAACATTTCTGTGGCTCCGCACCATACTTACTGTTTCTTGATTTCCTCACTGATAACACGTGAGAAGGAGTTGCTGCCACCTGCCTGGGAGAAGGGACTCTGCTCTTTCTGGCCGCCTGCATTGTTAAAATGATTTTCAGAAAGCTGCCCTCTTTTCATAGAGCAGGTAGAGGTGTTTAATGGCTCGTGTGGCAAAGCAGAGCTTATGAGCTTCTTCTGACAGGGTGCATTCTGGACTAAGCCCAAATACAATATTTCTCTCCAGGCCCGAAAACTGCTGGATACTGTCTAAAATGATGTGACTGCCCCAAACACCGGAGGCCTGGCTGAACACAACCTTTGTTGCTCCATGGGTTTCACATAATTCCATTGCTTTTAGCAGTGCAAGCTCGTAGCGTCCTCTGTCCTCCCCTTTCCTGCACAGAATTGCAATGTCTTTGGGCTGATAGCCACATTGGAACAAGTCATGACACCTTTCTGCCACCCGTTTCACAACCTGTTCCATGGTCAGGTTAGTCTCCGTCTCACACACCCCAGGCAGAGCCTGGGCACGCACTGCCTCCTCGTAGGCAGCTTCCCTGAACAGTGACAGTGTGTCTGGGGACATGCTGGGGGGCGGGTTGCCTTTGATCCTCTTCATTTCTTCTTTCATGACCATGGCTATTTCTCGAGCACAGTGGATCCCGCTGGTGATTGTTTTTCGAGGAAACTGAGCAGATGGAGGGGGAAGGCCATTAATATCTGCATGACGGACTTGGAAAGGGTCCAGAAAAATCCAGAGAATCCCACGATGAAGGTTTTCACTTCCAGCTCCCCTCACCTTTGGGTGGGTGATGCTCCTGGCCTTCAAGTACCAGTCTCCATATTTGCTGCAGAAATTCTCAGTCTCATCCATCACTATGTGCTTAATCTTTAGGAACTCCCCTTGTAAGAAGGTCTTCCGGGTCACAGCTTGGCAGGTGGTTTGTTGGCTGTGAGGATGCAAGAGAGAATAAGGTTTCAGGCAGATAAACAAAGGCAACACCATGTATTCATTACTCTGTGGATTGGATTCAGAGGCTAGTTCTCATCTAGAGGCTGACTCACAGATTCAGTGGTATCCTGAACACGACAAAACTGCTCTACTCACAAGTGACCTCGCAGACAGAATAATACATAATTGCAAACCCTACTCTTTGGGGTTATCTAACTAAATCTGCGTGCGAAACTTTTAAAAATGAACCCAGGTAGGAGATTTTATTTCTATTACTAGTCTGTTTCTGTTGCTTGGCAATCTCTGAAGATAAGCTCATTACATGTAAAGGAAATCTTGAAAGTAATTTGTGCCTGTTACTACCATTATTTAACTTTCTGTCCTTTTTAGAGATGGAGAACAGGTCCTTAGAGACATAATTTTATGTGCAAAAGAGGTATGAGCTAGTACAAATTCCTCTAAAGCAAGCCCTATTTCCCCCACTTACTTGTAATACAAAATCAAAGCCTCTCTAGATTTCGGTAAGGAAAACATCAGGAGATTGCTGAGTTCTGTGACACGTCAAGTAAGGTAACAAATCTATAGGGCTATGCCTCTCTACTAACACTAAATGTATATATTCCTAGCATATAAGTGGTGACCAAAAAGGATTTATTGAATAAATAAGTAAACCAAATCAAAAATTAAAATGAATTTGCCCTCATTTGTTGGATTGTATAACAACCAATTTCTTTTACTAAGTTGAAAGGTGAAGATTTAAATCAGAGGCAGATTTGCATGTTTTCTGAAATTGTTGGTTCAGAAGAAGTCAAACAAATGAAAATATTTTATAATATAAACAAAATCAAACGATATTTAAATTCAAGTTCCTGTTAGGTATCACGTCTAATGAACTGAAATACTCTATGACTTTAGAGCATTAGTTATCAAGCAAAAAGTATATATAAAGCGATATAAATTGATTTCTTCTTTTCTTAAAGTTAAGGCCAGAGATTGTAGGGGGGGAAATGTTTCTAGCTAGAGAAAGGTAAAGCAATGTATAGTTGGCTAATTTGTAATGATTTGTTTAAGCCTGAGCATTGCAAAGTATCCATTTGTACTATGGACTCTGAGAAACAAACTGAGGGCTTCAGAGGGGAGGGGGGTGGGGAATGGGATAGACTGGTGATGGGTGGTAAGGAGGGCATGTATTGCATGGTGCAGTGGGTGTTATACGCAACTAATGGAGCATCGAACTTTACATCGGAAACCGGGGATGTACTGTATGGTGACTAACATAATATAATAAAAAAATCATTAAAAAAAAAAAAGTATCCGTTTGTAGCTCAACTACCAGAGCATTTGGAAATGTGTATACAGTTTGGGCTCTCACGGTTATGCAGCTAAGGCACTGCAAAGTCTTAAAACTAAAAACACAAATTAAACTTTTGTTGCTACTGTGGAAAGGACTGACTAAAAATGTTTATTGTGTTGAGTTAGTAGGACTCTTACCTCACATAATCCTTTAGGGAGTCACTTTCACAAACATAAAGGATCTCTTTGGGTTTGCACTGGAACAAATCCTTAATTTTCTCCATGATCTTTATGGCCAGGGCTGTCTTCCTGGTTCCTGGAAAGCAGTGGATGAACAATTCTCGTGTCTCCTGGAGGCTCTCTGAAAGCAACTCACACTGCTCCTCTATGAGCAAGCTGAAAAATTCACAGCCCAGCTGGTCACTCAGAAGAGATCTAGAATACAGTGAGACGACGATAAGGGCCTGCAACAAGTCTTCCATCTCCTCCTTGGTGGTAAGCCTGTAGCACTGGGGGTAGTGTATGAGGATCTCACCAGGGCTATGCTGTATGCTGGGCAGGTACATCGGCCTCGGAATAACACACACTTTCCCTGTGTAACCACCAACAGTTCCCAGTTTCTGCTTTAGCTGATGAGCAGTATTTCGGGCATACTCAAGCCCTCCATCCCAACTGGGGTTTACCAAGATTGTATAGAGTACCAGGGGACTGTTTCCCGCTATTAGGAGAGCATCACAGAGGACATCCTGCTCTTTCCTTAAGCCAACATCACTAGCCCAGCTTCTAGAAAATATCACAATCCCCTGAGAACAAGGATATATCTGTGTCTTCATTAATTCCTTGAGTCCTTTATGATCTGAGAAGAGCTTCTTACAGAGGGATTCTGGTTTAAACTGTATCTCTTCCCGCGTCACTGAAAATGCAAGAAATAGAAGTTACTAACTAAAATTTACAAAAGCATATTGTAAGTATTCCTGCAACATCACAGGAAGAAATTAATCTAGCCATGGAACTATGAGTTTCCTTGGGTGCGAAGAAAGCACCTCCTCTTTTTGTTTTTTTGGGTTTTTTTTAATGTAGTCCTAATAATTTGTTTTTGCTTTTGTTTCCCTTGCCTCAGGAGACCTATCTAGAAAGAGCCAGTAATCACAAAACTGGGTATTTACCTGAATACAAAAACGCTAATAGGAAGGAATATAGGCACCCCTATGTTTATTGCAGCATGACTTACAAGAGCCAAACTGTGGAAACAGCCCAAGTGTCCATCGATAGATGAATGGATAAAGAAGAGGTGGTATATACATACAATGGAATATTATTCAGCCATAAAAAAGAATGCAACCTTGCCATTTGCAATGACATGGGTGCATCTAGAGGGTATAATGCTAAGTGAGATAAGTCAATCCGAGAAAGACAAATACCATATGATTTCACTCACATGTGGAGTTTAAGAAACAAAACAAATGAACAAAGGGGGGGAAGACACAAACCAAAAAATGGACTCTTAACTATAGAGAACAATCAGATGGTTATCAGAGAGGAGGCGGGTGGGGGGGGTGGGGGATGGATAAATCAGGTGAAAGGGATTAAGAGGACACTTATCTTGATGAGCACTGAGTAATATACAGAACTGCTGAATTACTGTATTGTACACCTGAAACTAATGTAACATTGTATGTTAACTACACTGGAATTAAAATTAAAAACTATTTTTTTAAATTTTTTTTAAAGATTTTATTTATTTATTCGACAGAGATAGAGACAGCCAGCGAGAGAGGGAACACAAGCAGGGAGAAGTGGGAGAGGAAGAAGCAGGCTCATAGCGGAGGAGCCTGATGTGGGGCTCGATCCCACAACGCCGGGATCACGCCCTGAGATGAAGGCAGACGCTTAACCGCTGTGCCACCCAGGTGCCCCTAAAAACTATTTTTTAAAAGAAAGCACCCCCTCTTCACAGGCCAGGACTCTGAAGTTCCTCCCATTTCTGACAGCTCTTGTACAGGGGAAGGCAACAGGGAGGAGTCTTCACAGAAGAGCCTGTTGG
The DNA here is from genome assembly GCF_002007445.2 of Ailuropoda melanoleuca. Classification (NCBI taxonomy): domain Eukaryota; kingdom Metazoa; phylum Chordata; class Mammalia; order Carnivora; family Ursidae; genus Ailuropoda; species Ailuropoda melanoleuca. The sequence continues at coordinate 9,481,125 of NC_048230.1, forward strand.
CATCCCCTCCTTAGCCGGAAGTGGCCCACTCTGCTAGGAAGGTATTCTTTCCTGCTAAGGGTTTTTCTGTGTGTGTGTGTGTGTGTGTGTGTGTGTGTACCTGATGCTTTAGGGAAGTAAGAACTCGCCTTCAGAACAGTGATTCTTAACCTGTGGCAATTTTGCCCCCTGGGGGACATTTGGCAATGGCAATGTCTGGAATATTTTTTTGTCAGAGCTGGAGAGGTGCTACGGGCATCTATAATGGGTAGAGGGTAGGGATACTGCTAAACAACTGACAGTTCACGGGGCAGCCCCTCTCAACAAAGAATTACCCAGCTCGAATGTCAGTAGTGCCCAAATTGAGAAGCCCTGCTTTCGGAAGGGTCCGGGTGACCCCATGGCTCCACTCCTTCTCGTTGGAAAGCCAGGGGGGCAGTTCTCTTGTGGTATAGCCTTAAGGAATTTAAATTCTCTCAAATTTGGAGACCAAAAGACATATGTGATTAGAAACCCCAAGCACACAAAAATGCACTGTGGATACAACAACCGAGAAGCAAGGGTCATCATATTTATTATTTAAGGACCATTGTGTCTGCTAAATCCTACATTTGACCTCCTCTAAGGAGAAAGCCTTGGACTGATTGCTACCAAATTCCTCCCAACTTAGTTTTTTTTTGTGATTTTGTTTTTGTTTTTTTGTCAACTCTATGCCCAGCGTAGGGCTCAAACTCACAACCCCGAGATCCCGTCACACGCTGTACTGACACAGCCAGTCAGGTGCCCTCCCCAACTTAATTTTAGAAAACAGTCCTTTCAGCTGAAATCAAGAAGGAATACCTGGAAACAGACGTTGTTGTAGAGGCCCCTTCAATTCCAGGACTTTCATGGGAGATGATGGGCTTCCCAGCACTGATGGAGCTGGCGCACGCAGGGGAAAGCTGGCGTTGGTGGTCAGACTGGAAGTTGCTAAACAAATACATGGCAAGTTGTTTCAGACGAAAAAATTCGTTTGGTTTTTTTTTTTTTTTAAGAGGGGGAGAAAGGGGGGGGGGAGAGAGAATCTTAAGCAGGCTCCAAGCCCAGCACCGAAGCCCAACATGGGGCTCGACCTCACGACCCTGAGATCATGACCTGAGCCTAAATCAAGAGTCAGACGCTTAACCGACTCCACACAGGCGCCCCAGAAAACTCCTTCTATTGCTTTTACTACTGTTAACATGTGATGTGCTTCGTGCCTGAGCCACTCTCACACTTTCTATGCCTCAAACAGTTCATATATGTTAGGAGAGGAAGCTTAGGGACTCCAGCGGGGTCACCCATCTTCTAAGTCACTGTGTGACTCATCTTGGGCCAGTCATTTTTCCTCTCTCCCATGCAAAAGTGAGTTAGTGACCCCTACATTTCCTTCTAACTCTGATATTCTGATTCCGGATCATCCCTAAGAGGAAAGACTTAGAGTGGGGGGAATCAGAAAAAGTTAAGCACAGTATTTTTTTAATATTGTTATTGTTTGTTTAAGCCCCCCATTCAAGGTTTAGATGGAACAGAAAGTGGCAGGATCTCTAGTTCAGGGTGTGTGTATATGAGAAAAGTAAACTCCAATTTAGGGCAGGAGAAGGATCCAGCAAAATCACTCAAGTTTTGATCACAGCTTTTTTTATCAAATTTGAAACATACTGACGGTGAGGGCAAACTGATAAGCTCTGTTCAGCCTGGAAGTCCTTTACGGATTGATTAGAAATCACCAGGGCTGATTCAGAGCCGAACTGTAAGGCAAGTGAAACCTCGAGGAGTCGACCTCCCCCACCCTCACCCCTGCCCAGCATCTTGCATCGTTTTTTTCCCCCACTTGGTGGTGCCCCAAGCCCGCTGGTTAAAGGTGTTAGCTCCTAATGTTATAGGAACCATTCAAGTTTGTCAACAAGCTTCCCTTGAAAGAATTAGCGGAGTCATCCTTAAACAGTGTTTCTCTCAAATACCATCTTTAGAGTGACACTGTTGGTGCACGCTTTTGACTAGGGATATCAGCCTGCAAAATTCTTCAAACAGGCAGCTACCGAGCCTAAAAGGGAACTTTCACTAATTCACGGCTGATGGGATAACTTTCTCAAAACGGACTAACATCCAAGCATTTCTTGACCTCAGAGAGTTCATATTCTGAGTCTTTGGAACTGAAAATATATATATATTTTAAGATTTTATTTTAATGTAATCTCTACACCCAACGTGGGGCTCGAACTCGCGACCCCGAGATTAAGTATTGCATGCTCCACCGACGGAGCCAGCCAGGCACCCTGGAACTGAAAATATATTTTTTAAAAACCCTATCATGGGAGAATATTTGTAAGCAAAATAGCTTTCTTCACTTCAACTAAAATACCTGACGGAACAGCCACAGAGGACACAGAAGGGGCTCCTCCCTGCGAACGGGATTACGACTTCCCTTCTGTTTTGGTTTTTTTTTTTTTTTAAAGATTTTATTTATTTATTTGACAGAGAAGACAGCCAGCGAGAGAGGGAACACAAGCAGGGGGCGTGGGAGAGGAAAAAGCAGGCTCCCAGCGCCCAATGCAGGGCTCGATCCCAGGACCCTGGGATCACACCCTGAGCCGAAGGCAGACACCTAACAACCAAGCCATCCAGGTGCCCTGACTTCCCTTCTGTTTTACCTGACTGAACACCCAGCATCATGGCCACCCAGTGCTCCACCGTCAGCCTTGTGATAGAATTGTCCCTCATGATCCAGGAATCCGGGGTCTCTGAGAATAGGACACAGCAGAAGGGCTCTACTTGAACCGCACAGACGTAGCCGTAAAGGACATCTTTCTGGTACACATTCAAGATTTTGGTAGTGAAATGCACCTGCGGCTTCTCACAGCAGAAGTGGAATGTTGGCAACTTTTCTATACAGTTTTCTATCTCTTTTTTTAGTAAGTCAGGGTTCACTTTTTCTTTTTTACATCCAAACACTTCTTTGGTCTTATCATCTACACCAAAAATGAGGTATCCCCCGAGGGTGTTGGCAAACGCAGAAACATAATGAGGCAGCATTTCTTTAATCCGGGGGACAATCTTTTTGGTGGTGAACCTTTTAAACTCAACATGGGTTGACTCGGTAAAATTGAGTTTCTCCTTATACATGAGCTTGTCCTTTTGAAACAACTCTGAGGCAGACATCCTCATGTCTTCTTCTTCCTGAATGTCTCTGTCGGGAACTTTCTGAGAACTCAGCTCCTTCACCCCCGATCTCCCTCTTTGGGCTCTAGACTGCTTCTCTCGGAGAAGCTCTAGGGCACTGCAGGCATTCAGGTTGACCGTGGAGGTCACAGCTCTCTGGTAGAGATTGGAGCGCAAGCTGCAAATTCGGAGGGGAAGGCTGAAAACATCTGGGCTCCAGGACTTCACAAAAATCAGGAGGGTGTGCCCCTGCTGTATGTAGTCAAGGTATTTCTGTGAACCGGAAGGAAGGAGCTTTTGGAAAGAAGTTTCCAGATCCTGTCCCAGCCCGTGGCATCGGTAACTGTAGGTTTTATCATCAGTCTCTGCTTTGATCACACCCCCTCCAGAGTTTAACAGGGCACACGTGGCCTGGATGATTTTCTTATTCTCGGCTTTTTTCAGAGAGTGATTGGTCATCTTCTTCCTGTTCTCTTCTCCAAAAGTCACCCTGCCCACGTGTACAACTGTCTCGGGGTAGAGCATTTCCATGTCGGTCTGGAGGCCGGCCATCCCAGCAGCCCCTCTATGCTCCAAATGGTAACAGAAGGAGGTTTCAGTAAATAACCTGGACAGAAACGTGGTTTCTACATTAACAAGAATCCCAGAGATTACAATATTTTCTTTGAAGTCATAAATTATTGGAGATACATTTTAATATTGGAAAAAATCTTTGATAGTACCCTTCTCTAACAACTTCGCCAAGATCCCAAGCCTTTCCAGCATGAAGAGGCATGGATGAAGATGAATGCTTACTATTTTGCCATCATGGAAAAATTACATTGCTGAAGTTTTTAGTCATTTTTTATTTAAAACCAGGAAGCGGCAACAGTGAGCCCAGATCTAAAGGGCCTGAGTTGGCATGGGAGCCAAAGCAAGTTATTCGAGAATATGCAGAAACAGGGCTTGAAACCAGAAGATGCTCCTATTTATAATTCAAAGGGGAAAGGAAGGAGGCAATAGAGAACTAAGGGAGGATAGTCCTGGGGTATATGTGATGGAGAAGATCTTGTTATAAAAATAAACATAAAACTTGGTATTCTTTATGCCCTATTTTATACATTTAAAAAATTTTACTCCTGAAAGAATGTCTATTGATACCAAATGCAGAAATCAGTGTGGCTCCTCAAAGCTGCTTCTAAAAATACAACTCTTCAATGCATTTCTTCACACACAGTGCTAGGTAGGGGCAAGAGTTTTCTTTCCCTCCTCAATAGTTCTGCCCTGTGCCGTGCGAACCTCTAAGGCTTGGAAGATAACTGAGCCTTTGGGACATAGTCAATAAACTGTGGTCAACCTCCTTTTTGCTTCAAAGACCAGAGAACAGCCACCCAAATTGAAATCCGGGCTCTGCAGCAAATGTTTCAGCTTTTGTTAACTGCAAAACAAAATATTTACTAACCCAAATCAAAATTCTTCCTCCAGGAGAAGAGAGCCATTTCTTCTGTACGATCTTCGCCAAGCAGAGGCCATGTGGGTGTTGTTTACACCCACCAAGGGGAAGAAAAACAGGCATCCCGCAGGATGGCTGCCCTCCTCTGCCATCAGTTTGCTATTGGTTGCCTTCTCACTTCCTCCAGGCAAACCAGAATCAACCTGATGAATTGTTTTTTCATACAGAAGCATCTTCTCTAGGTAAATGTAAAAGTATGGCTCTTTGAGAAATTTCTGATAACATTCTATTCATATAATAGAGTCACAGAAGTGTTGGAAGGAACTTTAAAGATCTTCTGTCCTAACCATTTACCTGATTCTCTTTTTAAGAATTATTTAAAGTAATTTCTATACCCAACATGGGACTCGAACTCACGACCCCAAGATCAAGAGTCACACACACACTCCTCCAACTGAGCCAGCCAGGCGCCCCCATTTGTCTGATTCTTTTTTTTTTTAAGATTTTATTTATTTATTTGACAGAGAGACAGCCAGCGAGAGAGGGAACACAAGCAGGGGGAGTGGGGGAGGAAGAAGCAGGCTCCTAGCGGAGGAGCCTGATGTGGGGCTCGATCCCATAACGCCGGGACCACGCCCTGAGCCGAAGGCAGACGCTTAACCGCTGTGCCACCCAGGCGCCCCCCATTTGTCTGATTCTTAAGTCCTCTCTATAATTTTCCCAACTCCCAACAAACTGCTTTCCAGGAACTGCTTGAACACCTCCAGCAACCAGTAACTCACTACCTTTCAAATTAGACCCTCCTATTTTCTCACAGCTGTGTTAGAAATGGCTTCCTGATTTTTCAATGGTAATTTGTCTCCCTATAATTTCAACCAGCTGGGACCCACAGCACAAACCTAATTGTTTTTGAACTAGCAGAACTATACCCTCTGGACTGCCAAGTCTCACTGATGTTACTTGGATGCTGGTAACGACTATGATAGATACAAAGTTTTCTGAGATTCTAGCTCCGTATGAAATCCTCTCTACACTTCCCCAAATTCCTCACTCCCTGTCCTTTACCAGTTTACAAGTTAGCTACTCTTCGACTAAGTCCTTGGTGTTCTCCGACATGAATTACCCCTAAGATGAGATGGATGAGATTTAAAAAAAAAAAAAATTCCTTTTTTACCTGATACTCTTGCTTTTCCTCTTGCTTTCAGTTCCCCATCTGGCTCTGGTCTGAATATTTGCCTTCTGTCACAGCTCCTGCTGCCCTTTGATATCAGCCTGGGAGGAGCAGAAACTCCGCCAGACTCCCCTAGTCTTCATAACACTGACCCACTGAGGAAGGCTGATAAGGAATCCAGAAAAGCCTATGACAGGGCAGATTAGTAAGCCAGGCTCTGACCTCTGGGAGTGAATGAAGTGGTAATGGACACATTTGGGGGGTTTTTGAGTGAGGGGCCAAAGCTAAACTTCCCACCTTTGAAGAAAGGAGTGTCATGTCCACATATCCGCATACAGGCATCTCCTGCCCTAGGTAACGTCATTTCGTAGGTCAACGTTTATTTTAAATGAGGCTCCCCTGTACATATCCATTATGAGAATTGCCAGCCTATTCCATTGCCCTCCACATCATTTGTTCTATCCTATTTACCTTTATTTTCTTTTTCCTGCTCTTCCTTTTTTGTTGGACATAAGACCCAGCCCAGAAAAATGCTCTTTGGGGAGGGGCTGGCTATTCCTGTGTGAGAGGATTACACATGATTTTTTATCGAATTTCTTTTCTTTTCCTTCCCTTTTTGTTTCTCTTAACTGGGTTTTTTTTTTTTTTGGTCTTTCCTAAATGTCTACACTGAACATCAATTGCTTTTATAATTAAAACAACCCAATTAAATGAAAAAATAAACAGATGAGAGAGTTATCTCCTTTGGGGATGCTGGTTAAATTAGAGCAAGCTCCTGGGGCTCCTGGGTGGCTCAGTCTTGGTTAAGCATCTGCCTTCAGCTCAGGTCATGATCCTGGGGTCCTGTGATTGATCCCTGAGTCAGGCTCCCTGCTTGACAGGGAGTCTGCTTCTCCTTCTCCTCCCAGCTTGTGCCCTCTCTCGTTATCTCTGTCTCTCTCTCTCTCTCAAATAAATAAAATCTTTAACAAGAAAATAAGATGTAAGAAAAAATTGCAGCAGGCTTCTTGTAATAGGCTGAAAAACAGCCTCTGATGATTCTGATTATGAACCTGTAAATCTTAACTTACAAGGAAAAGAGCTCTTTGCAGATGTGATTAAGTAAGGATCTTGAGGTGAGGGGATTATCCTTGATCATTTGGGTGGATCCTACATTCAGCCCAGCGTTCCCCTAAGACAGAGGCAGAGGGGATGTGATACACACAACGGAGAAGGCGGCAATGTGACCAAAGAGACACAGAGTCCAGAGAGCGATGTGGCCACAGGAGAAGAAATGCCAGCAGCCACTGGAATTGGGGAGAGGCGCAAAGTGGATTCTCCCCTAGAGCCTCTGGGGGGAGCACAGCCCTGCCAGCACCTTGATTTCTGCCCAGTGAAACTGATGTCAAACTTCTGGCTGCGAGAGAATACATTTCTGTGGTTTTACGTAACCAAGTTTAGGGTGATTTGTTACAACAGACAAGGGAAACTTCTCTCCCCTGAAATCATACCATCAAATAACTGTGTGCCTGTTTCAGTTCGTTTATCGTGGTGGGGCATTCTCAAGTGGGTTTCCGGACGTCCGTAGTTTTTTTTTTAATTAGCTGAGGTTACTGTTCCCACCAAGTTCTGCTTTGCTGGCATTACTCTTTTTACCTGTTTGGCTGAACAGAGTTTCCAGGATAGGAGACGCTATGATGAACTATCAGCATGGCAACAAAATAAACTCCAAAGGTCTGCTTTTGGCTTTTTCACTCACTTCACCTCCAAATTCAGTCTCACTTTTAGTTCTGTCACGTGCCTTAACTCTCAGCCTCACTCTCACACTGAAATCCTTCTGATATTACTTATGTGTAGAAAGAGGAAAATGACCGTCATTTACTGGATATGTGCTTTGGGGTTCAAGGGGTCAAGCTGGGAGTGTGGCATGCCACATGGAGACTGAGCTTACATGGCCAGTAAGTGGAAGAGCAGGGGTTCAAAGCCAGGTCTGCCTACTACAAATGCTCCTATTCCTTCCGCTGCCTTTCAAGTTTGGGATTTTGGATTGCTTAAGAGCCTTCAAAAGCAGTAATCTACTAAACATCCCCTTTCTTTCTTCCCAGTGAACAGGAAGAACATTATTTGGGCAGGAAAACTAGGAACTGGATTGTCTCCTCCTCTCCCCCACCCCTTCCTTCTCCACCTCCTCTTCCTCCTCCTTCTTTTTCAGTGCACTTTGCAGAACCAAACTGGGAGGAGGGATAATATGAATGATGAGCAGAGGGAGTTTCTCTTCCTTCTTCGAATTTCCTTAGTTAAGCCTCCTGGATATGAATGGTTAGGTTATCAGGCCAGAGAGGATCTCACATCCTGATTCTCATAACCTCAATGCAAATGTCCATGATACAAAACAACTTGAAATCAGTAGCTTGGACAGTGCTTCTGCTTAGTTCTTGGGAAAGCAATCCGGCCATGCTGTTGCCAATTGGCTAAACACTAGAGTCTCCAATTTATTTAAGATGTGTGTATTCACTAAGCACTTCAGTTTATCAACAGTGGTAGTTAGGGCACGGCCCTTGCGCAGAGTAGACACGAATTGCCAAATACCAGCCTCCATCTACTCTCAGTTCATTCATAGAGATGGTTCCAAGACTACAGAGAGCACATTGACCGAGAGCAATGGTGCTGGCTCTCCCTCACCACTAACTGACTCTGAGTAAGGCTCTCAACTTTCATTCTCTCATTCAATCAGCTATTTTTTTTTTCTTTTTTTGAGGACCAAAGATATTGAAATCCTTGCTCTGGCACTTACTAGCTTTGAGATCTTGGTTATGCAAATCCAGGTCTCAGATGCCTTCTGTGTAAATTGGAGATAATAGTGCCTTCTCTGTACAATTCTTGTGAGAATGAAATGAGATGATGTACATAAAAAGCTTAGCATGGCGCCTGGCATATAATGTCAATTTTTCATTTGATAAGCAATTATGAAACACTTACTGTGTTCTGTACATGGCGCTATGCTCTGGGGCTACATATCACAATAAAAACTGCCATTTAGTGACTGCCTTCTTTGGGCCAGATATGCAACTTTGATTGTCTCAAATTGTCCTCATAACTTGTAAGACATCCATTATTTTCACTATCTTATAAATGAAGAAACTGAATTCAGGGAAGTAAAGCTCAAGGCTACACACCTAATAAATAACAGAGCTGGGATTTGAACCCCTGTCAATCTAATTCCAAATCTCATTTACCATCACTCGGCCATGCAGCCTTACTGTTAGCCAAAATGAGACACATGTCCTGCTTACAATCTGGAGGGAAAATATGTATCAACTCATTTCAATAGGACATATAGAATAACATCAGGTGAGCACTCTGTGTGCTACGCATCCTCTGTGTGCTCATTCAACTCTTAGAACGGCTTGCAAATGTGGTCCACATGCACGGCCACTATACCTAGTGCCGCTCTGGAGAGCTAACAATGGATGAACAGTGTGCTCCGGGTACTCTGACGAGTGACAATAACTATGCTTGTGAGAATAAGATTTCATAAATGAGATGGTTATGTGGGCTGGAACCTGCAAGTAAGAATGTACCAGGTTGAGAGGGAGAGATGGGGAAGGAAGCAAAAACCAGGGAGAAAAAACAGCACATGCAAAGACCCATTATCTTCACTGTCTAACCTCCCGTGTCCCTAAAGTACAATGGAAATCCTTAATAGGTCTGGTACAGAAGACACTCCATTTTTCTCCATTCTTCCTTTTTATTTCTTCATGTCCTTTGTGAAAGAATTGCAATCTAAAATGGAACCGGAGGATATAAAATGAATCTCACACACGTGCCTGCAGGATAATAAAACTTAAGGACTGAGACTCATTTCCCATAGATGCGTGGGTTACAGAAAACTGATATTGGAATTTTCCTCGATGATAGGGAGTTGCCTCATATCAACCTTAGGAAGTTTTGCTTGTGGTTTCCAGAGGTATGAACAAGAAATGACCCAGGTAGGGTCGGTCTTGCAAAATAAACTGTATTGAGTTTTGTTTGTATGACTGGACTGGTTTTGTCTGCTTGGTGAATTTTCAAAGCTGGTCTCCCTTTGTTTTTTAAGTCTCTAACTGAGCTCTCTCCTCCTTGCATTCCCTGCCCATAAATACAATCTACCCCAAACCCTCAAGGCACTCACTGTAGTTAGCTAGTTTGCATGTCTTGAACTGCAACTCCTCTGCTATTCCTGAATAAACTCATCTTTTTGACAATTTGAGCTTGCCTCAGTTTTCCTCTTTATTTAGGTTGACACCTTCTATCCTTCCCTATCTGACATCACATTACTCACCTGCCTTTCATAGGCCACCTCTCCATTTCTACTGCCACAGTCCTAATTTAGGCTCTTGTTAGCTCTCACGTATACCATTATAATCACTTGCAATAGCTCCTCTTCTTTTACTTTGCCTTCCTTTGATCTATTTAAAAACACAATTGCATATAGTTTTCTAAAGTACAGCTCTGATCACCGATCTCCTCTGACTGAAATCTTCAAATCTCCTACTTCCTTCAGAGTAGTGTAATCTACACAGCCAGCAAGCCACCGTCCTTGACAAAGTCTTGATCTGTCTTTCAAATCTCCCACCACCCCTTCTTTAACACTAATAGTGGTCCTCAAACTTCGGTGTGCATCAGAATCATCCCTGGGGCACCTCTTAAAAATACATCTGCCTGGGCTCCAATCCCAGAATACCTGATTCAGTATGTCTGGGTTGTGCCCCAGGCATTTTTGGGTTTTTGTTGTCTTTGATGCTAGAGGACATATATATTAAGTTTTCTCCTGGGGTTTCTAACTCACCGAATTTTGAAACACACTTTTTCGACTTTCCCTAAATTTGTAAGTTCCCCCACGCTTTCTCATCTAATTCGGGTATTAAAATATTCCTTCTCCCAGAATCTCCTAATTTTTAAAACCTATCCCTCTTTCAAGATTCAGATCAAACGCCACCTCTCCCAGGAAGTCTTTCCTGCGCGTTTCTTTGATATTTAGCTGCACTTTTCTTGCGGCACCTCCTGCTTATTTAGGAAGCGTCCAAGCGCCCTGCCAGGCAGAGTTCCCTGGACCGAGAGGGACATATACCTTCACCATCCACCCTAACCCCTAGCCCTCCCGCGGGAATCGGACATGCGCAATAAATCCTGTTGGATCGCTATCCGAATCGATAATTCCTCCCGGAAAGCCAAGGCACAACTCTCTCAGACGCCCTTTGCAGTTGTGAAGCAAGGCACCGGCAACGGGCAACAGACGTCCCAAAGTCCAAACGAGGGAGCTGGGAGGAAAGCAGGAACCGCTCAGAACCTGGAAACGCACTAGCCCCTGGACGAAAAACCCACGCGAAGAAGCAACGCAAAAGGCGCTTACGCTTTCCGGCCTGTTCCACCCCCTGACGCTCCCTCGCCCTCCGATTGGCTGCTCCTCTAACCCACGCAGACAGAGACTGTCGCCCACGTGATGCGCTGGCGGCCGTAGGACTGGTTGCACCGTGAGGGTTTCCTGGGCTGGGGGCGCCGGCGGGGCAGCGAGGTTGAGGCTCGCGAGAAGCGGGAAGCGGAAAGCAGGACCGGGTCCGGTTGTAGACAGGGACCAAAAGGCCGAGGGTCGGCTGCCATTAGTCTCTGCAGGCCTCCCGAGATAGGGCGTAGGAGCTTGAGGAGTTCAGAAAGCGGGCTGCGGACTCCTGTCTCGGTCTTTGGTTTGAGCCCTGGCTTCGGCCTTACTCGTATTTCCCAGCAAGGACGGCTCCTCTCAGTCTTTGCTGAAGTTCGGGGTTGGACTTTATTATTATTCATTTATTATTATTAATTATTATTATTATTTTTTTTCCCACTGTATGTATTATTTTATTATTATTATTTCCCCCCCCTGTATGTAAGCACTGGCTGTCCTGCGCGGAGCGCCGTGCAGCAGCCATGAGGTAAAAGCTTGGGTGGGGGCTGGGACTTAGAGATGCTTGAGGTATGTTCTTTACCCACCTGCAATGTTGGAGGTAAGTTGGCTTTGTTTTTGTGCTGATGGTTTTATAATCGAGGAGCTTAAGGGAGGGTCGCCCACTGACTGAATTAAACGTTCATTTATTGACCCTCGTCCCATGTACCAGGCACCGTTCTGAGTGTAATGGATGCAAAGGCCAGTAAGACACTGCCCTGGTTCTTTAGGAACTCAGTGTCGTGGCGCTGGTGGGGTAGACGGGATGTGGGGGATGTGCATGGGTGAATAAGTGACGTGCGATGCGTGCTGTGGTGGGGAGAAGTGCTGTGGGAGTCAGAAGAGAGGATGACTGAGGGTTAGAGACCACTTTACTGAGGTGACTTTTGAGTAAGGTTTTCAAACTATAATTAGGCGTTCTCCAGATTGCAAGGGTTGGGGGAGGCACTCCGGATGGAGCAAAGTGTACTGAGGAAGAGAACTAGGGATGTGTGCCTGCTGTGTATGGTGAGAGCACATTTGGAGCTCTGCTCCCAAGTTTCATGCTTTTAGACAAAGTTCTCTCAGCCTGTTTTCCTAATTTTTAACATGTACTTCACCTGCAGAGGATGTTGAGCTAAAGGCTCAAGCATAACTCCTGTAAAACAGGCACTTTGTTAGTTTCTTTTTATGGAGTTTAGTTTCAGCCGGCTTCCGGTTTTTAACTAAGGAGTATCGATCTATTAACATTTATGGATGGCTGAAGGAAGCATGTACAGTCTCCAGAATGGTTACTTAGATACTGACAATACCATGCTGATAGGCTGGGGAGGGTGACATTGTGATCCAAGTACTTTTCCATGTCAGTGATAGCATACCACCAGAAGGTGTCATTTAGAATAAATTAAATGCAGTCAGCTTTCTTATTCAGAAGTTGATTATCCAGGGGCGCCTGGGTGGCACAGCGGTTGGGCGTCTGCCTTCGGCTCAGGGCGTGGTCCCGGCGTTATGGGATCCGAGCCCCACATCAGGCTCCTCCGCTATGAGCCTACTTCGTCCTCTCCCACTCCCCCTGCTTGTGTTCCGTCTCTCGCTGGCTGTCTCTATCTCTGTCAAATAAATAAATAAAATCTTGAAAAAAAAAAAGTTGATTATCCAGGTTGTGAATTACCTAGACTTTTCATTGCCTTTTTTTTTTTTTAATATTATGTAATCTCCATACCCAATAGGGAGCNCTGCTTCTTCCTCTCCCACTCCCCCTGCTTGTGTTCCCTCTCTCGCTGGCTGTCTCTATCTCTGTCAAATAAATAAATAAAATCTTGAAAAAAAAAGTTGATTATCCAGGTTGTGAATTACCTAGACTTTTCATTGCCTTTTTTTTTTTTTAATATTATGTAATCTCCATACCCAATAGGGAGCTCCAGCTCACAGCCCTAAGATCAGGAGTCCCATGCTCCACTGACTCAGCCGCCCAGGCGCACCTGCATTGCTTCTTTTATCTTGCCCATGGCCTGGAGAAAAATGAAATTAAACCTCATATTTATTTATTTTTAAAATATTTTTTTATTTATTTATGTGACAGAGAGACAGCCAGCGAGAGAGGGAACACAGCAGGGGAGTGGGAGAGGAAGAAGCAGGCTCCCAGCGGAGGAGCCTGATGTGGGACTCGATCCCAGAACACCGGGATCACGCCCTGAGCCGAAGGCAGACGCTTAACGACTGCGCTACCCAGGCGCCCCTAAACCTCATATTTAGCTGGTAGTGGAAACATGTAAATCTGGTAATCAGACCTTTGTTCTCTTTCCAGCTCTACTGTTAGTTAATTTGCTGTGGACCTTTCCAATAATACATAGCCTCTCTGGGTCTAGGACTCTTAAGATAGAAGATTCCAGTATAAAAACTTTATGACTATGCTTTTTATCTTGGTTGGCAGAATTGTAAATCAAACTGTATATTAAATGAAAAGTTTATAATGGAATTTAGTAGAAAATCTTTTCTAAAGCTTTTGCTTTAGAATTAGACTGTAATTCACAGACATCCTGGAATTTTATCATGCATGGTGTTTAGGCTCATTAAAAAAAGAAGTTTTTGAACCGTAAATGCTTCTCCACTCCTATATTTCAAAAACAAAAAAGCTCTTCCAAACCAAAACCTGTTCAAGTTTGCATTTTTGTACAGCAGAGTCTTTAAAGCAAGCACAGTGGAAAATATTTATTGAAAGTCCATGGTCAAAACTTATCTATGTAGAAGCCTTTATTTTTTTCATAGGTTAACCTAAGTCTTCTTGGATGTGAAAATAACGTTAGGCTGCTCTTAGGTATATAAGGATGTGAAACGCAATGATGCGATGATGAGTGAAGTATAGTCTGACCTGGTATTGCCATTGATTCAGTGTTGGCTTTGACCAGGGTATGATTCCCTAATCTTCTCTCTGAGCTGATTGTGGTTGTGGTTTTTCCGCATTGGAATGTTCTTATGTATTTGGGTACTGATTTTATTATGTATGAGTGTTTCTTTGATACTCTTTTGAATTGCTGATACTTTCATGTTTTCCTTCTTAGGTTAAGGTGAAAAATCTGGCTTTGATATCTTCGTGGAGGACTACATTATTTCCATCCTGAATCTGGTTCAGTTTTCTTATGGACTGATTACTGTATTAAAAATGTTTAATTAACTATGGTGTTTGTTTTGATAAAACCTTGCAACTTAACGAGAACTTTAACAAATATTATTTCTTCTTATGGTACAGAAAAATGTTAATATTTTCAAATCCGTAGGTTATTCCATTTCAAAATTTAATTTTATCAACTTTGCACTATCAGAGAATGTGCTTTTTGAATTGCTAAATGAGTTAAAATATTAGAAAACACCTATCTCAGCAGAGGCCCTTAAATTATTTTCATCCTTCCACTATCCATATATTTTCACCAACCTGACAATCCCAGGGCATGAATTTTACTGCATAAGCAATCTAAGTGTTTCTGTAGTATTTCTAATACAGGATCTTTCACACAAGCTGAATTCTTGCTGTTGGAGTAGAGGTTTTTTTCCTACAAGTATTGGATTAGCAAAAAACCCCCCAAAATGTCGATNGCAAAAACCCCCCCAAAATGTTGATACAAAAATACTTCAAAGTCAGAGGCGGTCTGGAATGAAAATGTACTTTAAACACTTCAAGTAATTTTTTTTTGAAGATTTATTTATTTATTTGAGAGGGAGAGAGCAAGCAGGGGGTGGGGCAGAGGGAAAGAATCCCAAGCAGACTCCACGCTGAGTGGCAGAGCCCACCAAGGGCTTGATCTCATGACCCTGAGATCATGACCTGAGCCAAAACCAAGAGTTGGAGGCGGATTAAGCAATTGAGCCACCCAGGCGTCCCCACCTCAAGTAATCTTTAAGTTTCCATATAATCATGACAACTTGGAATAATTCTTTGCCAAAAACATTTATTCTTAAAATTTACTTAAGCGTTTCACAGAAACTTAGTAATAGCCAGAATAATTCGTGCCTGTTTAGCAAACTCTTAACAGCAAGAAGAGCTTATTAGAAGATTCTTTTGCACATAGTTAAATCAGTATTTTATGTCATCTCTTGATTGCTTATTAGTTTTGCTTTCACACTGAAATCTTCAGACTGCTCTGTATATACCCTCAACCCCTATTTTTCTTTAACCAGTTTCCCAAGAAAAGATACGTATGGCTCATAAAGGAATCTTACTTAAAAGTTGATACACTATAGCAGATGCTACTTAACAAGTGGCTCACAGTATATGGAAGGTGCTTTGTTTTTGTTTTTTTTTTTTAAAGATCTTATTATTTATTCGACAGAGATAGAGACAGCCAGCGAGAGAGGGAACACAAGCAGGGGGAGTGGGAGAGGAAGAAGCAGGCTCATAGAGGAAGAGCCTGGTGGGGCTCGATCCCATAACGCCGGGATCACGCCCTGAGCCGAAGGCAGACGCTTAACCGCTGTGCCACCCAGGAGTCCTGGTGCTTTGTTTTTCTAAACCCTTTCTAAGTATTTCTGTAAAGAGCAGATCCACATTTCACATTGTTTGCAAACTGATAAAATCTCTTCCTCATAGGCAGATAAATGCTTTCTTTTCTCAAGAAAAGGCCTGCTTCCCCATCACCCACTTTATGAGGTCTAACTTGGTTTTTTCCTGAGAGCTTCTATACAGCTTGTTCTTCAAGGAAAAGCTGCGTCTACTATCCTCTTTCATCTACTTCCTCTACAGTGACCTCCATGTCCCCTGTCAATCCTGATTCTCTTATTCTAACCAGCTTGCTAAACTCTAAGTAGGAGTCTAGAGAGCTGGTTAAAAGGTTTAAATCAATGGATATATCCTTTTAAAGAATCCATATACAGTTGACCCTTGAACACAGATTTGAATTGTTTGGGCCCACTTACATGGGGATTTTTTACAGTACAGTACTATAAATGTATTTTCTGTTACTGAGTTTCTTAATACTTTCTTTAGCTTACATTACTGCAAGAATACAGTATATAATAGTTTTAACATACAGAATATGTGTTAATTGTTTATATTAGCGGTAAGGCTTCCGGTCAATAGTAGGCTATTAGTAGTTAAGTTTTGGGGGAGTCAAAAGTTACATGTGAATTTTCTACTGGGGGGGGTGGTGTTGGCACCGTTAACACACATGTCATTCAGAAGTCAACTCTAGTGGTGTAAAGTTCATGTATATGAACTGAGGATGAGGATGCTAGGTACTGTGCTGAAAATCAGTTTCTCAGCCTTATAGTGCAATAATTTTGTTGTGAGATAAAATGCTAATCCCTTTCAGTTCTCAGGGGAGTACAGTTTAATTAGATGTTGTACTTCTGTTGGATAACCTGTTATGGGACAAGCTTGGTGACTCCTTACATAATTAAATACACAGCGATAACAAAACACATAGCCAGAGGTGGCAAGAACAGTATCATTCACCCGCGTTTTGCGACACAGTGGGCACACAGTCTTCATTTTGGGTAACAGAGGAGAATCGGGATTATAGTCTAGGTGTACAGGTGGTGGTGGAGTAGGCAGGGCAGTCAGTGATTTGATGGTTTCTTGATTTTCAGATGAGTACCACCACTCAAGGAACTGCAGAAAGAATACTCCCACAGAAAGGCCAGTAGAGAGGGATAAGGCAGCACCTCCCAAAGCTTTCTTCAGAACTGACTTTATCTTCTCACCAACACTGGCGGGAGAATAGAACAAGGAAGCAAAAGGAGAAACTTTATTTAGGTATGATCGCAGAATGACTAATATAAATGTACCACTTACACTTTTCATCAGAATCACTGATTCAGTTTGGAGATTAAGTAGTTGCTAGATTGGCACTGTCTCCTTTAGTATCTATTTGAAATGATTTCCCTTTTCTGACTTACAGTATTTTGGAAGTATAGGAGCTAAACTTTGTATTTAATGACTAGGGGTTTTGTTTTGTTTTGAGAAAGAAATTAGTGAGACATTCATTATATAGATCTGTGTGTGTGTGTAAGATAGTATATCAAGAAAAAACTCACTTGGGGCGCCTGGGTGGCACAGTGGTTGGGCATCTGCCTTCGGCTCAGGGTGTGATCCCAGCGTTATGGGATTGAGCCCCACATCGGGCTCCTTTGCTGTGAGCCTGCTTCTTCCTCTCCCACTCCCCCTGCTTGTGTTCCCTCTCTCACTGGCTGTCTCTATCTCTGTCGAATAAATAAATAAAATCTTTAAAAAAAAAAAAAAAAGAAAAAACTCACTTAACAAAAATGACTTAGCAATATCGAGGAATATAGATTTGAATTTGTAGGAGAATACAAACACGAACTAGAAACAGTGGCATTGTGGTTAAGAGCACAGTTTTGAGAACTGTTGAATCTCAGTTCTGCCACCTAGCTATGTGGCCTTGGCAAGGTACTTAGCTATTAGGTCTTAGTTTCCTCAGGTGTTAAACAAGGTAATGAATTTATTTCATTACGTTGTCAGGAGGATTGACATAACGAATGTAAAGCGAACAGCACAGGGCCTGGCACACAGCAAGCATGCATAAAAATGTAGCTAGTATGATGAGGTTACCGGGATGGCAACTCTTGTTTTATGCACACAAGAATTTTTCTGTGATTTATGAAATACCTCAAAGTGGACTGAGGAAGGTAAGTTTCATAAAATTAGGTTAAGATCTTAGAATTCCTTAGTGAGAGATGTTGGGAAATGTGAAACACTTACCTCCTGGCTGGTTGCTGCATCATGCTGGCTTCATGTGCTTTGTGCTCCAGAGCTTGTATATCCTGAACTGTAAGTCGACCTAGCCGAACTCCCGCCAGCCTCAGCAATGGTGAGTGATGCTGAGCCTTTCCTAGGATGTAGCGAAGTTGTTGTACAAAAAACCAGCCTTCCCACGCCATGTTAACAAATGGGTAGGCTGCCAGGAAGGCTCTATAAAACTGTTTCCAGCGGGAAGAAGGGGGGTGGATAGAATATTCATCCTCTTCTCTCAGGCTAGAAACCAGCTTCTCCAGCTTCACTTTCAGGTAGGGAAGAAGAACCAGGAACATAATTGACTTCCAAAGCTGCTTCTTTGGGAGGCCAGCACTGGCCAATCTCTCAGGCTTGTGTGTGTCCCCCATTACAATGCGCTTTAAGCCGTAAAAATTTTCAGAAAATGAGGCACTGGTTTTAGACAGATAATGCTGCTGGAGCAGGAGATCTAGCAGGGCGAAGATTTCATCAAACCACCTCCAAAAGAAGCCATAATAGGCAGGATTTGATTCCGCAAGAACCTGAAACAAAGTAAATTAATAAAAGAATTTAATTCCATTTCACAATTACTATACGTTGTATTCACATTTCCTTTTTCTCCTCTGAATTCTGACACTTCGGGCTTAAACAAGTCGCTTCCTGAAGTGCTGGGTATTCAGTACAGGGCTCTACACATACCAGGGACTCAATAACCCTTAAATCATAGGATGTGAATTATGCACTAACTGGCAATTTCAAAACCTAGGCAACCAAATAAACCCAAATTATTGGTTTGGTTTATACCCAGTTGTCTCTAAAACCTTTCAGAGAATTCATACCTTACCTTAACCACGTGCTGAAGAGCAGGTCTCACTGCTGTCATTAAACTGTCCTGTGCTACCACCTCAAAGATGGACGGCTGGTCATCCACCACAGAAGCAGTTGTGATGTGAGCCCCGTGCTCGGCCATAGTTTCCTATGTGCACTGCGTTTCGCTTTGCCCACAAACTCTTTAGTAAGCATGAACTTGTTTTACTTATCAAACAGATGTTCAGTCTTAAAGGTAATCTTTCTGCAAGGGCCCAAAACTCCTCTTTTACAGAACTGGGGGGAAAAAAAGACCTCTTCTGGAAGGAGGGGGAGGGGTCTCAAATTACGGAGGTTAAGAACGAAATTAAGGCAGACGTGGCAGAAATTAAGGTGGAAGTGGTAACGTGGGGTATGGATGACTTGTCAAATGCTGCACCTCACAGGGCAGAGCATGCCTATGGGGCACAGGTATGGGCGAAGGAGTGCTCTCTTCTGGAGCTGTAGTCCTGGAGACTGCGAATCAGGGACTCAATCGTGAGGGCTTAAAAGTCGGCCAACTCTGTGGGGTCAGAGGTGCCAGTGCGGTCCCGGTACGCGAGGACTGGCTCCAGCCGTTGGCTGCGAAGTGCCCGCGCCTATCCTCGCGCGCAGACCCCCGGCGAGGCGCGAAGAACCCACGACGCCACGTTTGAAGAGAGGTGCCTCGGCTTTAGGATAGAAGCCGCACCCGGAAATCGAAGCAACGGGGGATTCGGACGGCCGACGGAGGGGAGGCGCTCTAGCTGCGAACGTGGCCCGAGAACCGGAACTAGCCAACTCTATGACCCCACCGGGACTTCCGTTTCCGCTCCCGCCGAAATTAAAGAAGTCCATGGGGCCTGAGTTGGAGTGTAATTTTGTGCTCGTTTGTTTTACTTTTCTTAACTGGTTTTGCTTCGCATCCTCGGGGGGAAGCCACAGCTCTGAATCTCCATCTGCAGAGCTCTTTTTGGCAAGGTGTTTGGGGGCGCCGCACCGACGTCTGGCACCCGGAGGCAAGAACTGGGCCTGCTGCTGAGACCTTTGTTCCCTTGGGCGATTTAGTTAGGGGTGGGGGGACAAAAGGGAATATGGATGTGCGGAAGTTCTCTCAGCGTGCGGCGGCGTGGTGGTTAATTTATAGTATGCCGCCTTCCGGGAAGGATTTGGAACGACGGAGCTAGGGATAGAAGCCTTTAGCTTTGTTGCCAATTATTATATTAAAAAATAGTGGGAATGAGAAGGGTTCCAGCAGTTCGTTAGAACTGGGAACGATTAACTTTCCATTCTGGCTGGTACATTAACTGTCTCCTAGGCGTAGTTATGTTCAAGCATAACTAGGCACTTGCCACACTTGATGCAAATAGTTCCTGCTCTCGTACACGTTTGGATGTATCACAGCGATGTGAATACAGTGCTAAGGGATTCTGATGATTTCTAACTAGAATGAACTGGGGACGCTTGGGAGATGGTACTTTTCACTGTTTGTATTGCAGAATTAACGTAATTTACCTTACGGTTTGCAAAGTGCTTTTACATCGTGTGCAACTTTGCCTCGTTCGAGTTGCTTATACAGGTTTATTGAATTTCGATTAAAGTTCAACCATTCCTTTATCTCCAACCCCTCCCCACTTCTGTGCTAAATGGATAGGAATAGAAGGTATTATTCACTGCCTTATAGGATCTTATGGTATAAAGACCGTTGGTTTTTGCATAATGAGAACCCTCAAAAACAAGGTTTGGGTTTAATTGTTTCAATAAAATCTTGCAAGTTAATCTTACAGTTCTAAACATGTTTTTTACTCTACCAAATAACCTGCCAGCGAAAATCACGTTGATAGAAGACTTCTACCTTACAGAATTTCAAGGACTAGAGATAATGTGTTTATATAAAGCACCTGACAAGTATTAGGTGCTCTAATAATGATAGCTATTGTATGCAGGCTTTTCTTAATTGAACTACAGAAGGACGAAGTTGAGACTTAGCATCAACTACAAGTGGGAAGTTAAACGTTTGTATCAATTAGGGTTCTTTGTTTACAAGCAAAAGAAGCTAATATTTAAACTAAAATTTTTTTGGAAATATATGGAGTAGGTAACAAAACGAGGAAAGCCATCTCTAAAAAGGACAGGAACTACAGTTGTGTTGGCTATCTCCAGCAAGAATTAGTAGTTTCATCCAGGCAGTGTTGTTGCATGAATGAGCTTCAACAAATTTCTGTCACTGTACTTATTCAAATCCCTATTGCCCTACCTTGGTTCAGATTTCCTCTCCACTCTCACTCTTAGAAGAGGGCAAGACTGGGGTTCCTGCTGGCCCAGTTAGGTGTCCAACTCTGTTTTTTCAGCTCAGGTCATGATCTCAGGGTTATGAGATCCGCCGTGTCTAGCTCTGTGCTCATCTCAGAGTCTGCTTGGAATTGTTTTTCTTCCTCCCCCTCTGCCTTCCCCTTCTCCCCCCTGCACTTGCTTACTCTCTCTCTCTAAACAAATCTTAGGGGAAAAAAAAGAGGGCAAGACACCTTGATCAATACCCCAAGAGTAAATTGAAATTGCAAGAGAAAAAGGAAAGGCAGTAAAAAATAACTGTCAATTATTATTTTTTAAATGGTTTTATTTATTTATTTATTTGACAGAGACAGCCAGCGAGAGAGGGAACACAAGCAGGGGGAGTGGGAGAGGAAGAAGCAGGGCCCTAGCAGAGAATCCTGATATGGGACTTGATCCCAGAACGCTGGGTTCACGCCCTGAGGGGAAGGCAGACGCTTAACGACTGCGCCACCCAGGCGCCCCTGTCAATTATTTTTTTTTTAAGATTTTATTTATTTTAGAGAGCATGTGAGCTGTAGGAGAGGGAGAGGGAAAGAGAGAATCTCAAGCAGAGTCCTCCCTGAATGCAGAGCCCCCTCCAGGGCTCCACCTCACCACCCCGATCGTGACCTGAGCAGAAATTAAGAGTCGAATGCTTAACTGACAGCCACCCAGGTGCCCCCAATTAATGCCACTGATTACAGCCAACAAATAATAACCACCTCATCATAAATCCCGCTCTCAGGTTTATATTGTAATAGATCAGACACATAAAAAGTGTACTTATGTGAAGAGGTATTCAGAGCCATCAGGTTAGTATGATGTGAGTTTAGAGGAAGAGATAACTATTAGCTGGGAGAAATAAGGACTATAAACCAGCTTAAATAGAAGGCCTATATTGGCCTACATAACCAAATCGAAAAACGTTTCTATTCTCATATTTTATCTCAGCTTCTCTTTGTCAGTTGCTTTCTGATATAGTGATGTAACCTGGTACCTTCTGTACCTTATACCATAACATATCTACTGAGAAAGTTTTGTGAATTAGGTGGATCTCAAAAGAGGAGTACATTTGGGGCAAGTCATTGTAGTGGTAGAGCTTTCTAGGCTAAGGGAGCAGCATGGAGTGTATGTGGAGCAAATTGTTTAGTTTATTTTTTTTTTATTTTTATTTTTTGACCATTAATATCATTCTTTATTTTATTTATTTTTTTTAATTTTATTTTATTATATTGTGTTAATCACCATACAGTACATCCCCAGATTCCGATGTAAAGTTTTGATGCTTCATTAGTTGCGTATAACACCCAGTGCACCATGCAATACGTGCCCTCCNGTTTACTTTAACTGGAGCTGCAGAAAGGAGTAGTAGAGAGTATGTTGAAATAGATCTAGGTGGATTATGGAAGGTCTTAAATGCTACTTTTAGTATTTTGCCTGTGGACATTCATTTAATAAATATTGAGTAACTTTATGTGTCAGGCATTATGCTGGGTGCTGAGTATGAAGTAGTAAAAACAGACATGGGATTTATAGTCTAGTTGGGGAGGGAGATAATAAGTAAATAAACATACATAATTTACAAATGGAATAAGGGCTGGGATGGCGTGGCAGTGTGGGCTAGGAGGGCAGAACATTTTAGATTGGGCAAACAGTGTCTTTTTGAGAAGATTACAGTTAAACTGAGACCAAATTATGAGCCAGCCATGTGAGCATTTGGAGGATGGCGGAGGTGATTATTAGTCAGGAAGAGCAGTATTTGTGAAGGCCCTAGGATGGGAAAGAGTGTGGCATATATGAGGGCTGCAATAGCAAAAGAGGACATGTAGAGTAACTGAAAGGCATAAAATGGTGTTAGAGAGGTAGGGGTCAAATCTTGCAAGGACTCTGGCCATGGGAAGGAGACTGGATTTTAGTTCAAGTGCAATGGGAATTCCTTGAAGGATTTATACACCAGAGTCATGATGAGGTTGGTATTTTTAAGGTGACCCTGTAGTGTTTGTGGTTATGTTTACTTTGTGAAAAATCATCCAAAGTTTACATTTATGATGTGTGCACTTTTAAAAAATGTTTGTTATACTTCAGAATAAGCTAAATAACCTGGCTGCTGTATGGATAATGGTTGGGAGGAAAGTTGAGGTTTCTGGTAGCCCAGGCAATAGGTGGTGGTGGCTTAGATTAATGAGGTGGGATAGAGCGGATTGGATGAATTAAAGATTTATTTTGAAGGTAGATTGACAACTTGGAGATGGTTTGGTTGTGACCATTAAGGGAGAGAGAAATTAAGAATGACTCTCCAGGTTTCTGGCTTGAACAATTCAGTGTAATTTACTGAGATAATTACACTTGTAGCAAATGCTACATAGTCATACTATGTGCAGTCGTAGATCCAAGTGCTTTACATAGATTAATTCCTTTTATAAAAAAACAGTTTTATGATTGGATATTACTATTTCCCCATTTTACAGATGAGAAAACTAAAGAGCATAGAGATGGGGGAAACTGAGGGAAGGATAGGTTTGGACTTACTAGGCATTGAGGAGCTGTTAAAAGGTTTTGAAGATATGAATCAAAGTCCTTTGATAAAGATTTTTCTGGTGGCATTTTTTGTTTTTATACAAAATCCATCTCTGATTTCTGGGAGTTGTAACTGGAACCAGGTTTTTCAACACCCCTTCCTCATCTCTTGATTTGTTTGACTTGGGTGGGCCATAAATCTAGAACTTCCCATTGTGTGGTTAGCAGTTTGGTAGAGAAATGGGGAATAGGTTAAGGCTAGAGATAAAGATTTAGGAGTCCTATGGGTAGGAACAATCATTGAATTCATGGTATTGCTAAAGAGATAGTGTAAAGAAAATGTATGATTATAGAACTTAAAAACAATCCTATTTTCTCTCTCAAATATCCTATATACTCTTTTCAGCCATATTTTCTTATGGCGTTATTCAAAACTCCTGCTTTCATTTCCTCACCTCCCATTCATCCTCAAACTTCTGCAGCATGGCTTTTGCCTTCATATCTCTACTGATGGTCCCAGCAATGACATCAAAGACTATTTATTTACTTATTTATTCAGGGGGAGGAGGAGTGAGAATCTTAAGCAGGCTCCATGCCCCATGCAGAGCATGCAGGGCTTGATCTCAACAACCCTCATACATTTAATCATTCAACAAATTTTGGGGAGGGGAACTAGGTCTCTGAGGAGTGAACAGATTGGTACAGTTAGTACTTTCATAGAACTCTAAAAATGTGCTAAAACATTATAACCACCTGCTTTTCCTTCTCGCTTTCTACTTTGCAGTCCCCTTTGCATTTTGGTTTCCTCAACTTCTGCCCCAGACTCTCTCACTCTTCACGTTTTTGTTTGTTTGTTTTTAAATTAAAGACAGTATTTTCAGAGCAGTTTTAGGTTCACAGCAAAATTGAGGGAGAGGTACAGAGATTTCTAGGTCTTGGTTTCCAAAAATAACTTACTTTTGTGTAAGCCAGGTGCTTTATCTACATTATCCCATTTAAAATTCAGGAGCCAGGGAAAGTTAGATCATTGGCTTCATTTCACAGATAAAGGTTCAGGAGATGTTAAGTGATGTCCCAGTCATATTCAAGGCAGGGATTTGGACTCAGATCTGATGCCATCTCACCCTGTTTTCCTTGCACCACTTTCTTCTGGTCCCACTGCTCATGGATAGTCCTGGGCTGGATCACCATTGTCCACAGTCCTGAACTGGCCTGCAAAATTAGCTGAGCTTTTAAATTTTTTTAAATAAAAGGAACAGGATATTTCATCCTCTCTATGTGAGAGTTTTGGAGAACTCCTATGCGAGGAAACAAATCCAGAGAACATCAGTTTGTTTAATATATCCCTCTGCATAGCCACTGAACCTCCTCTCAGGTCCAGTCTCCAGTTTCCCAGCAAAAACCTGTCCGTCTCCAAAGCGACAGAGCTCGCCGCCTTTCTCGTTCTCCCGCGCGCGGGGATGACTGTACGCGGCGAGGTTCTCTGACGTCAGAGTTTCCTGTCCACCATCTTTGTCCCTGGCAAAGTGGGTTTTGCGCAGTGGCTTAGACCTGGAGAAGGAGTCGTGACGTGCAGGAAACCATTACAACACCCCTCGGGCCGTGCTCTCTGGCTGCCGCCGCCACCCCCGCCCTTGCCTCCGGTGAGTTCAAGGCGGCTGACTTCGGGGTGTGTCCCTCATTGATGGGTTGGGGGACCCCAGGTTGAGTCGGAGAATGGTGGAGGGGAAGAAGAAATCCTCGGAGCGTGACCGTTGAGGGTGAAGCGAGCCGTCGGGTGTGACCGTTGTGAGGAAGAGGGTTGGAGAAAGGGAGTCCACCGCTCGGGTGTGGCAGCTGGGAATTGGGGGAAGGGGGGCTCCGGAGGGAAGATATGTTCGAGGTCGGGGGCTGGGGCCAGGGGTGTGGCCAGTAGAGGCTGGAGGCCGAACGGGAGAACCTTCCTTCTTCCCCGCTTGGCGTCGTTCACTCAGAGGCTGGGACGTGGTCAAAGCAGAAGGGGAAAGGGATTCCCTCTCAGGTTTGTCCATTGATGGACAAAACTCGCCCATCNTTTTAGTATTTTGCCTGTGGACATTCATTTAATAAATATTGAGTAACTTTATGTGTCAGGCATTATGCTGGGTGCTGAGTATGAAGTAGTAAAAACAGACATGGGATTTATAGTCTAGTTGGGGAGGGAGATAATAAGTAAATAAACATACATAATTTACAAATGGAATAAGGGCTGGGATGGCGTGGCAGTGTGGGCTAGGAGGGCAGAACATTTTAGATTGGGCAAACAGTGTCTTTTTGAGAAGATTACAGTTAAACTGAGACCAAATTATGAGCCAGCCATGTGAGCATTTGGAGGATGGCGGAGGTGATTATTAGTCAGGAAGAGCAGTATTTGTGAAGGCCCTAGGATGGGAAAGAGTGTGGCATATATGAGGGCTGCAATAGCAAAAGAGGACATGTAGAGTAACTGAAAGGCATAAAATGGTGTTAGAGAGGTAGGGGTCAAATCTTGCAAGGACTCTGGCCATGGGAAGGAGACTGGATTTTAGTTCAAGTGCAATGGGAATTCCTTGAAGGATTTATACACCAGAGTCATGATGAGGTTGGTATTTTTAAGGTGACCCTGTAGTGTTTGTGGTTATGTTTACTTTGTGAAAAATCATCCAAAGTTTACATTTATGATGTGTGCACTTTTAAAAAATGTTTGTTATACTTCAGAATAAGCTAAATAACCTGGCTGCTGTATGGATAATGGTTGGGAGGAAAGTTGAGGTTTCTGGTAGCCCAGGCAATAGGTGGTGGTGGCTTAGATTAATGAGGTGGGATAGAGCGGATTGGATGAATTAAAGATATATTTTGAAGGTAGATTGACAACTTGGAGATGGTTTGGTTGTGACCATTAAGGGAGAGAGAAATTAAGAATGACTCTCCAGGTTTCTGGCTTGAACAATTCAGTGTAATTTACTGAGATAATTACACTTGTAGCAAATGCTACATAGTCATACTATGTGCAGTCGTAGATCCAAGTGCTTTACATAGATTAATTCCTTTTATAAAAAAACAGTTTTATGATTGGATATTACTATTTCCCCATTTTACAGATGAGAAAACTAAAGAGCATAGAGATGGGGGAAACTGAGGGAAGGATAGGTTTGGACTTACTAGGCATTGAGGAGCTGTTAAAAGGTTTTGAAGATATGAATCAAAGTCCTTTGATAAAGATTTTTCTGGTGGCATTTTTTGTTTTTATACAAAATCCATCTCTGATTTCTGGGAGTTGTAACTGGAACCAGGTTTTTCAACACCCCTTCCTCATCTCTTGATTTGTTTGACTTGGGTGGGCCATAAATCTAGAACTTCCCATTGTGTGGTTAGCAGTTTGGTAGAGAAATGGGGAATAGGTTAAGGCTAGAGATAAAGATTTAGGAGTCCTATGGGTAGGAACAATCATTGAATTCATGGTATTGCTAAAGAGATAGTGTAAAGAAAATGTATGATTATAGAACTTAAAAACAATCCTATTTTCTCTCTCAAATATCCTATATACTCTTTTCAGCCATATTTTCTTATGGCGTTATTCAAAACTCCTGCTTTCATTTCCTCACCTCCCATTCATCCTCAAACTTCTGCAGCATGGCTTTTGCCTTCATATCTCTACTGATGGTCCCAGCAATGACATCAAAGACTATTTATTTACTTATTTATTCAGGGGGAGGAGGAGTGAGAATCTTAAGCAGGCTCCATGCCCCATGCAGAGCATGCAGGGCTTGATCTCAACAACCCTCATACATTTAATCATTCAACAAATTTTGGGGAGGGGAACTAGGTCTCTGAGGAGTGAACAGATTGGTACAGTTAGTACTTTCATAGAACTCTAAAAATGTGCTAAAACATTATAACCACCTGCTTTTCCTTCTCGCTTTCTACTTTGCAGTCCCCTTTGCATTTTGGTTTCCTCAACTTCTGCCCCAGACTCTCTCACTCTTCACGTTTTTGTTTGTTTGTTTTTAAATTAAAGACAGTATTTTCAGAGCAGTTTTAGGTTCACAGCAAAATTGAGGGAGAGGTACAGAGATTTCTAGGTCTTGGTTTCCAAAAATAACTTACTTTTGTGTAAGCCAGGTGCTTTATCTACATTATCCCATTTAAAATTCAGGAGCCAGGGAAAGTTAGATCATTGGCTTCATTTCACAGATAAAGGTTCAGGAGATGTTAAGTGATTTCCCAGTCATATTCAAGGCAGGGATTTGGACTCAGATCTGATGCCATCTCACCCTGTTTTCCTTGCACCACTTTCTTCTGGTCCCACTGCTCATGGATAGTCCTGGGCTGGATCACCATTGTCCACAGTCCTGAACTGGCCTGCAAAATTAGCTGAGCTTTTAAATTTTTTTAAATAAAAGGAACAGGATATTTCATCCTCTCTATGTGAGAGTTTTGGAGAACTCCTATGCGAGGAAACAAATCCAGAGAACATCAGTTTGTTTAATATATCCCTCTGCATAGCCACTGAACCTCCTCTCAGGTCCAGTCTCCAGTTTCCCAGCAAAAACCTGTCCGTCTCCAAAGCGACAGAGCTCGCCGCCTTTCTCGTTCTCCCGCGCGCGGGGATGACTGTACGCGGCGAGGTTCTCTGACGTCAGAGTTTCCTGTCCACCATCTTTGTCCCTGGCAAAGTGGGTTTTGCGCAGTGGCTTAGACCTGGAGAAGGAGTCGTGACGTGCAGGAAACCATTACAACACCCCTCGGGCCGTGCTCTCTGGCTGCCGCCGCCACCCCCGCCCTTGCCTCCGGTGAGTTCAAGGCGGCTGACTTCGGGGTGTGTCCCTCATTGATGGGTTGGGGGACCCCAGGTTGAGTCGGAGAATGGTGGAGGGGAAGAAGAAATCCTCGGAGCGTGACCGTTGAGGGTGAAGCGAGCCGTCGGGTGTGACCGTTGTGAGGAAGAGGGTTGGAGAAAGGGAGTCCACCGCTCGGGTGTGGCAGCTGGGAATTGGGGGAAGGGGGGCTCCGGAGGGAAGATATGTTCGAGGTCGGGGGCTGGGGCCAGGGGTGTGGCCAGTAGAGGCTGGAGGCCGAACGGGAGAACCTTCCTTCTTCCCCGCTTGGCGTCGTTCACTCAGAGGCTGGGACGTGGTCAAAGCAGAAGGGGAAAGGGATTCCCTCTCAGGTTTGTCCATTGATGGACAAAACTCGCCCATCTCCCGTAATTCGAGGTTAAGCGACACCTCTCTCCCACCTCGTAATGGAGGAATATATCCCTAGAATCTTGACCACCTGGGGCAGAGGCGAAATTCCTGACACTTGGGGGAAGGGAAGAGAAACCTTCAGACCCGAAGTGAGAGAGGGGGAAGCACGTAGGGGTAAATCTTGGCACCGAATTTTTTCTTTCTGGGCATAGCAGGAATGATCTGGTTTGAGAACGGCTGTAGACTAAGCCAGAGGTAAAGAAACTGGAATGTCCTGTTATTTCCATATTCTTTGAATCCAAAGAATTAATTCATGCTCTTTGTTTTCAGAGCAGTCTTCTACCTGGGGGGAGGCTTTCATTGAATTCACCTGGCTGTTTCATTATGAAGCAGTGTGCATAAAGTGTTGAGGCTTCATTAAACTTTGATTTTTTTAAGATTTTATTTATTTATCTGACAGCCAGCGAGAGAGGGAACACAAGCAGGGGGAGTGGGAGAGGAAGAAGCAGGCTCCTAGTGGAGGAGCCTGATGTGGGGCTCGATCCCAGAGCACCAGGATCATGCCCTGAGTGGAAGGCAGACGCTTAACGACTGTGCCACCCGGGCGCCCCTAAACTTTGGTTTTTAAAAGTGTGCTTTAAATGCAAGATACTGTTATGATAATCATTCTGGTTAAAAAGAAAAAGTAAAGAAAACGCTGCAGTAAGTNTCGAAGGCAGACGCTTAACGACTGTGCCACCCGGGCGCCCCTAAACTTTGATTTTTAAAAGTGTGTTTTAAATGCAAGATACTGTTATGATAATCATTCTGGTTAAAAAGAAAAAGTAAAGAAAACGCTGCAGTAAGTTTAGAAAAGGTGGAATGACCAAGAAAGTGGTCTGAATGAGGAACAATTTAAATGATTAATTACCTTTCTGGTATGCCTGTATTGCTTAGCCTCAGGGTACACTTACAAAGTAATAATAGAAAGCAGCAGATGAAGGAGTTGCAGCTGTACAAGAAAACGTGTAACACATTCCAGTGATGACTAAGCTTCGTGGTAAGGTGAGAACTGTTTGCAGGTACCTTAACAGTTTAAACTCCCAATGAAGCAGAAAGGATAGTGTGTTCTGCAAACAGCCTCAGTGAAAGTTGAGTGGTCAAATTAACACAAAGCTAACATTCTGTGAGTTAAGAGACTCCAGAAAGCCCAGTTCATCTTCTTTTCCCCCCTTAAACATCCATATTTTAAAATACTACATTTTATGTACAGGTTTGACCCAAGCCGAGCAAGCAGTGAATTAGATACGATACCATCTCCTTTCTTCCTTCTTTACTTCTAGGCTTAAGTTTTCCAGAGTTTTGCTATTTCAGTTAAGAATTGGATGTAAGGCGGGGCGCCTGGGTGGCACAGTCATTGAGCGTCTGCCTTCGGCTCAGGGCGTGATCCCGGCGTTGTGGGATCGAGCCCCACATCAGGCTCCTCCGCTATGAGCCTGCTTCTTCCTCTCCTACTCCCCCTGCTTGTGTTCCCTCTCTCGCTGGCTGTCTCTATCTCTGTCAAATAAATAAAAATAAAATCNTGCTATTTCAGTTAAGAATTGGATGTAAGGGGTGCCTGGGTGGCTCAGTTGATTAAGCGTCTGCCTTTGGCTCTGGTCATGATCCCAGGGTCCTGGGATGGAGCCTTGCATTGGGTTCCCTGTGCAGAGGGGAGTTTGTCTCTCCCTCTCCCTCTGCCTCTCCCCCTGCTTGTGCCCTGTCTTTCAAATGAATAAATAAAACTTAAAAAAAAAATTGGGTGTAAAACTTGGGACACCTGGATGGTTCAGTGGGTTGGGTGTCTGACTTTGTCTCAGGTCATGGTCTCAGGGTCCTGGGATTAAGGCCCATGTCTGGCTCCGTGCTCAGTGGGGAGTTTGCTTGTTCCTCTACCCCTGCTCATTCTCTCTCTCTCTTTTAAATAAAATCTTTTTAAAAAATTGGATGTAAAACTTTTGAACTTCTTTCTTACTGTATAATATTAACAAATTTGTAATCTGACATAGTTAAATAGAAATCACAGGTGTGGGGTCGCCTGGGTGGCCCAGTCGTTTGAGCCTCCAACTCTTGATTTCTGCTCAGCTCATGATCTCAGGGTCATGGGACTGAGCCCCACGTCAGGCTCTGAGCTCAGCACAGTGTCTGCTTGTCTCTCCCCTCTGCTCCTCCCTGCCACACACACTCTCTAAAATAAATAAAATCTTAAAAAAAAAAATCATAGGTGTGTGTTGTAATTAGGTGTCTTGTGATTTCTTTTGAACTAAATGATAATGGAAGACACTATTATCTTTGCATTGAAATATCTAATTATTGAAATATTTGAGGGGCGCCTGGGTGGCTTGGTTAAGCGTCTGCTTTTGGCTCAGGTCATGATCTCAGGGTCCTGGGAGCGAGCCCCGTGTGGGGCTCCCTCCTCAGCAGGGAGCCTCCTTCTCCTTCTCCCCCTGCTTGTGCTTGTGCTCTCTGTCAAATAAATAAAATTTTAAGAATATTTGAAATCTCAACGCCTCTCACCCTTGTAATAAAAGATGTCTGAATGGCCCTTCTGCTCTGTAATTGGGTTAACTCCAGCCAGTTTTTTGCTACGGGCACCAAACTGTAAAGCCAACTTTGTGTGAAAAGAAGGGATTTAGTGGCCTCACCAAGTTTAATTTAGGTGCCATTTCCCAGAGAGCCATTTGAAATTGAGACCCTATCAATTTTTTTCTGGCCTTATTTTCTTTAGGGGCACTGTAAGGAGGGAGGAATAGAAGAGAAGGGTCTTTCACAACCTATATTTGGTAGAAACTAGGTTATGTTAAATCCAGATATATCATTCTGTGTAGGGAGGGAGGCTTTCCCTTAAAATGCAGTGACATCACACGCTGGGCTAGGACAAGTAAGAGTGAGTGTGTGCTTTCCCTGTGGCACCTTCGTCGTTTAGCAGTATTCCAAGGCCATACACAACAGTCAGTGACTTGTCTAGTTTGATCCGGTGGAAAGGTGGTGTGAGTTCAAACTCCATGATGGCTTTACATTTTCCTGGGGTTCGCCTGTAGGAGCAAAAAGAAAAATTTTTTCCAGGCGGACCTTGGTTTTTGAGGCTCTTCAGCGAATATTGACTTTTTATTTTTTTTCAGCTCTATCTTGGCTGCTTTTCCTTTGGCTTCTAATGCAGGCCACAGTTTTCACCATCCTGTGCTTTGGAGAATCTGGTTATGTTCATCTTAGGCATGTGATTATCTCATTAAAAAAATGCATATGTAATTTTTTTTTAAAGATTCATTTGAGAGAGAAAGAGAGTGAGTGAGCACGGAGAGGGAGAAACAGACTCCCCACTGAGCAGTGAGCCCGATGCAGGGCTCCATCCTAGGACCCTGGGATCATGACCTGAGCCAAAGGCAGACACTTAACGGACTGAGCCACCCAGGTGCCCCATATGTAATTTTTTGAAGTGTAATTCATATAACATAAAATTAACCATTTTAAAGTGAACAGTGACATTTAGTACATTCACAGTGTTGTACAGCTACCACGTCTTCCCACTTGTTTTTGTTTAGACTATTTTTATTTTTCTTGGAGTTTTCTTTTGGCTTAAGGCAGGAACTGACTTAATACAATGTTTCCCTGTCAGTATGGGTAAGGGATACTTCATTACTGTTGTTAACAACAGTGGAAGCTAAGAGTGATTGGTTTCTCCCTTTCTTTAAGAGCAGGGATTCTTATTTTAGGAGCTAAGATTACTTGTCTCTCTTCCCTGAAATTTTGTGGGTGGGTACATTATTCTTTAGTTAAGAACACAGTGCTCACAATGACTAGGACAGAAATATATTCCTTGACAATGAAATTTAAGGGAGGTAGTGAAATGTGTGGGTCACTAATAAAGGTAGAATTTAAGACTAGGTTAATTTTATGTTTAACAGACTGTGGTTAAGACTCCTGTTAAGAATTCTATATGTGTATGTGTGTATGAGATCTTTAGAAAACAACAGTTTTTGTGCCCTTTTTCAAAGAAACCGGGTGAAAACTTCCAAGCACATTTTGTTTTTAAATCTGGAGTAAGTTTTAAGTTTTGAGGATTCTATTGGACTTAAAATGGCATAGTAACATCCTAGACAGACCATACTGGCCTTGAGCTACAGCTCTTCTGTCAGGTTCTGGTAATCATTTCTGTATACCAGTTTCTCTCTTTGTATGTGTAAGTTCTTACATGATAACTTCAGATTCATTCCAGATCTTATATGTGAAGGACTCCTTTCTTCAATTTGCGCATTCATCGGTACATTGTGAATGGATTAAATGATTATAACATTCTTTGAATTTTTACTAGAAAGGCGTTATGAAAATATTGTGTAAGGCAAACCCCCTGTCACAGGCTAATTTTTAATTATAACAACTATCAAAGCGGGAATTTCTGTGTTCTATAATATTTGTGGGTTCTAGCTCACATCTCTTAAGAGGGCAATCAGGGAAATTCTGGTACAACCTAAAGCACTTTTGCATAAGGATCAGGACTGTAAATAGTAGCTACTTGGAAAGATCTCAGTTGAGTCTAATTTCCCTTAGGCTATCCAAGTAACACATTGTAGAGATCAGATTTAAGCCAGGCTTTTTTCATTATTTCATGTTTATTTGGCTCTTTTTCCTTTTCCTTAATTACATTGATTTGTTTATTGCTTAGATCTTTTCTCTCTGATCCATATTTACTGTTGTTTGCCAAATGTATTATCACTCATGTTGTTTTGGCCTGACAGTAATGAGCAGGTGCCAGGCATCAGTCCTAAATTTGGTAATAAGTATTGTTAATGAGGATGGTAAGGAAGAAGATACATATTTTTGAGTGCAGAAGGAGTATTATTAAAGGTATCATGTACCTTGGACAAAGTCTTAAGAGTTTCTTAAATCAGAAAATATTGTGTCATTTGGGGAGAAATGTGACCAGTCCATGTCATTTTTGTTTCACCAGTGGAACCATGTGTCGATCGGATTAATTCTTCCGGGAATTGGAACAGAAGCATTAACTTGAGGCTAGGATCCATGATCTTTCAAGTTTTAACGCCAGTTCTGATTCTCTTTTGTATGCAATGTGACTGAATAAATATCTTCTTTTCCCCTTGTTTTTATCTGTAAAGGGATATTATTTATTCTTTGGGAATACTTTTTGGCTAAATAAATATAGATTGTTGGAAATAAGAAAACTATAATTAAAAAATCCATGTGCAAGGCATGTTTGCCTCTAGATGTTTGTTGTGGAAGAATATTGCCCTTTTAATGTAGGCTTTTTATTCTGAGAGATTCCTTTTTTCAGGAGTTTCATGTAATGTTGAATAGGTTGGCACAGTTGTTTTCTCTTTCAGCCTTACCATTGCTTTGGAATGACTCCATCTTGAGGTAGGGAGTAAATCAGATTTTCCTGAGTGGAAAGTAATGGGGAGATCTTTCAAAACAAACTTTCTTATCTTAAATATTTGAGGGCCTAATTGAAGATGTATGTGCTTTGAGGTTTTGGAGGCTTTGAGGAGATAATTATGGATAAAATCGCAAGGCCATAATAGATTATCAGTTCATTCCATTTAGCCTATGGATTTTGCCCTGTTAGTTCCTTGAGGCAAGAGTTAACATTCTTAATTATCTTTGCATCTCTTGAATCACCAATAATGGTGGTAAGGAAGAAAATACTCATTTTTGAGTACAGAAATTCTTATAAATGTTCTTAAAATTAATCGAATGCCTTGTTGGACATCAGAAATTTGGATAAAGGAATTTTTTTTTCTCTTGTTGTAGGTGCACATTAAAGATCCAAAACCATGACTGACTCCAAGTACTTCACAACCAATAAAAAAGGTAAGTACGAAAACTTGATCAGAGAACTTTTGAGTTCTTCTGAGTTTCTTCAAAGTTGTAGTGTAAGTTCGTTCCACCTAGAATGTTCCTGACCTCTTCAGATGTGCATATTGTGGACTGTCTCGATGGAGATCTATTATTTGTACAGAAAAGGGTGTTTGAATAAATTATTAAAGGACGGGTTTGTAAAGATAGGGTTGTGATGCACATCATTTTGAGTTGAAGGTTCTGTTATGGTAAGAGGATGAAATCCAACTTTGATCCATTGAAGATTGGTAGATGTGAGGAGGGCAGAAGAGGAAGAAGCACATTCATTCTCTTTTTTTTTAACTTGGAAATATTTTATAACAGTACTAGTAAAGTAATAGAGATCACATAAAAAGTAAAAATGCAAGTTCTGTTTCTCCTTATTCTGGTTCCTGAGGTGAACTCAGTCTTTTTCTATGCATATAAGTGCAAGTATTAATCCATACGATTAAACAGTTTTTTATCTTTAACAAAAAGAGGTCATGCAACAGTGCATTGAAACTTGATATTTTTATATCCCTCCATATGGATCTACCTCATTCTTTGGGCGTTGTCTAAAAACATTCTTTGTACTTAAAACAGGGAACCTTTAGAGTCAGTTCCATGATTTTTAGGTCACAGCTGTGGATTACTTGAAAAAAGCTTTGAATTTATTAACCTGAGAGGCTTGGTCAGTTGAGTGTCTGACTCTTGATTTTGGCTCAGGTCATGATCTTGGAGTCATGAAATTGAGCCCGGCATCAGGCTCTGCACTCAGCATGGAGTCAGCTTGAGGATTCTCTCCCTCTCCCCCTTCCTGGTGTGCACACGCATGTGTGCTCTTGCTTTCAAAATAATTAAAACCTTAAAAAAAAAAAAGAAATATAATATTGGTTTTTACATATGGCTGTGGGTCTGGGAACTAAGGATTCTTCTTGGGAAAGTCCAACCTTCTCATCTTTTATAAAATTGTTCCTAAATAACAGCTCATTTCTAGTGCTGTAGATGGCCCTCCTTTCAAAAACAGACCAGTTTTGCTCTTCTCAGCCTGTTGTGTCCTCAGCTGAGATTTATTTATTTCCAGGATTAGAGTTCTGTGCTTTGTGTTTAGCAGTCTTATATTTACTGAAGTATTCTGGGATGACACCAACTATCATTCCTCTTATTCTCCAACAACTTTCCTTCTCAGATGGATCCTTTCTTCTCTCTTCCAGTGGCTGAAATAGGACACCTTCTCTGCCCCAGAATTTAACTTTATTATTTCTTTGCAATGTAGTTTACTGGCCTCAGCCTCCTGTCTCCAAATTTAATGAAGTTTGGTCTTGAAGAACACAGAGTCCTTCTTCCTCGACTTATTCATTCCACTTTTTTGTTCAGAAAATGTTTATTGAGTGTCTACTATGTGTGAGTCATGCTTTCTCAACATTCTAACGGAGTTTCTGATTAAATATCCTAATTTCAAGTCAGAATAGATGCAAAGGACACCTAATACCCTTTGGTTTCTAAGTATCGTTTTCCACTGAAAGGAAGCAGGTCTCTTTGGAGAAATAACTGATTCCAGGGTGGGTCAGGGAAAGTACAAGATGAACATGAATATCTTATGCCAGGAAGCAAGAGATGCTAAAAAAAAAAGGTGGGACATGCAGGGAGCAGCATAGTTCGAAAGGGCTTCCAGTCACTAAATTTGAGATAATTTGAATAAAAAAAAGTGATCATAGTAGTGGATTATAACCCATTGAATAATATATATACACACACAAATCATAGTTATTGATTCAGGCAGGAGTCATCAGTGAATGCTAAAACGACTAGCAGGTGAAAGTTTGATGAGGAACAAGACGTTTAAATAGCCTCAGAGTTTCCTTTCACAAATTACTAATTACAACGGAAAAAATAGTAACTTTACAGTGTTTAAGGTGGTATTTATCACCTTAACCAAATATTTGATGTTAACATCACCAGTAATGGGACACATTATTTGTCTCTCTGTGTCATGCACTCAGAAGAACATAACATCCCCTGAGAATTTTGCCTGTCAGAATGCATAACCTCAATGTAATCATGAAGGAACCTCTGTGATAAACCCAAGCTGAGGACACTCAAGTAACTGGCCTATACCTTTAAAAAATGTCAGCATCCTGAAAGACAAAGGATGAAGAACTGTTGCAGATTAAAGAAGACTAGAGAGGCATGATAACAAATGTAACATACGACCCTGGATGATCCTGGATTGGATCCCAGCCTGAAGGGGATGGTGGTAAAATTGCTATGGAGGATATTATCAAAACTTGAATAAAGCCCATTGATTAGATGCTAACGACGTGTCAGTGTTAAATTTCCCAACTTTAATCATTGCATTATAGTTAGTAAGATAATCATGCTTAGAAATTATGCAGTGACATATTTAGAACTGAAGTGACATGGCTGCAGTTTACTGATTCAGGAAAAAATATGTAAATATATAGAAAGTATCATCAGACAGATGTGGCAGTGTTAACAATTGGGGAATCTTGCAACTTTTTTTTTTTAAAGATTTTTATTTATTTGAGAGAGAGAGAGGGCAGGGGGAGGGGCAAAGGAAAAGGAAGAGAACCCTCACTGAGTGCCGAGCCCAACTCAGGCTTGATTGCAGGATCCTGAGATCATGACCTGAGCTGAAATCAAGAGTCAGACATTTAACCAACTGAGCCCAAAGGTGCCTGAGTTTTGCAACTTTTAAGATACGATTTAAAAAAAAAATTTTTTTTTTTAAACCTGGGCGGCTCAGTCAATGGAGCGTGTGACTCTTGATCTTGGGGTCGTGAGTTTGAGTCCCACGTTAAGCGTAGACACTACTCAAACTCTTAAAAAAAAGTTAGAAAAAAAAAATAGAAGAGGGCACCCTGTGGTGTCCTGGAGGGAACAAAGAGCAGCAAAACATTTTCTAGAAAGTGTAAGTGTATCTGTCCGTTCTGGTCATTTGGAATTAAATAAGGGTAAACGAGCTCTTCTATAACAATATGGAGAACTCCATAGTGAATTTCTTAATTTTATCAACTACTGGTCAGTGGCTTTCAACCTTGCCTACACATTGGAATCACCCAAGGAAATTTAAAAGAATACTAATGTCCAGGTCCCTCCACCTGAGGTACCCTGAGGTCTGGGATATGGCCTGGGTGTGCAGGTTTTTTAAAGCTCCCCACATTTCTCTGATGTGCAGCCAAGATTAAGAACCATTGCTAGCTACTGGCATTGCTTGGTAGATTTTATTAGGGGGAGAAGGAAAAAATGTAAGAATTTAATAAAGTTGTATGTATGAGATACCATGTTTCACTTCCTGCCCTCCTTGGCTCCCACCCAACAACTTCTCTGTTTATACTTCATAAAAACCATTAACTCCACTTATCACTCGTTTTCAGCTTTTTTCCTGACTCTCTGAAATGGTATTTATTTTTTCTGTTAACATTTTGTGTGCTTTGATCACCAAGATATTGTCTATTGACATAAAAAGATGTCATTTAAAAGCTCACCTAACTTGGGGCACCTGGATGGCACAGTTGGTTAAGTGTCTGACTCTTGGTTTCGGCTCAGGTCACGGTCTCAGGGTCCTGCGATTGAGCTCTGTGTCAGGCTCCACCCTCGGCGGGCTGTCTGCTGGAGATTTTCTCCCTCTTCTTTTCTCTCTCCCTCTCCCTCTGAAATAAATAAATCTTTAATTAAAAAAAAAAAAGAAACCTCAGGTAACTCTTCAAACCTGCTCTTGTAATGAGTCCTGGTAACCTTTTTTTACTCAGGGATTTGTAAAAGGTTAAGACCTACAGATTGAATCACGGCTGGGTAAATACCACATTTTAAAAAATGGATAGACTGTTCCTTTTACTTCCTGTAACACCCACCAGAACTGCCATGGGAACATATTCTTTAAGTTGATGCTAGAACTGGAATAGTTTCAGTTACATCCTGTTTTGATTCTTCAGCTCCTGCTGCTATTGACAGTTCAGACTTTTGAAACCCTGCTGCTTGTCCTTTATTGTTCCCAGAAGTAAATGATGGCAACCCTAAGAGCTGGATTTGGCAGGAGATGACTTGGTGGAAAGGAGGATGACTCTAAAGGGGCCAGCTTTTCTGCAATTTTTGCAATTGTTGATTAAAACCAATTTTTGTAACTTTAATTTGTTTGCCTTGCTGGCACTGGATATTGACGTAACAAGCTTTTTTAGCGCCCAACTTCTGTGTTCCTTACGAGTTTCATCCTTCCCATCTGAAGGCTTCAGCAGATCACATAGTTTGCTGTCCCTGCTGTTTGCATACTGGTGAATGATATCTGGTTAAAATGAATATCAAGCACAGTCATAAACATGGCGGACAGTGAGGCGGTATTGTAGAAGAGTTTAAGGGTGTCGATGGAGGTTGAACTGGGAGTAGCCAACTTCTGTTTTGTAGGTTTAGTGGTGTATTTTGTTTTTCCTTTTAAAACCAGTTGAGGATTATTACCTTCTTTTCTTTCAGCTCCAGCTTTCTGAAGGTAGGTGAGCCTTGTCCTTAAAATAGTGATGACAGCCCTGGCATTTCACAGTACAGGGCCTGAGCGCTCATTCAAGATTGTGCCTTTAGAAATGACTCTGATTTGTACCATTCTTGAAGCTTCGAGATTATCATTTCCGTTAGATCAATTGAATAGGATGGGGTCTTGAAGCCCATCAGCTTCTTAAAGTACTAATTAGAGCAGGGATTGTCAGCCCTGGTTGTGCATTAGAATAATTTGGAGGAACTTTAAAAAATATGAGTGTGAGTTCTCCTTGACATGCTGATTTATTTGGTCCAGAGTAGAGCCTGAACATTGTTATTTCTAAATACCTCCCAGGTGATACTAGTGTGTGGCCAAGGTTGGAAACTGTGTCGGGAGACACAGTTCTAAGACCAGCTCTGTCACTAATTCACTTTGTGATCTTTGAGCTTCAGTTCTTTATCGGTAAAGTTGAGAGGGGGTGAATGAGCTGATATCTGGAGTCTCTTTGGTTTGAAAACAGATTTGTGAACCTGTTTTGTGCCTACATTTATTTTTTCTTTGGGGCCTTGAAATTCCGATGGAAGATCATCATCACTCAGATGCTATTTTCTCCCTATAGTAGTAAGATATCGTGAGATTTGTTTTTTTTTTTTTCCCCCACTCCTACACTTCCTAAGATCTGGATTGCACCTTCTTCTCTAGCTATAACCTCAAAGATGGTATCGTTATCAGTGGGTCAATTAATATTCTATGGATTTGAATTGTACCTGTCCTGTAATTTTTAAATTTTCTTCAGTTGCTGCCCTGCCTCTGGTCACCTGTCATGTTATTTATTACAGAGTGTAGTATTCTGCTCTAGTTTTCTGGTCCTGGGATCTCACCAATTTGGTCTCTTCTTTTGTAGGAGAAATCTTTGAATTAAAGGCTGAACTCAACAACGAAAAGAAAGAAAAGAGGAAGGAGGCTGTGAAGAAAGTGATTGCTGCCATGACTGTGGGGAAGGACGTTAGGTAAGGGTAATCACTCCTGCTGTTGGTCACTTTAGACCCATACCCTATTTTATGGCTTTTACTGCTTTTCATTTAACTGTTGTCATCATAGAATCTATAAGAATTTGTCTCACTGAAAGATCATGAGGAAGTATAGTTGCTTTTAGTTTAACTCTGTGACTTAAGTTTTTTTGAAGAATGAAACCAGTTTGATTTTGTTGCATAGAGATCTAGTCTAAAACCTCCTGAGAGTTGGCACAGTTACAGACCTGCTGTTGAAGTAGTTTTAGAAGATGCTAGAAGTGTACTGAGAAGCAGAAGCTCATACGTTCTTTAATTGGCTCAAGTTAATGTCCTTAACTCTACCACTGTAATTCAGTTGCCGAATTCAAGATGAAAATCAATGTTAATAAAGTCCGTGTTGTCTTTTTCTCCCCCTATAATTCAGCCAGACCATTTGGAGATAGGTACGGATTATCCACAGGCCCTTGAGGATTTGCAAGATCCTTTCTGGGAGATTTGTGAGGTCAAAGCTATCCTTATAATAATACTTGGGTATTATTTGCCTTTTTTTACTGTGTTGACATTTGCACTGCTGATGCCTTAATGTAAATCAAGGTAGCAGTGCCAAACTGTAACTGTAGTCATTGTATTTGTCACCACTACATACTTGCAGGAAAAAAGGGTAGTTTCACTTAGGACTGTTCTTCATGAAGCATTAAAAATTTATTTTATTAAGCTTTGAACCTTGAGTATAGGTCATTTTAATATTCCATGTGATAAAGTAGGAATTACGCATAAAGCATTTCTACTGCATAGCAAAGTGTGATGGTTGACTTGGAGAAAAGCCCTTGCACAACTGTTTGAATTGGGAACCGCATTTTTAAGTGAAAGAATGACAGACAAATTATAGTTAATCAGACTTCAGTATTAGGAAGACATTTTATCAAAAATGAACAAAGTGAACCTGTCACTTCTAGAGAAAAAATTTGACAGTAGATGTATTTTGAGCTTTGAAGTAAAAATTAGATTGTTGGAAAACTTGTATCTTGCAACATGAGCTTGACAGCTTCCCAATACTTACAGACTTTTCTAATGAGCTTGGTGGTGAAATTAATGAATGTATTATTTACTGTTATGTGATGAAATTTGTCATCATTGGGAAGATGCATAACTCAACTAATATTTTCCAAATGACCAGTGCCTATATCACAAAATTATGCATGGGTAAAAGATCTAGTCAAAATAAGTGATAAATGAATGGATTTTAATGCAATCAAGCATTAAAAGTTTGATATGGTTTCAGATTCCACATTGCAACTTTTTTTTTTAAGATTTATTTATTTATTTTAGAGAGAGGGAGAGAGCACATACGTGCAAGTGGGGAAGGGGCAGAGGGAGAGAATCTCAACCAGACTCCACACTGAGCACAGAGCCTGATGAGGGTCTCGACTCCATGACTCTGAGATCATGACCTGAGCTGAAGTCAAGAGTCGGACACTTAATCCATTGAGTTACCCAGGTGCCCCTCCAACTAACTTTTAGGGAACTACCATTTGTGGACTGAAAAAAGAAAAAAACAAAGCATTTGTCTGTCTTTAATGAATCAAGAATATCTAGTTAATCTGAAAAAGCTGTTAAAATACTGCTCCCTTTTCCCGTTAATATATGTGTATGATTTTCTTCTTATACTTCAGTCAAAACAGTATTTTACAACAGGTTGAATGCAGGAGCAAGTATGAAGATCCAGCTGTCTTTGCTTAAACTAGACATTAAAGAGATTTACAAAAATTTAAAACAATGTCATCTTAATTTTTAGAAAATGCAAAATTTTTGCTTTAAAATATTTGTTAATATGAAATACATTTATTATTTTAAATGGATCAGTGTCTTAAAATATTTGCTTTAATTCCTGATACCATAAAATATCAGTAGGTATAACCCACATGAACAAAAACTCTCTGGGAATCTCAGTTTTCAGAGTGTGAAGGGTTTCCTGAGACCAGGAGTATGAGAGCGGTTCCCCTAACCAGATCAGGGGCCCAGGTGGAAACGGTGGCAATGAATGCCTCAGATATCTTCCTGTGCTTCAGGTGCTGCTGTTCTGAGGTGCCTTTTGTTATTGGAGTTTTATTTGTTAAAATATAAGAATTCGGTTCTTAACTTGCTGTTCTGTTATTATCTATCTCAGAGGTGGTACACTTCTTCTGGGAGGGCAAGAAAGTAAATACTTTAGGCTTAGCATGCTAAGAGGCAAAAAAAATTGACGATATTATATAGGTAATTATGTAACAAGAAAGAGACCAATTTCCCACAATTCGTTGATGAAACTTAAGTATAATATTTTTGTACTACAGATCTAATGAGAAGATTAGAATTCTTTTTTGGGGCATAACATTTTGTTTAATTGGGGTCTAGAGTTAATATTCTCTATCGAATCACTTTTACATGTTCATCTAAAAAACACTTTTAGCTT
The DNA here is from genome assembly GCF_002007445.2 of Ailuropoda melanoleuca. NCBI lineage: Eukaryota > Metazoa > Chordata > Mammalia > Carnivora > Ursidae > Ailuropoda > Ailuropoda melanoleuca. The sequence continues at coordinate 9,523,672 of NC_048230.1, forward strand.
ATAGCTCATACAAAAGTAGTGGTGGGCTGTATTTGGTGCATGGGCTATAGTTTTCCTACCCAGGATCGATCTAGTCACTGATGGGCTTTTTTTGCCAAGGAGTAAATCTAGATTGAGAGCATCTGTACTGATGAACTGGTAAAAGTCAACATATTTCATTAGTGGGGCTTTTGTGTTCTCACCCAGGTTATTTCTGTATCCTAGAAAAGTTAAACCTCTTTGAGTTTCCTATTGTATGCTTGGTAAATACTGCTTGTTAATCTATTAGTTGCTGATGATTTATCTTGTGCTTATGCTATTCCACACATCACAATTTGAAAAGGATAGTAGATGTCTCTTAGCCTTCATTGCACTTACTGTCTAGTTGAAGAGACCCAAAATTTGAAAAATTAGGGAATAGTAAAATATAGTTTTGTAATGAGGTACTAGTATGTATATATTAAAGGCAATAAGAGTTCTACAAAAGAGAGATCCATGTAAATAGGAACAGTTGAAGAACACTTCTTGGAGGAGATGGGGTTTGTACTGTGCCTAGATAGCTCAAAGAAGCAGAGTAAATAGAGATTAGATATTCGTAGGTTATCATATTTCAGTCTCCCCTGCAAGTAACTTCAACTTCAGTGCCGTCTGATAGCAATAAGCCACATATATAATTTTAAGTTTTCTGATAGCCAAATTAAAAAGTAAAATATAGATGAAATTAATTTTAATATATTTTACTCAATGCAGTATACTCAAAGTACCATTTCAGCATGAAATCAGTATAAAAATTATAAATGAGATGTTTTACACTCTATTTTTGTTTTTTAAAAAAGATATTTATTTATTTGACAGAGCACACAAGCAGGGGGAGCTGCAGAGGGAGAGGAAGCAGGCTCCCTGTTGAGCAAGGAGCTCGACTGAGGGCTTGATCCCAGGACCTTGAAATTATGACCTGAGCTGAAGGCAGACGCTCAACCGACTGAGCCACCCAGGCGCCCCACATTATATTTTTCGTACTAAGTCTTCAGGATCCAGTCACATCTTAGTTCAGACTAGCCACATGGCCAGTGAGTAGCTACATATGACTAGTGACTACCATATTGGAACGTTCAGGTTTCTAGCTTTATAGGTTGGTACTTAACAGTTTTTACTAAGAACTTGTTTTTGATCAAGATCTTCCTGATCTTGTGTAGGTTGTTGGAATTAAATTACTCAGGATCTTAAATTTACTGTTGGTTAATATGTCACATTTATTTTCTGGTTTTACAGTTGTTTTGCCCATGAGTTATTCTAGGAAATGGAAAGAACATTCATTTTTGGGGAGTGTTAATTAGTGTTTATTGAATATCTACATATGCATGAAGCTACAGTAGGTATGTACATTCAGGTTAAATGACTTTCGAAGCAGAATCATTGGTTTATTGGAGATAAGGTGGATTCTTTGGCTTTGCAATCCATCTCCCTTTTTGTGAATAACTTTCTGCTTAATGTGTGTGTGTATAGGGGCTATACCATGTGACTCGTTATTTCAGTCATCTCTTTCCTATAAAAATAGACTGACATTTGCTTTTTCTGTACTTGTAGTAAGATGTTAAGTATTTAAAATTTAGGAAATTTAGGGGTGCCCGAGTGGCATGGTTGGTTAAGCATCCGACTCTTGATTTCAGCTCAAGTCATGATTTCAGGGTTGTGAGATCAAGCCCCACATAGGACTCCGCACTCGGCATGGAGTCTGCTTGGGATTCTCTCTCCTTCTCTCTGCCCCTCCCACTCATGCTCTCTCTCTCTCTAAAATAAATTTTTGAAAAAAATATATAAAATTTATATAGTACTCTCATAAAGCCTTAGGGGAAAGGTTAATTACCAGTCTCTCATAAAATTATAGTTAACCTGTACTTAAAAAATACAGCTTTAAAATCAAATAAGCTATCCTTCCAAACTAATGGTTTGGAAGCCATTCCAAACTAAAGCCACTCTCCTTGGGCTTTATAAGAGAGTAGTAAATCATGAAATGACTTGAACTGGGAAAAGTGTAAACTCCTTTTGTATTTGAGGACACTCAAATTTTCATTTGTCTGAGTTTGTAACATTAAGAATAAAGAAACAAATTCTAGAAGGGAATCAGGACTTCTTAGAAAAATGGCTGGTTTCAGTTGTGAGATTAGAAATGTGCCAGGTAATCCTGTTTAGAGCATCATGTCTTACCACAAAGTGAGGAAACTGGTGAAAACGCAAGATTGCATCACAGGGACTCAGAAGGTAGCTGAGTAAGTTCCTACTGGCCAAGGATAGAAGAATATGAACATTAAAACATTGAAACAGATGAACATTAAAACAAGAACATTATAGCAACCATAGTGCTTTGAACCTGGAATGAACTGATATGTAGAATTACTGTTAATTTTTGTGCGTGATAAAGATTGTGCTTTTTATTTTTTTATTTTTTATTTTTTTTATTTTTATTTTTTTTTTAAAGATTTTATTTATTTATTCGACAGAGATAGAGACAGCCAGCGAGAGAGGGAACACAAGCAGGGGGAATGGGAGAGGAAGAAGCAGGCTCACAGCAGAGGAGCCTGATGTGGGGCTCGATCCCATAACGCCGGGATCACGCCCTGAGCCGAAGGCAGACGCTTAACCGCTGTGCCACCCAGGCGCCCCAAGATTGTGCTTTTTAAAACAGGATTCCTAAAGATATGCCCTAAAATATATATGACATTATATAATGTCTAGGATTTAGCTAAAATATAATCCAGAGCAGGGGTTCTTGGGTGGCTCAGTCAGTTAAGTGTCCAGTTCTTGATTTCAGCTCAGGTCTTGATCTCAGGGTCGTGAGTTCAAGCCCCATGTTGGACTCCATGCGGGGCGTGGAGTCTACTTAAAAAAAAAAAAAATCCAGAGCAATTAGATGGAATAGGGATGGGAGAAGAGAGAATGGATTGAGGATATGTATGAAACAAGATCGGATGTGTGTTAATGATTCTTTGCAGCTGGGTGATGGATACATTGGGTTCATTATACTACTCTAATTTTGTTCGTTAGAAAATGTTTGTAATGAAAAGTTTCTTAAATCTATTTTTAGAGACCTTCTTGGAACCAGGACTATAGTTTCTTTAGAAATTCATTTCATTGTTAATTGTTATCACTGTGGGGACATATTTCCTTGCATCAGATCACTTTGTAAAATAAGGCCATTTCTTCATGTTCAGTCCAGTAGCTTGACATCAACATCTATTCATTTTTCTTTTCTCTTTTCTTTTCTCAGTTCTCTCTTTCCAGATGTAGTGAACTGTATGCAAACCGACAACTTAGAATTAAAGAAGCTTGTTTATCTCTATTTGATGAACTACGCCAAGAGTCAGCCAGACATGGCCATCATGGCTGTCAACAGCTTTGTGAAGGTAACGTTCCCCCTCCAGGAACTCAAGACCAGTCTCATCTGCCTCAAGTAACCTGATTTTCAGAAGTGTTTCTTGATATAGTTAATGCCTGCATTGCAAATAAGCAACCTCTGTTCTAAAAGAGGACCTCTAGAGAAGTACTGGCGTAACTAGGAGTGTTCATGTTTTTGAGCATTCTTTATGCCAGCATTCGTCATCCAGTTCAAACCATATGGAGAGCCTTCTGTTAGCTGGTCTTGGTGAATGCTTGCCAGATGGGAAGAAAAAAGCCAGGTGAAGAAACCTCAGTGTTTTACCTTCCCAGGGTGACAAAGGTTAGGCGTATCATTGCAGTTTCAGTAACCTGGGCTTTATCTATTTTATCTTTGGAGAAACTATGCTTATGGGTCAGAAATAGTGGAAACTGCAGGAGTGACTACTTCTATTTTGTTTTACTTAATAGTTCTTTTTTTTTTTTTTTTTAAAGATTTTATTTATTTATTTGACAGAGATAGAGACAGCCAGCGAGAGAGGGAACACAAGCAGGGGGAGTGGGAGAGGAAGAAGCAGGCTCATAGCAGAGGAGCCTGATGTGGGGCTCGATCCCATAACGCTGGGATCATGCCCTGAGCCGAAGGCAGACGCTTAACCGCTGTGCCACCCAGGCGCCCCTACTTAATAGTTCTTAACACATGGTTAATTTTTTTTTAATTATGGAAACTTCCAAACATATTCAAGTAGAGGAAATAGTATTATAAATTCCTAAATCTCCATCTTGTAGTTTCAGTAGTTACCAACCCATGACCAGTCTTGTTTAATTTATTCTCCCCATATATGCTTTCCTAACTCCCACTTCTTACTGGATAATTTTAAAGCAAATCCCATACATCATAAAGATGAAAAATCATTTCATCCTTACATTTGTCAGAATAAGATCTCTTTTTTAAAATTTATTTATGGTGAGAGAGAGTGTGGGTGCATGTGTGGGGGAGGGGGGTTGAAGGTCAGAGAGAGAGTCTTAAGCAGACTCCACCCTGAGCTTGGAGCCAGACTCAGGGCTCGATCTCACAACCCTGAGATCATGACCTGAGCTGAAACCAAGAGTCTGACGCTCAACCGACTGCACCACCCAGGCGCCCCAAGATCTCTTAAACATAGCTACAGTACCATTGTCACATCATAAAAAAATTGACCATTAAAAAATTTCTTATTATTAAACATGCAGTCAGATTTTTCCCGTCATTAAATTTGATGGACATAATAATGAGGTTGTTCCTATTAATATATATCATATGTATCTTTTTTTTTTTTTACTGGTGTTTTCTTCTCTGTCAGAAATTTAGTCTTTATTAAAAATTTTTTTTAAAAAATTAGCTTCAATTGGACTGTTTTGAAAAATAAACGTGTGCTTTCTTCCTTCTCATGGAATTTTTGTTCTTTTCCTGTGTTTAGCTACATTGTCCAGAATTAGAGAGAACATGACATTTCATTCTTTCTGTCTGGTGTTTCATAGATGGACTACATCATTGGAAAGATAACTTAGTTTACGTTTTTTGGAAGTTAGCATGTACATAGGTTTATAATGTTTAAATAAATTTTTTAATGTAGGGCAATTTAAGGAGTTTTCTCTTTATGCTGTATTTGGATTGCTAATAAAGAAGAATTGGGCACCTAGCTGGCTTAGTTGGTAGAGCATGCGACTCTTGATCTTGGGGTAATGAGTTCGAGCCCCATGTTGGATGTGGGGATTGTTTTTAAAAAATAAATAAATAAACCCTTCATTAAAAAAAAGGGAGTGGGGGAGAATGTACCTCAGAGGACCCTCTCTGCTCCTTAACTCCAGGAACTTGGGTCAGGCCTAAACCAGTTTCTGTTTTCCTTTGCTTTCTTGGCTGTAGGCCTCCGAAAGTCCAGCCCTCTTTTGTTTCTGCTGGATATTTGCAGGCTGACTCTGGAGTGGGACACATCTTTCCAATTCCTCATTTTTTCCCTGTTGTTAAGGCATGTCCACTAATGGCCATGGGGATGGTATTACCAGCTCACTAAGCTGCTGCCTAGCCCTGGAAAGAAACCTGGGCATTTCTTCATTGTGTTTGTAAAACAGTTAAATGAATTCCTAACCTAAGCTCTTAAATAGGCACATAAGATTTGTACTTAATAAACAATAGCATGGGAGATTAGTGTTCTGATGTAGAATATAACTGGAAGCTTACATCAAGAAAATATTCTTTTGTGGCTTGTAGAAACTAGACTGTTTACTTTTAGTCACCACGTACGCCTATAGTTGTCAGTGATTTTCTTTTCTTTCTTTCAGGACTGTGAAGATCCCAATCCTCTGATTCGAGCCTTGGCAGTCAGGACCATGGGGTGCATCCGGGTGGACAAGATTACAGAATATCTCTGTGAGCCTCTCCGCAAGTGCTTGAAGGATGAAGATCCCTATGTTCGGAAAACAGCAGCAGTCTGTGTGGCAAAACTCCATGATATCAATGCCCAAATGGTAGAAGATCAGGGATTTCTGGATTCTCTGCGGGATCTCATAGCAGATTCAAATCCAATGGTAATAAGCTTCTGCTTTTATAAAGAGAGCAGTACTTAAAATGGGTTCCTTTTAAAAGCATGTTTAAAACAAATCTTTGGAGCATTGAAACATAGGTTAGCTATGAGAAACATGAATTCTGTGTGTCCCTCAGATTATGTCTCACATAGTAGGTGTTTTCTGAAATGAAAACCAAGTACTAAAATACAAGGGTCTTAAGGCAAACCTTTGTATCATACTACCCCTCATACTACCCCTGTATTTGCTTAGAAACCAGTTCTTTCATCATTTTTTAAGAGGGCTTTACCTTAAATTTATATCAGTTTTTAAAAGATTATTTCTTCAGATGTTTGTGGTCTTTTCTGGTAATGTGGGAATAGAAACAGTTATATTTATTGCCTCATTTTTGTAATCCATTCTTCTACAGAAAAATTCTAGGATAAAATTCTTTTTGCCAACGTATGTTCTAAATGTTTGGCAGCTAGAACATAATACCTTAGAGTTTGGGGACCTTTTATTTCTCTTATTAATATTTTTAACTTTGTCTATATAATGAAGGGGAGATAGTCCCAAGTGGTATGTTGACTCTGCTGGTAACTGGAGCTCATTTGAATGGAGTGATTGATCAGTAGGTACCATTATTGAGAAGATGGAGGAATATGGCCACTTTTTCTCCCCTTTTTGCCCAATGCAGTATTTACTTGGAGGTGATTAACTTTGAGTTAATCAGTGGATCACCTCTGAATACTTTCTTTATTGAACTTTTTGGAACTTGCCTTGAGTTGGAATTTGCCTTGAAATAGACATTGTTTCTCACTTGCAAATCATGTGCTCATATCTCTGTTTTGATATTTCATTTGGCTCATCTTATTCTTTGAGTAACCTTGGCTTCTGTTTATTATCTTTCAAGTTTAGTATCAAGGTCAAAGGATGAAGCAAGCCACATTTTTTTAAGGTACTGTGGTACTACCTACCATCAGGAACCTTCTAGCCAGTTTCTAGGCACAGAAGCTGGTGTGGGTGTGTATGTGCTTAAACCACGACTTCTGATAAGTAATCATCACCAGTATTAGAAGATTCAGCCTTTCCTTTTTTTCAAGTAGAACCATGTGGCCCTTTTTTTTTTTTTAATTCCATAAAGAAATTTATAAGGCATTAGTATCTATTTTATAGAATGTTCAGCTGGTCCCAAGTTGTGTTTTGGTGTTGCTTTTGGGTCAGTGTCACCCTGAGCAACTGTCTTTGAAATTTTCTACTTGAGGACAAATGATAAGATAAGAGTTTGGGCTCCTTGCTCCAAGTTTCAGGCTTCCAGGTAAATGGGATATCATGCACTCAAATACTCGGTGGGGCTGAGAATGTGGAATGGAGTGAGGTGAAAATGAGTCCTAACTCATAGATAATTCCAGTTTGGGGAGAAAAAGATATTTTTTTTTACACCAATGTAAATTCTTCAAAATAGAACCTGTAAAATTAGATGGTCAGAGATAGGGGCTAACTGGTGGTTTGGTAAAGAGTTGTTTTGTTTTGTTTGTTGTACCCAAGCACTTAGATTTTTATCCAGATGAGTTGAGAGGATGGAATGATTCCGGAACAAGCCTGCCTACTTTAAGTTTTCATTGTGGAGGAAGGGCTGGTTTTTGTCCAGCCTATCATACTCTCAAGTAATATACATATTTATACATATATTTATTTATACTTTTTATCATGGGAATTTTCAAACATATTCAAAATTAGAGTGACTAAATGAAAACAATAGGTGAATAAAATGAACCCATTTACCATCATCAGATTCAATCGTTATCAACACATGCCAGTCTTGTTTTTTTTTTTTTTAAGATTTTATTTCTTTATTTGACAGAGATAGAGACAGCCAGCGAGAGAGGGAACACAAGCAGGGGGAGTGGGAGAGGAAGAAGCAGGCTCATAGCGGAGGAGCCTGATGTGGGGCTCGATCCCATAATGCCGGGATCACGCCCTGAGCCGAAGGCAGACGCTTAACCACTGTGCCACCCAGGCACCCCTGCCAGTCTTGTTTTTAGCTCTTTTCTCCCATGGCATACAAACATATATGGAATTTAAACAGGCAACATCAGTGGGTCTCTCTGAATGTAATATAACATTATAGTAAACTATAATGCTCTAAAATTTCTTAACCTGGTTTTACTACAACAGATCAGAAGGTGATTTGGATTTTCACAATTATCTTTGAGAAAACTTTTAGAGAAAATTTAAGGTTACTTGGGTAGATTTTGAGAAACTTTCAGGGAATGACTTTTGTTTTACTGTCTTTATTGCCAATTTCCCTAGAGCAGGTATCAGCATTAATTATTGTTGGACCTATTGCCCTCTAAGTAGAAAATCTTTCTGATTCTTGTCAGATTTTTGAGTAGCAGAATTTTTCCCTGATACTGTTCAACTGCGTACTAGCAAGGCACACACGGTGCGAAATTTAAGGTGATCCTCACATTCAGGTCTTTGTTAGGTGTCAACTCTGTACCCGCTCAAGCCTGAAAGTGGGGTGCCTCCTTAAGTTTGTGCCTTGCTTGCCCTACTCTTATCCTGGCCTTACTCATATTCAAATCATTTTTTGAACTCTTCATGCTTGTTGTAGTGAAGAACTAAAAAGCGTGGATTAAGATAGCCAACAGACATACACACCTACTTTTGATCTTGAACCCATACTTTTCATCTCCAAATCCATGTCCTGCTTTTTACCAAAAAGTGTTACAACTGACATTTGGACCACTGATTTTTCCTTTTTTGTCAGCTGTGTCAAATACTGTTGATAGGAAACAGATGCGTGCATGAATGTAAATTGTAGTGGCTCAAACACCTGAGAAGTTCCTAAGGCTTATGACCATGTGTCATTAGGAAAAAGGGAGTTTAAATTTAATTGCATTCTATGCCAGATAGATGCTTTTAGTTATATTACTTAGTTCTCATATCTTCCCAGTGAAGTAGAGGTTATCGTATATTCAAGATCAAGAAATGACCACTCAGGCAGTTTTCCCAAAGTCAGACAGCTAGTGGTAATGTAGCCAGGATTCTAACCTAGTTCTGAGTCCCAATACCCATTACTGGTCACTGCCTTCATGGATGTATGTATACGATAGGATTTAAGTGTGTATGTTCACACATACACATTTAGAACTGTTTTATTTTCTCAAAATGGTTAAAATTTTGAACATACGAAGGCCTTTAATCTGTTTTGCTATGGAAATCCTCTCAATCCTCTTACTCTGATAACGGGGAGGAGTCCTCTTTTATTGCTCTTGAGGGGTAGTTCTGTTCTACTTTTTCAGAAGTTGTTCCACATGGTGGCAGCACTGCACCAGCAAATTTTAGAATCTCTTGCAAAGCAAATGAACGTTTCCAGGGGGTTCTGCTTTAGTAATTTTCTTACAGCTCACTTCAGAAGGGCATCCTAGATATAAGAGCACCAGAACACCTGCAGAAGTGACTGAAATCGGAGAGGAAAGTGTTGATCAGGATCTGAATACTTTTGGGGTTATGTGGATCTCCAGGCTGATTCCTGGGGGTAGTGTACCTTGCTGCAAGTAAGAGAACTTTAGTGTGTTTTCATTCCCTTTCTGGGGGGGAATCACACCTCATTTTCCTGCAGTTATGTTGTTTATACCAGTTGGAGCAGTCTTTCAGTGAAATACTATTTGTTGAAAGAGAAAAGGTAGACTTTGAAGTAAAAAAAATTCTCTCTTAAATTCTGGCTCAACTTCCCTGAGTTGTTTCCTATTCTGTTGAATGAGGGGAGCCATTGTAGAAAGGTCTTGGGAGTATTTATTGAGCTGTTGCATAAAAAAGCGCATATTCAGCTTATGGGAGCTCACGAGAGTGATGGCTGCTGCTCCTGTCGTCATGAGGTAGACGTTAGCCAAAGGTTAACGTTATCGCTACAATATTAGATGAAAGTGTCCTGATTCCTTTGATAACTGCACAAACTCATATAGTACAATCTTTACTGAGAGAATTAGAGCCAAACTTATTTTCAGATGCAGATTTTGTTATTCGTTACTTTGAAAGTAAACCTGTATTCAGAATGAGGAACCACTTTGAAGCTACAGGAAAATAGCTCCGATGATTTCTTCACAGATATCAGAATTTTTAAAATTTCCACTACGTGTATATTTATAAGAAGAAAAAAAAACGCGCTTTTGAGTGATGGTGACTATTCTGTAGCTTTTTGCCTGCACATGACGATTTTCCCTCCTTACCATGGTTTTTTTTTTTTTTCCCCCTCCAAGGCTTTTGAGGTATTCTGACTTCAGTTAACATGTTCATGCCAGAGCCTGCCACTCTGGAGACTCTCTCAACAGCCCCCACTGAGCACTGTTGGCTTTTGTGAACTCCATTCTCCTGAGTCCCGTTGGCCTAGGGACTTTGCCCCTTTGCTCTCTGTCTTCCAAGTCTCCTCAGTTCTGCTTCCAATCACTCTTGAGAGCTGCTTGCAGGAAGCCCTCTTGCACTGCTCTGCACCTGTCTGCCAAAGCACAAAGTACTAAATAAGTAAAAAAAACCTGTTTGTGTTTGGAGTGTTCTGGACAAGTAATATGTTCTCAGAATTGCCTCAGCTTCACCCACAATAGACTTTAGCAAAAGTTCTAGTTAAAACCGCCAGCTTCTTTTGATTGGAACTTATTCTAGAATGCTGTTTTATGAAAAATAACCTCTCAGAAAAAGTGTGTACTTTAAATGTGGGCTGGCCAGCTGTTAGTTTGTAACCCTCCTGGGAGCTTCCCTGGTGCAATCTGAAACCAGCCTCCTTTAAGTGGAGGGCAGAGAGAGACCAAAGAAAGAGGCAGGCTACTCCAGGTTGGTAGGTGGCTGTTCTAATAAGCAAAGAGAGCTTACATACGAGGCCTGCCTTGGGCAGCAGCAGTGCAGCATGGATCCCCGCACCTGCTTGCCAAATCTTTAAAAGTTTATAAAGAGGCCTTAACTGGGTTCAGTCACATACACCATGTAGGTGAAAGGCAAACAGAACCCCCATTTCAAGGACAGGCATAGGATGAGAAGCCTCCGAGGCAAGGGTTGGGTTCCAGCTCACAGGTCATTTGGCTGTCACATCTTTTCGGTGACCATCCCCAACCCCAGCATGTAGAAGCAGCATGGTATTATGGCAGTGGTTCTCAGTGGGGAGCAATCCCCAGGGGACGTTCGACAATATGTGGGAACACTTTTGGTTGTCAAAACTAATGGGAGAGGTGCTGCTGGCATCTAATAGGTAGAGTCCAGAGATACTTTAAACATCCTACGGTGTATAGAACAGCCCCTTACAGCAAACAGTTATCCATCCCCAAATCCAGTAGTGCTAAGTTGCAAAAATTTGGATTATGGAAATAGCGTATGGCCTTCAGGGCCAGAGTGGCTGCTGTTTTGAGTCCTGGTGTGGCTGCTCACTAGAAACATTGCCTTGAGCAAGTTATTTAAAATCAGCTTCAGGTTCCTCATCTGTAAAATGAATGTAATAATGCCTATTTTACTCAATTATTTCAAATATGAAGAATAATTTAAAAATTTATGCCTGATATTTGGTAAATGCTTAGTAAACTGTAATATTGAGGAACAATACTTTCTGGTCATTGTAGTTTTTATTTAGGCCTTAGAAAGTTGTGTTGTGGTTTGTCGTCAATCTGAGATGATGGTATTGAAAAACTCAAGTCTCTAGATCACTTTGTAAATGCAGAGATTTTTATCAGAATATAAATTATGTCCTTGTGGGCTATGTTAAATTTTCTATTAAAGATAAGCCTATAGAAAAACATAATGACCTCACTTAATTTAGTACTTTATATGATTTCTCTTACCCCTAAATGTATATTAGTAAGTAGGAGAGTTTTAAAGTAAAGCTTCATACGTAAGTGAAGTTAGAAATGAATAATGCTCTTCATGCCAGAAGTCCATAAAGGAGTTCTAGAGCTGGTAGAATTTTGGGCGTGTGCAAGAGCTTCAGTATGTGGTAGACACTTAATAACAGTAATGTGGGAGGTAATATATTCAGTCTGCCTGGGTTCTCCCAAGTGAGTAATGTTATATTTGGTACTAAAAGAGGATCCGCCGTTAATTTCTGCAGGAATGGAGTAAGTAGAGTCATTGGAGGCTGCTTTGATATAAGCCTGACTGCCCAGCTCTTGAATTTCCCACAGGTTGATCTGAATTCTTTTATGTCTCTGCTTACAGGAGAAGCAGATGTTTTTGTTTTCCTTTATAATAAACTCTGGAAATCTTTCTGTGATTCTCACTTCTTTTAAAAAATTCATTATCAGTTTTTTTATCAGTTTACCAACTTACAGGTTTTTTTTTAATATGCTCATTTGGGGGGAATAATTCTAGATTTACAGAAAAGTTGCACAGATAGTACAAAAAGTTCTCATATATTCTTCACTCAGTTTCATTTAACGTTAACATCTTATATAACCATGGCACATTTGTCAAAACTAAGAAGTTAGCACTGCTACATTATTATTAACTAAAGTACAGATATTATTTGAATTTCACCTGTTTGAAACACAAATGTCCTTTTGCTATTCTAGGATTCAATCCAAAATACCAAATTACATATAAAGAGTTGACTCACTCTGTATAAAAAGTATCTTAAAAACAGAAAAATGCTTTGTAATTATAAAATGTTATCCCCCCCCCCAAATACTATATAGCATAGTGGTTAAAACTCAGACTTTGGAGCCAAAAAGACTTGGGTTTGTGTCCTGGTTCTATCATTTCTTGGCTCCCTAAACTTAGTATCCTCATCTACAAAATGGAAGTAATAAATAAGACTCTATCATAGGATCGTTGTGAACATTGAAGGATAGAGGGCTTGCAAAGCACTTAAATCTTGAACCTGGTATAGAAGAAGCCCTTCATAAGATAACTAACATTTATGGTCTGTATTTCATAGTCATTGTGGAGTTGGATATTAATAATTTTAGAAGGGTTAATCTTTCTATTGCAAATTTATTTTTAAAAGATTTAATTTTTTTTGTATATGTTATTTAAAGCCAGACATTGTTTTTTAGGGTAATTCTGAGAGCAGCTTACCCACAAATGAACCTAGGTGTATTTACAGTGTTACTACATCATTGCAGAATTGCTTTTAAAAGGTAATTATTCAAGGATATACCTTTTTTTTTTTTAAGACTTTATTTATTTATTTGACAGAGAGAGAGCCAGAGAGCACAAGCAGAGGGAATGGCAGAGGTAAAAGGAGAAGCAGGCTCCCTAGAGCCTGATGCGGGGCTTGATCCCAGGACATTGGGATCATGACCAGAGCCGAAGGCAGATGCTTGACCGGCAGAGCCACCCAGGTGCCCCTCAAGGATAAACCTTTAAAGCAGTTTTCATCAGCAGCTTCTGGAAAACTGGATTTGTTGTACATAGTGCCCCAAAAGATCACAGCTCATTCCTTTCTTCGTGTCCCCTTTAAGATGATCTCAGAGGCTCTTACTGTGGCAGGATTACTTTGCTCTCAAAAGGGAGATAATAAGTGGTGTGATAATAAACTTTTTGTTTTGTTCATGTCGCAGCTTGCTCTGGTGTAATTTTAAAGTCTGTGGGCGAAGTAACTCTGGTTGTTAGGAGTGCCTTTTGTCTCCTTGTAGATACCTACTTGCAGTGTTTTGGCTTTGAGAATATTTGTATTTTGTCAGACCCTATCTTTTTTTTTCAATAATATTTTTTATTATGTTAGTCACCATACAGAACATCCTTAGTTTTTGATGTAGTGTTCCATGATTCATTATTTGTGTATAACACCCAGTGCTCCATGCAGTACGTGCCCTCCTTAATACCCATCACTGGCCTATCCCAATCCCCCACCCCCCTCCCCTCTGAAGCCCTCAGTTTGTTTCCCAGAGTCCATAGTCTCTCATGGTTCATTCCCCTTCTGTTTACCCCCCATTCATTCTTCCCTTCCTTCTCCTACCAATCTTCCTGCTATTTCTTATGTTCCATAAATAAGTGAAACCATATGATAATTGTTGTCAGACCATATCTTAAGCCACTTTAAGTAATGAACTTTACTGAGTCTTATTCGTCGATCTTGTTACCATGTATTCAGAGCTTCTTATCATAATGAGCCATGTTGACTCAACTTCCTTATTCCTGGGAAGATGAGGGGAAAAGATGGCACATTATAGAATATAATATAATTGGCATATTATCTGCTGGCATTCTGGATGTGTGTTGGATTTGAGTATGAGCTCTAAGTTTTACTTACTTGAGGGGAAAAAATTAACTGGTACCACATAGTCATTGTGTCCTTAAGAAGCCGATAATGACTGAAACATGCTCAGAACAAATACACGTTGCCATGTGCTTTAACGCCTCATTTGGGGCAGCTCCGTGAAGGAGAAAGCAAGATTCCTGATGGTGCTGATTTTTAGGAGGATAAAAATATATACTACTTGTATATTTCAGCATAAATAGTTTTGGTCAATTATTCCGCTTTCACAGATTTAATTAAGTCTTTAGGGGCACCAGCCCAAAGGATTGTGAATGGAACAGGAAAACTGAAGTATAAATATGTTCAGAGTGTGTGACCTTGAAGGTCATTGCTGGAAATGCAAGTCCTCTAAGTAGTAATTTTTTAATAGGGGGAAGTCACTGTACTGGAAAGTGATCTCTGTCTTGGGTTCTGAGGGTATGGAAATGAAGGTGCAGGTTGAAAGTCATTCAAAGGGACTGGGAAATGAGTGAGAGATTTCTCAGAAAGGAGCTTCTGTCTGTGACTTTCCAGTCCTGTAGATCTAGATTTCCCGTCTAGAGTTCTTTTTTACAGGATCATTTTTATTTCAACCATATCTGCAGCTCTAGCTTGCTCCTTTTTTTAAAAAAGTGAGGTAAAATTTATGTCCTTAAAATTGATGCATATCAGATAGGGGTGGCTTATAAATCAGATTTTATGGCTGTATAGTCAATCTTGCTTCTTTAAGTGCTGTCAGGATATTATTATCTCTGAAATATATAAAGTAGAAGAATACATTTTTCTCCTTGTATAAATCTGCTTGTCACCTTTGCCTCTAAATAATGTTTTGATTATATTATCCTCCCCCAACTCTGATTTTTCCTTCCCTTTCTTCCAGATAAAGTTCACAGCTCTTGGCAGCTTGGCTCTGCTAGAGGCAGAGTGATTAGTACTCAGAAACTGGAATCAGACACAAACCTTGGGTTCATATTCAAGCACTATCCCTTTCTAGCTGTTTACTAAGCAAGTCACTGACTTCTCTGAACTGATTTCTAAATCCATTTTTATTATTATTATTATTTTTTTAAAGATTTTATTTATTTATTTGACAGAGATAGAGACAGCCAGCGAGAGAGGGAACACAAGCAGGGGGAGTGGGAGAGGAAGAAGCAGGCTCCCAGCGGAGAAGCCCGATGTGGGGCTCGATCCCATAACACCGGGATCACGCCCTGAGCTGAAGGCAGACGCTTAACTGCTATGCCACCCAGGCGCCCCTCTAAATCCATTTTTAAAGCCGGTTTCCTTGGGGCGACTGGGTGGCTTATTCAGTTAAAGGTCTGGCTCTTGATTTTGGCTCAGGTCATGGTCTCAGAATCCTGGGATCAAGTCCTGCTTAGGGCTCTGCGCTCAGCAGGGAGTCTGTTTGAGATCCCCCCCTCTGGTTGTGCACGCATGCTGTCTCTCAAATAAATAAATAAACAAACCTTAAAAACACACACACACACACACACACCTGTTTCCTTATCTGTAATAGGTGGATTTTGATAGCAACCACCTCAGTTGCTGTGAGGATTAATGGCACATAGTAAGTGTTCAATATGTTTTAGCAGTTACTGTCTTTTATCTCTTTGTGCAGCCTTCTCTATTAGGTATAGTATGAAGTAAATCACAAATTGCTTACCTTAAAAAAGGCTCAGCAGACTGCAAGGGTCCTTAAGGAACTGTCACATTGAAGAGAAGTCTGTAGTTAAGGTAGAGAAAGATTTGTCTAGTAGGGAATGTGATTTTATATGCATCTATATATGTATGCTTTTGTACATAAGTATGTGTATGGATGTTTGTGTCTAATATCTGTATAAAATATACATATTAGGTCTGTGGTGGTGGGGTAGGAAGAGGAATGTTTAGTTGCAGTCTCTCCAAGAAACACCATAATTGGGAGGCAAGATGAATAAAAAAAAATTTTTTTATGGTATATATGTTTTCCTTTGTAACCTAGATGCCAACTTTTTATAAATCAACTACTGTATTGAGAAAACTCATTTAAGAAACCCTATTTATAAATCCATTTTTAAGCAGAACTTCTTTAGAAACTCCTTTCTGGGGTGCCTGACTGGCTTAGTCGGTGGAGCATGCTACACTGGATCTCAGGGTTGTGAGTTCGAGCCCCATGTTGGGTGTAGGGATTACTTAAAAATAAAATCTTTTAAAAAAAAAAAAAGAGACTCTTTATTGAGAACTGTAGTTTTTTTTTGCGATTATAGTTAAAAGGTTCTTGGTCTCTTTCTGGCAGTGTTTCCTAAGAGAAATTCCAGTTTTCTAGGGGAGAAATGTTATGCATTTGAGTCTTAGTTCAAATTCAAAGTGATGGTTCAGGTGAAAGAGACATAACCTTTGTTTTAATACACAGGTATATCAAGGCAGTTACTGAAGGGGTTAGATTTGTTCTTTGTGACATTGAATTATTGTTTGGATAAGTCTTTCTGGAAAGAGGAAGTAAATCTTAAGTTTCAATCTGTTGTTTTTATTTATTTATTTATATATTTTTTTAAAAGATTTTATCTATTTATTTGACAGAGAGAGCCAGCCAGAGAGGGAACACAAGCAGGGGGAGTGGGAGAGGAAGAAGCAGGCTTCCAGCAGAGGAGCCTGATATGGGGCTCGATCCCAGAACTCCAGGATCATGCCCTGAGCTGAAGGCAGACGCCTAACGACTGCACCACCCAGGCGCCCCCTCAATCTATTGTTTTTAAAACTTTTTTTTAGAAATAGACAATATTTGTGCTATGTACATAATACAAAATTCCAAAGAAACAGAGCATAAACATTGATAAGTGAGTTGTCCTGTATACCCTAACCACCCAGTTGCTGTCTTGAAGTCAGTCTTTTCTCTCTACTTTATATTCAGTATGACTAGCTTGTTTTAAGTTTCTATTAGGGTGAGACCAGGAGAACGTTAAGCAGTCCCTATGGGCCCACCTTCGTATGTTTCTGAAATCATAACAGCCTGTGAGGATTAGGAGATGAAAGTGGAAAGGTAGAAAAGAAGGAACATGAAGTTTTAGAGGAACAGTAGAATTTTGTTATTGGGGGTGCGTTTTTCTCTCGTTGGCCATTGGCTCAGTAACTGGCAATAATCTCTTTCCTCAATGCAGGCTTTTCTAAATGTAATCCTATAATCTGGTCTCTCTGGATCTTTTAATTAGATTTACTTTTCCCTATTTCCTTTTTTGTTTTAATGTGATAATGAGTGGAAATTGCCTATTTTGCCACCAGAACATATACTTCATTAGCCGCATTATACACTTGGCTTAATTTCCAATTGCCTATGATAATGACAGAGGAATTCTAATTGTTCATTCTGTTCAGTATCCTTCTGTTCTCTTTCCTCCACATTGCTTTTTTTAATTCCCTCAATTCTGACCTTTTCTTTTTCTACATTTCCTATTAACAGACTTTATATTTAACATGTAATTTTTTTTTTAACATTGAAATGATTTAACTGGCAGAAATGGTAAGTTGTGGTAGGACATTTTATCTTGGACAGCCAGTAACTGAGATTGGGCATATGTTGGCAGTAATAGTTGAAAACAGGCATTCGATCTTCCAATATGACATTTTCATCCTTTATACCATAATCAGATCTATCAAGTGTGTAGGACATGGGAAATCTCTTTCCCTGCTTGTAAAGCACCTGAGGTGATGGGGGGAATTAGTAATTCACTCTTTATGCTTTTTGTTTGTCCCTAAATCCCATGCTTGTTGATAGCAAACAAAAATGAAGTCAGAAAGGAAGTTTATACATGGTACCTTGCGGTAGGTGGACTAGATAATTCTTACTGATTTTTTTTTTTAAAGATTTTATGTATTTATTTGACAGAGAGAGACAGCCAGCGAGAGAGGGAACACAAGCAGGGGTAGTGGGAGAGGAAGAAGCAGGCTCCCAGTGGAGCAGGGAGCCCGATGCAGGGCTCGATCCCAGGACTCTGAGATCATGACTTGAGCTGAAGGCAGACGCTTAATGACTGAGCCACCCCGGCGCCCCTGATTTTTCTTTTTTCTTTTTTTTTTTTTTTAAATTAATTAATTAATTTATTTATTCGACAGAGAGAGAGACAGCCAGCGAGAAAGGAAACACAAGCAGGGGGAGTGGGAGAGGAAGAAGCAGGCTCATAGTGGAGGAGCCTGACGTGGGGCTCGATCCCAGAATGCTGGGATCACGCCCTGAGCCGAAGGCAGACGCTTAACCGCTGTGCCACCCAGGCGCCCCCACCCCCTGATTTTTCTTAATAACAGTAAAATCATATCATATTTATAATCATACTTACAAGGGAGCCTTTGATTTTTCATCTTGGAATTTTGTGATCACTAAATTACAGCTGACGATGATTCTATTCGTAGCATCATACTCTTTTTTTTTTAAGATTTATTTATTTGAGAGAGAGAGAGCATGTGCATGTGAGTGGGGAGAGTGAGAGGGAGACCAAGCAGACTCTGTACTGAGCGAGGAGCCTGACTCAGGCCTTGATCCCACAACCGTGAGATCATGACCTGAGCTGAAACCAGGAGTTGGTTGCTTAATTGACTGAGCCACCCAGGTGCCCCGTGACATCTGCCTTTTATGAAATAATGAATACTGCCATAAGTGTATTATGTGATTAAAAAATCATATTCTCTAGAGATTTATCTTCTAGGATAAATGCTGGGATAATCTGCAGACTACTCAGATAAGGTGGCTACTAAAATCAGCTGAATTGTAGCTATTATGTTTCTTCACTTGCTGCCAAAAGGATACTTAATACAACTTAGTTTCTCGAGCCTTTAGCAAGGGACTTTAGTAAGAACTAAGCATGAGTTGACGTTTTTGAGAACATTTTAATATGTATACTTACTGAAGCTGCTCTCTCTTATCACATCTCATTGATACTTAGAGAATATTTATATTTAGCCTTACTTTGCTAGTCTTTAGTAACATCTGGGAACTTCACTGCAAAGTGTGGTTTTTGGGGTGCCTGCCTGGCTTAGTCGGTAGAGCATGTGATTCTTGATCTTGGGGTTGAATTTGAGCCCCACATTGTTCATAGAGATTTTTTTTTTAATGTGGCTTTAAATTCACTTGTATAGGGCCATAGTATAGGTTTTTTTGTGTTTTTTTTTATTTTGGGGTGTTTTTGCAATTTTTAAATTACTTTAAACATCATCAACTGTAAATGTATTAGTTATATCAGAAATACTCTGTAATTTTGATAAAGAGCGTTCACTTTTTTTCTTGCAACTAATGTGGATTCCCAGATCTGTAAGTCAGGATTCAAGTGTACCTTTTTTTTTTTTTTTAAAGATTTTATTTATTTATTTGACAGAGATAGAGACAGCCAGCGAGAGAGGGAACACAAGCAGGGGGAGTGGGAGAGGAAGAAGCAGGCTCATAGCGGAAGAGCCTGATGTGGGGCTCGATCCCACAACGCCGGGATCACGCCCTGAGCCGAAGGCAGACGCTTAACCGCTGTGCCACCCAGGCGCCCCCCTTTTTTTTTTTGAGAGAGGGCACGCATGTGGGGGTGCGAGGGGGAGAGAGACTCTTAAGCAGGCTCCGTGCTCCGCGTGGAGCCTGACAAAGGGCTTGGTCTTCCAACCATGAGATCATGCCCTGAAATCAAGAATCAGTTGCTGAACTGACTGAACTACCCAGGCACCCCACAAGTATACTTTCTTATATTCGGTAGCAATTTTTCATATATGGTACTGCCTGAACAGTTATATTTGATGTACCGTATTTCATTGATTCTGAGATGGCATTGATTATAAGATGCATTATTGTTTTCTGTATTACTTGGAAAGAAATGTGCTTCCTATTAAACTGACATACTTTTTTTTCTTAAGATTTGAGAGAGCGCTCATGTGAGCATGCAGTGGGGGAGGGGCAGAGGGAGAGGGAAAGAGTGTCTTAAACAGACTCCGAGATGAGTGTGGAGCCCCACACGGACTCAATCTCCTGACCCTGAGATCACCACCTGAGGCAAAACCGAGAGTCGGAAGCTTAACTGACTGAGCCATCCAGGCACCCCCAACTGACAGGCCTTTGATTATAAAATGCATCTCCGTTTCAGAGATGTTAATGTGAAAAACTGTGCAATTTAGTCTTGATGAGTTAGGGTAATAGTACCACCTAAAATTTGCCTAAGGCTTTATAGAAAGCACTTATACATGTGTAATCTGATTTGACCCTTAAACTAAAACTAATCTGTGACATAGATTAAATTGTCCCCAGTTTTCAGATGAGGAACATCTCCCAGCATGTCATTCAGTAGTGAACTAAGGTTTCAAGCTCACATTTTCTTACTGTGAGACTCACGACATGATTGACAGTATCACCCCCCCCATACATGCATACCCATACAGCTCTAAAATTTTTGTCCTTTGCCTGCCTAATGTACATGTTTAAACTTCTTTGATCTTAAAACTGTTCATATATTTTTATTCTAATGATAGGGTTGAATACTATTAAAATTATTAATGTTTTAATGTTAAGTTATGTGTGACTATCTGCTAATAAATGAATTGTTTTGATTCTGGGTGCCTGACCACAAGGAAACTATATATGCCATCATTGGTGGTTTAATACATGTTTTGGAAGCAGTTCATGTTTCTAGCTGACCAGGTAAAATGTTCAGGAATGATTAGGAGTTGAGTTCTGTGAAGTGATCCAGAGAAGATTAAGTATTTGTTTATCATCGTACTGTTCTTGGTAAATCAGGGTCATGTCTGTTTCTTTCCTAGGTGGTGGCTAATGCTGTAGCAGCATTATCTGAAATCAGTGAATCTCACCCAAACAGCAACCTACTCGATCTGAACCCACAGAACATTAACAAGCTGCTGACAGCCCTGAATGAGTGCACTGAATGGGGCCAGATTTTCATCTTGGACTGCCTGTCTAATTACAACCCTAAAGATGACCGGGAGGCTCAGAGGTCAGTTGTATTTCCCTGGATAGCATCTGGGAGACTTGCCTGTTCGAATAAGTTCTACTGTCTGTATTAGAATAGGGTTTCTTATGTTGGCAAAAATCAGTGGCTTGTGGGGTAGATACTGCTGTCTCTGTGGTGTTTTCTCACTGGATTTAGGAACGTATTTAGGTGGTGGAGTGAACCAGGCAAAAATAGCTCTTCTTAAAAGATGTGTATTTTTCATTTCTTGTTTGAATATTGCAGTTACCTTCTGCTAAAATCTCCCTCATCATGGTCCCACATCTCATATAGCAGTTTCTGGCCATTTGGCACACAAGGTTTTTGAGTGTCTCACTGTAGAGACAAACTTTTTGTTCTATTAGATGCATAGTAAGTGGCCTGATACTAGTTACTGAGTTGAACTATGCCTACAATTCAGTAGTAGAGAAAATGTATTGAAGCCTGCAAGACATATGGTGTCTTTCATTAGATACAGAAATCACATCAGTCTGAATTTGGAAAAGATTTTGGAAGGTGCACCTGGGTTGTTCTGCTCAGCCCTTTACCAAGTTCACTGTTAGAAATTTTCTTTGACCATCACAAATTGACTTAAATTTCATATATGCTTACACACATTTTAGTTTACAGAGTTGGAATTACCACCAATTTTTATTGAGTGTTCTGTATATATATAGGCACTGTACTAGGTAAAGTACTTTGGAAGAAATGTTGGCTCTTCATTAAAGTTGACATATTTTAGTTATGGTAGATAAGAACCTTCCTAGCCTGGCTGAAGCTCAAGCTACCATAACGTAAGTTCTCTTAACTTGTCTGGGAAATTGTTCCCTTAGGACCTTAACTAAAGCTTACCCTGATTATTTCTTTCCATCAAAAGTACGAGTATCTTTAAAAAAAAAATTACAAGTATCTTATGGAAGGAACTTTATATAGAATTTGATTTTTTGTTGGTCATCAACATCTCACACTTATTTGTGCATTCACTTAGCAAATGTTTATTGAGTCTATGCTGCATGCCAGGCATTGTTCTGGGCCCTGAGGATACTGTCAACAGAATTGTAGCCCTCACGGAACACTTATTCTGAGGGATGGGGCAGAAGTATATATAATACAATATATAATATGTCAGAGGATGATAAGCACTAACGGGAAAGATAAAGTAGAGAGGAGATCTAAGAAATACTGGAGGTTTGGGGATGAGGAATTGTAATTGTAAAAGGGTAGTCAGGGAAGGCCTTGCTGAGAAGGTGGCATTTGTATAAAGACCTGAGGGAGGTCAGGGTGTCAGATACTGGAGGAAGGGAGAGAAACCACCTTACTTATCTTAAATCCTTAACTGAATATAATCACCCAGCCTCTCATGTTGCCCAAGAGCTATCAAAATCAGGTTAATTTCTGAAGAACCCTCAACAGATAATTACATACTCAAGATTTAAGGAGGCCTTTAAGTGTAGGTGGCAGGGGCTGGGAGAACAGGGGAAGGGTTTGGGAGAATATTGCAGTGGTGTTCTGTTACTTAAAAACGCTTTCAGAGATTTCCTTATTATCGTGAAGGCAAGGGGTTGTGTCGTTTTCCTGCTCAACTCACCTCCTGCATCTTATGAAACCTTCAGTCACGGTTTATATCTCTCACTATGAAGTAACTCTCAGAACTTAATTTTGACACCCTATAGGTTGAGGAGAAATAGGTTGTGAGGCAAGGAGCCCTTACGTAATATGGGGAGATGGAGAAGACTGTAAAACACGAGGGTAAATGGTGTGTGCCTCAGGTATTTTTGGGTATTGCCTAGTTTCCTTCCAGTTTGAGCATCCCTTGTTGCTGATTTCCTGAATCTTCTGATGTCCCTGCTCTGTGTGTAGTTTGCTGGGAATGAAGCTTCTGCAAGTGTAGGATCCCAGTTTTGTTTCCACGTGGAGCTTTGACTTTTCTAACCGTTTCTCTAGTTTCTTGATACTTGATCCATGGGACTCTGACACGGTACACTGTGGGCTCTGGATTAAGCAAAGAAATAATTCAGGTTGTTAATTTTCCTTTTCTGCCCTCAGCATCTGTGAGCGTGTAACTCCCCGGCTATCTCATGCCAACTCAGCAGTGGTGCTTTCAGCGGTTAAAGTCCTAATGAAGTTTCTAGAGTTGTTACCCAAGGACTCTGACTACTACAATATGCTGCTGAAGAAGTTGGCCCCTCCGCTTGTCACTTTGCTGTCTGGGGAGCCAGAGGTGCAGTACGTCGCCCTGAGGAATATCAATCTAATTGTCCAGAAAAGGTTGGGAAACAATGAATTGGTGATTAAAGTGCTTATTATTTTGAATTAAGCTTAACAATATCAGTATTACAGAGGCCAGTGTGAATATGTGGAAAGGAAAATGTTGTATGGCAGAGCAGCTTGCCCAGGATCGGGAGGCTAACAGTTGCTTTTGGAATGTTCCTGCGATAAACACTTGGTGTTCTACAGCTTTCTTTGTTTCCTGATGGGCCTCCTAATAATGTACCAGCTAGTGCCAGCTTTTATGGCTTAGGCCATAGTTTAGAGCCAGATTGTTGTTCTTCCAGCAGTTCTTAGCAATATGTACCCTAGCCCTTAAAAATTGTCTGCCAGGTGGGAATCCGGTTAGAAGGGTAGAAAGGAAATCTGTGAGGTTTGGTGGATGGGGTGGAGTGGCTGGAGCACAGATTAGATATTCATACAGACTTTGAAGGCTGTATCAGTACATGTCTCGCCTTCCTTATCATGTGTTTCTGTGTACCACAGGCCTGAAATCTTGAAGCAGGAAATCAAAGTCTTCTTTGTGAAGTACAATGATCCCATCTATGTTAAACTAGAGAAATTGGACATCATGATTCGTTTAGCATCCCAAGCCAACATTGCTCAGGTCAGACTTAAAGCAGATTCAAGTTTATAAATCACTTAGATCTTCAGGTCTGGCTTTCAGAAGCAGCTAGACCATGAAATCGCTGTTTGAGAATCGTTAATGATTGTGTACCTTCTGGATTTGTAACAGGTTCTGGCGGAATTAAAGGAATACGCCACAGAGGTGGATGTGGACTTTGTTCGCAAGGCTGTGAGGGCCATTGGACGGTGTGCCATCAAAGTGGAGGCAAGTGTCTGATGGTAGTTGTGGTCACATTATGGGATTGAGAGTGTTGTCTTCACTCCTTTTTTTAAAATGCGTTTTTTTTAATTTATTAAAATAATAAAGCACATAGTTAAAATTCCTAGAGGGAATCATTTTTAACTCCTTTTAGTTTCAGTTACTTTGCTGCTTCCATATTTCTAAATAATATGGTATTTATTGACTTAATCAATTGTAGATACTATCTTTATAACTCTGTGCTGTGACTTAAGTAACAGTTCATGTACGCCACCATTCCTACTTGAACCCTCCTATTCTCCAATAGTTATATCATGAGGTTTTTTCTTCCTATATTGCTTATCTTTGTAAATTTAGATAATGTCCCTTAATTTATTGTTCTGTCAACTAAAGCCTTGCAAAACTTTCTGTGCATATTATGACCAAATATGTAGAGCCAGTAGAATACAAATGATTATATTTTCTTTCTTATAGAGTCTTTTGTTTTTTTCTGGAGTTTCTGTAATGGCCTTTCTTTTTTTTCTTGCATTGTTTATCTTCATAACATCTCTTTATTCCAGCTTTTCAAGCATAGTATCGAACCTGTAAACTGTCTTTTGTCCTGGACCCTTTTGTCTTCTGGTCCTCTGTCCTCTCGCTTGCTGCAGTCTGGTTTATTGCTTGTTTGGCCTCTGCACAGCCATCATTCCATGGAGCCTATCTTCATAGCTCTTTCTTGTTAGTGGTACTTCTCACACAGCATTCCTTTTTGTGTGATTGAGATAGCTTCTTGAGTCTCTGGGGAAATGAATTACAGTGTTTTGTGTCTGCAGTTTAAATTTAATTATCTGGAGTATCGTGTGCTGACTCTTGCATATCTATATATAATTTTTTAATTGAGGCATATAGCACACATATAGTAAATTGCAACCCATGTGTATTTAAGAATGAGTTAACAGAAAAGTCGATCAGGACATATGTGAGCATAGGCAGGTCTGCTGACTAACAGGTTTCTGCTTTAGGGCAGGGAGTTGATCTTTACTTCGATGTCCTCTGAAAGAGCCTCTCTGTGACCTTTGAAGGCAGACTGATTTTTTAGCTTGGTTGCAGCCTTCCAGTAGGTGTTATGGGCTACAACTTAAACTGCCCTGCTCCATCAGTCTCCAGTCCTCCATTTGTTCATCACTCAGAAATGTATTGGAATTAATAAAGACCTCTGTTTGCTATGATGTTGTGGATTCAGAGCTCCATATGTGTTCTTGCTACTTGACTGCAGTTCTGCTTAGAGTCAGAGGGTTGGACCATATGATTTCTCAAGGATACTAAAATAATTTGGACAGTCTGTCCAGTACTCCATGGGAACAGAAGGAAACAGATGCTGTGTCAGAGAAGCATCTATGAAAGCCAAGTTCCTGATTGGCCTTCCTTGTTTTTATTTGAGACAAGGCTGCTTCATGGAGTTACCATCGATAAATAATTCAGCAGCCTAGTTGTTGGAGCAAGATGTTAATTCATCCTGGTTTCTCCTCCTGGTTCTCGTAGCTTAGTTGCTTCAGGTATTTAATACACTTTGTTGCTTCATTGAGAAATGGGGATATCTGATTATTGAATCTTGAAATATTACATCTTTTTTTTTTTATCACCACTCTTTACATTCTTATCTTTTCTTTCTTTTTCTTTTCTTATTCCTTTTCTTACCCACTTAATTTTCAGAGAAATTTTGGTAGCATAAAGAGTAATTTTCTGCTATTCATTGCCAGATTGTCATTGTCTTACTGACTTCTTTGGCAAAGCTCTAAAGAGTCCTGTAAAATTGTATCACTCTGAAGTTAAAAGAGATTTTCTATCCCTAGAATTACTAGAGAGCATTCTCCATCTGGATTCCTAGAGGCTGTTAATGCCACGTACTGTGACTAATGGAAAAATAGTCCATAATCTTCTGGAAGTGTTAAAGTTCTGATGGCTTTCACTTTTTCCTTTGACTCGGGGTGCCCTGGTGGGAATATTAGAGTATGTGAGAAATGAACTTCGTCTGGAAGTGAGTGAGATCAGCCTTCAAGGCTCCTGCCTTCTAGCTAGCGCTCTCTTAGGTTGTCTGCATTTGCTGGAGCACTTTTCCTAGACCTATTTCAGTCATGAAGGCTATCAGTTGGAAAGAGTTGCCTGGCCCAAACACAGTCAGTGGGGCAGGAGAGGTGATGATTCCTGTTTCTAATTAAGCATTCGTGGGAAAGGAGAAGATTGTAGGAGACTTTCTGGGTAACCTCTAAACCAAGTTGCTGCATTCTTTCAGGGCATCTTATCCTTTTTACGACAGATGAGAAAAAAATGAATTTTAATTTCATGCCTAGCTGTGAGAGCAGGGCTTGTTGGAAAGTTTATGTGTCTTTAAGAGTTTGAGTTGTATTTTTATCATTACTTTAAATATAGGTATTTGTATGTTGCTATAAGTATCCTGAGGTGAAGAAAATATATAATTTAATTTTGTTCCAGTTGGCTGGGTTAAAGATTAAGCAGTAAGCTGCTCAATCAATATATAGCACTGGAAAGGTAATCCCATAGTATTTTTTTTTTCAGTAACCTTTGCCTATTTGTTTTTTGTCTGTTTTTTTTAGTAGATTTTACTCCCCCTTACCCTCAGCTTTATTGAGGTATGATTGACAAAACTATATATTTACAGTGTATACCTATTTCTTTAAGGAGGAGATAAACCCATGGTCCTTCTTAGTCTTCCATATAAAATCAAATGATTTCATTTCTTTGAGAGGGATTAAGGCAGTAAGTTCTCACTTCCTAGTCTTCTGCTCTCTGGTGTTTACTATTTCTAATTTTTATAAGTCAAGATAAGATACTGATATGTGTCTCATCCCTTTATGTATGTATGTATGTATGTATTTTTTAAATTGTGTTCAGTTAGCCACCATATTCATCCTTCAATTTAAAAACAAAGATGGTGGGGCTCCTGAGTGGCGCAGTCGTTAAGAGTCTGCCTTCAGCTCAGGGCATGATCCCAGTGTTCTGGGATCGAGCCCCATATCAGGCTTCTCTGCTGGGAGCCTGCTTCTTCCTCTCCCACTCCCCCTGCTTGTGTTCCCTCTCTCGCTGGCTGTCTCTCTCTGTCAAATAAATACATAAAATCTTTAAAAAAAAAAAAAAAGATGGTATTTTTCCTGTTAGGAAAGCCATATGTATTTACTAAATAAAATTGGAAAATAACACAAATTAAACAAAAATGGAACACTCTGTTTTCTCCTACCTATTCCATCCTCCCAGAGATGATGTGGCCGTGATTTTCAGTCTTCATCTGTGTAGTCCTTCATACACAGCTGTACTTCTTACAAAAATGAGATCATCCTAAAAATGCTATTTATTTCTGTAGTCTGCCTTTTTCATTGAATTATACATGGACATTTTCCATGTTAGTTAATATTTGACATAATTTTTGGTGGATTATAGACATAATGTGTGATGGCTTCATAATTTATTTAACCTTCCTCTTATTGTAGGACCTTAAAGTTCCTGCTCTTTTTCCAAATAATGGTATAAATATAGCAGACTTTGTAGCCAAATCTTTGATCTCTAGCGAAGGCGAGCATTTTTTCATTTGTTAGCCATTTGGAATTGCTTGTTCACTGCCTGTGCACCTTTTTCCAATGGGCTTTTCCACATTGATTAAAAAAAAAATCCTTTATAATTAAAGATATTAACTCCTCATTTTGTTAGCATTTATTTTCCCAATTTGTTTTCCTTTTGATTTCATTTGCTGTTTTGATGCACAGAAGTTTGCATTTTCTTATGTGGTGAGTTGTTTTCTCGGTAGCTCTTTAGTGGCACATCTAGAAGATTGTGCTTTGCCTCAGACCAAAACTCATCATTATTGTCTACTTCTATGGCAGAGATTCTGTTTTTTTACATTTAAAGATATTTTTAATAATTAAAACAATTACAATTTTGGTGAAAAATATGAGGGTGAGGATCAAACACTAGAACAAATCATGCTTTCCTCGCTGTTAAAAATGTTGTCTCATACTAAATTTTATACGTGCGTATATATTTCTCTGTTTCTGGACTTTTTTTGTCTGAACAATGATTGGATGTTTACTCTTGCCTCTCTGCCATCCTGCTGTAATAATGGTAGGCTTTTTTTTTTCTTTAATCAAAAAGCAGTATGGTTGAGATGACAAATTGCTCGAATATTACTGTCCCAGACTTAAATATTTTTCAAATATTGATGCATCGTGGGAAATGGCCTTTTGTCTTTATTATAATAATGATAGGAAGGACTCACTAAATGTGAGCTTTATATCAAGCCCTGTGTTAACCACTGTATCTGTATTATTTAATTTATGATAATTTAAATCTTACGTAACCTATATCCTATATACTTTATAATTTATCACAATTTATATATTTAAAAATTTCCAATTATTTTACTGTTGCAGTGACCGCACAGGAACTACTAGCCAAAAATGAATAAAAAAGAATCCAGAAATGGAAAAAATACATAAAAGATGGCAGAATCATTCTGTGGTGCAACAGAGTCATCATATGAATAACCTCAAGATGCAATTTTGTTTTGCATTTTAGCTTGGAGTGGTTTAACTTAGTACCTTTAAAAGGTTTTATTACCAAGGTTGTCAGGCATACACTAAAGTTGATAATGAGCTGTCATGTACACATCACCCATTTTGAACAAAATATCAACATGTTGCTGCTTTTATCTTTTTCCTCCTAGCGGAGTGCTATTGGATTTTAATGCAGATCTCAGATAGGATCTTACTAGAGTAGTCCAGTGTGTGTATCTAATAGAGAACATCTGGAAAAAAATACATTGTCACAATACCATTACTGTACCCAGCAATTAACAATAATTCTTAATCTCATTGAAGACCCAGTCCATGTTCAGTTTTCCCTAATTGTGTCTCAGGGTCTTTTTATAGGGGGCTTGTTCAAATAAAAATCTAAAGAAGATCCACACGTTGCATTTGGTTACTGTCTCTTAAGTCTTTAGTTACTTACTTTTGGTGCCATTTATTAAAGGGACTAGGTCATCAGGTTTGTACAATTTCCCAGAGTCTGGATTTGGATGGTTGTATCTTAGTGATACTGTTTTTCTCATTCTGCCATCCCCTTTACATAATTAAATCTAGAGGTTTGGTAATATTCATGTTCAGTGTTAGGCAGAAATACCTCTTAGCCGATACTGGGTACTTTCTATTGCATCTTATCAGGAGGTAGGTAATGGAGTGACACATCAGAGCACATTATGATATATAATAAATCAGTCCTTGATTTTTAGGATCTCTTGTCTGAAACCCTTCTTCTTTTAAAAACTATGATTTATACGGGGCGCCTGGGTGACTCAGTTGGTTAAGCAACTGCCTTCAGGGGCGCCTGGGTGGCACAGCGGTTAAGCGTCTGCCTTCGGCTCAGGGCGTGATCCTGGCGTTATGGGATCGAGCCCCGCATCAGGCTCCTCTGCTGTGGGCCTGCTTCTTCCTCTCCCACTCCCCCTGCTTGTGTTCCCTCTCTCGCTGGCTGTCTCTATCTCTGTCGAATAAATAAAAAAAATCTTAAAAAAAAAAAAAAAAAAAGCAACTGCCTTCAGCTCAGGTCTTGATTCCAGGGTCCTGGGATCGGGCCCCACATCAGGCTCCGTTCTCAGTGGGGAACCTGCTTCTCCTTCTCCCTCTGCCACTCCTCCTGCTTGTGCTTTCCTGCTCTTTCTCTATCAAATAAATAACAATCTTTTAAAAAAAACAACTATGACTTATAGTTTCAGGATATTAGTTTTATCACTTGTAGTCTCTCATAATCCCTTCATTAATAAGAGATTAATAGATTAAATTTTATAGATGAACTGTAAGCTGGGGAAAATTGCAGTTTATCTAAGGCCATAGACTTTCAGTTATATAGTTCAGAAGATGGCAAATTTTCCTTAAGAGTTTCTTGAGTCACAGATAACTTTGAAAATATAATGAAAGCCATGGATCCTCTCCCTGGAAAATATACTTGTATGCACATATGCAATTTGGCAATTTCATTTCAAGAGGTTTAAAGATGCCTTCTGCTGTCTCCACTCATCCATGAACTCCAGGAAAAGACCTACCTTGGTTTATTCTTTCATTCTTCTTTCCTCCTACCTTCACTCATTCTTTCTTCTCATTTCTGTTCTCCATGGCTATCCAGAATGATTAGTTTTGTTTGAATCGATTTATCTGTCAATATATTTTGCAATGAATAAGATTTGGACTATAACTGGAACTTCTGTGTATCTCCATCAAAAAGCCTAGCCTCTAGTATAGCTTGGTCAATTAAGTGCCTGATCTTTAGTCTAGTTTCGTTGGTGCACCTGTTCAAAGTTATTTTTATTTTGAAGTTGCATTATTGGAGAGATCATCTGACTTGTCATTTATTATGTTCTTCTTTGTAGCAATCTGCAGAGCGCTGTGTGAGCACATTGCTTGATCTCATCCAGACCAAAGTAAATTATGTGGTCCAAGAGGCAATTGTTGTCATCAGGGACATCTTTCGCAAGTACCCCAACAAGTATGTCCAACTACTTCTACCTTTTTCCTCAAACCATTTAGGAAATGTTTAAATAGGGCACTTTGAAATTGGCTAGGTGAGAATTATTCTTTGTAATGTAACTGGTCATAATAGGATACTTTGTTAAAAATCTTGTTAAAATTGGATACTTTATTATGAAAAATAATTCTTAATTTAAAATAAATTAAAGGGCGCCTGGGTGGCTCAGATAGTTGACTGTCTGCCTTCGGCTCAGGTCATGATCTCCAGATCCTGAGACCAAGTCCCACATCAAGGCTCCTGGCTGGCTCAGCGGGGAGCCTGCTTCTCCCTTTCCCTCTCTCTCTGCCCCTGCTTGTGTGCTCTCTCTGTCTCTCTCTCAAATGAATAAATAAAATCTTTAAAAAAAATAATTAAAAACATAAAAGAGTGTTTTAAATGTTAAAAAAAAAAAAAAGTAGAAGGTGGTTAGTACAGGGATCAAAACCTGATTTTTCATCCCGCTTTACTACATAGAGAGGAACAGAAGCTGAATGACAGTCAACTGGGATATATTGAAGTTGACCAGATTCTTTTTTTTTTTTAAGGATTTATTTATTCATTCATTCATTCATTCATTCATTCATTCATTTGACAGAGAGAGACAGCCAGAGAGAGGGAACACAAGCAGGGGGAGTGGGAGAGGAAGAAGCAGGCTCCCAGCGGAGGAGCTGATGCGGGGCTCAATCCCATAACGCCGGGATCACGCCCTGAGCCAAAGGCAGACGCTTAACGACTGAACCACCCAGGTGCCCCAAAGTTGACCAGATTCTTTGTCAGTGATGTTACTATTAAAGAGAAAGCCCATATATTACAGATTGTCCAGCCATATTTCAGTTTATGCCTGTTCCCAGGCATAATTAATAGTTGTGCTGCTTTTCACTCTCAGAAATCGTTTCAGTTTGAATGATAAATTAATAGCCACATGATTGTAAAAGCCAAGAAGGTGACAGTTTATTGTCTACTTTGCATGTTACCTACTACTTTGTAGAAAATTATAGAGCATGTAATGAATTATCAGAATCTCTGTCCCTTTCTGCAGTATTATAACTATTCCCATGAAGGTATGCAGAATCTACAGTTTCAGTCCACAGATTTTTCACATTGAACCCTTTTAGTTTATGAAGCAAAAATGCCTGATTAGGTTTGATTTTGAAGGCAAGTGATTAAAGGATCTGAAAGGGTGAAATAAAAGCAGGTCTTGTAAGCATCCTAAATCTCATTTTGCCTTATAATCATAGAGATGTGTTGTGCTGAAGATTCTGATTAGTCTTTAAAGATAGTGTTAAATGAAGCAACTTGCAATAAGTTAGCTTAGTGGTGCACTCAGAATTGGCAGAAATACTTTATTTAGCAAGTTTGTGGTTTATTAAGCATTATATATATATTTTTTAATTTTAGAAGTGGTATTTTGGGGAAAAGGACCATGTGCTTTTGTCACTCTCCCAGAAAAGAGGAGAGTTGGGTTTCTAAGTTTAGAAAGATTAAGGGTGGAGATGAATATTTCATTGTGATTAGCAGAAAAATGTCTCCATTTCTGGTTTCTATTAATAAGGGTTTATGACAGTTTAATTTTAAGAAAGTACTATCAGGAACCTGTTTTAATCAGTGGAAGTAGGGCAAACAGTTAAACGTACTATTCAGTTGTCTACATGTTAATTTATTATACATTGTCATTTTTTAAAAGATTGATTTATTTTTGAGAGACCGAGCCAGTGAGGGGGGAGAGCAGAGGGAGAAAAAAACTTAGACTCTTCTGAGCACGGAGCCCGATGTGGGATTCGATCCCATGGCCCCAAGATCACAACCTGAGCTGAAACCGGGAGTCAATCAGCCAGCCATGCCACCCAGGCGCCCCTACGCTGTCGTTTTTATGTTTAAAACTATATTAGCCAAGGAGATGGATTCAGCATGATAAAAGTGAGAGCTCTGTAGACCTGTACAAATAAAAATAAGTACTTGAATTTTTTGTTTCTTTGGAGAAACAAAACATTAGTATGGGTACCTTGGGAGGAAGGAACATAATGATCTCTGTAAAAAGCAGAGTTAGTGGATTAGTTGACAAAATTACTGTTTGTAGTCTGGATGCTGTTGTTGTCTAACTCTATTTTCCTAAAAGTAAAGTGGAATTTCTGTTCCTCTACCATGAAGACAAAATGGAATAATACATAGGAAAATTCTCTGATCTAGTTATTGGAAAGATTGTTAGAAGTATAAGTTAGTGGTATTATCGTATACCACAGGTTAATTTTTCCTTGTGAAAAGAATATCTGGGGCGCCTGGGTGGCTCAGTCGGCTAAGCATCTGCCTTCAGCTCAGGTCATGATCTCAGGGTCCTGGAATCAAGTTCCACATGGGGCTCCCTGCTCGTCAGGGAGTCTGCTTCTCCCTCTGCCCCTCCCTCCCATGCTCTCTCTCTATCTCTCTCAAATAAACAAAATCTTTGAAAACAAAAAAAGAAAAAGAATATCTGATGAGCTTTTATAGCAGTTTATGGTCCAGTATGAAAACATAATTGAAGGGACATTTAAGATACAATCTTCCGGCTTAAAACCTGTGCATTCTCTTGACCAAAAACCTTTATAGTTTGGTGGTTTTGTTTTTAGCCTTCATTGTTAAATACAATTCTCAATTGTGCCCAGTGTAACCATAGTTCATTTTGTTAAATCAGGTATGAAAGTATCATTGCCACTCTGTGTGAGAACTTAGACTCTCTGGATGAACCGGATGCTCGAGCAGCTATGATTTGGATTGTGGGAGAATATGCTGAGAGAATTGACAATGCAGATGAGTTATTAGAGAGCTTCCTGGAGGGTTTTCATGATGAAAGCACCCAGGTAATTTCTCATTTGTGTCCTGTGTCTGATCTTTTGGGGGAATATTTCAGGGAAAGTAAAGGTTAAGCGCTTTCCTGTGTGTGTCTCTCTGTGTGTGTGTGTGTGTGTGTGTGTGTGTGTGTGTGTGTGTCAGAGAGAGGGAGAGAGAGAGAAAGAAAGAGCGAGAGAGAGAGAGAATTTACATATATAGTATGTTCATTTTCTCCCCAAAGGGGTCATCTTTTCATTTGTGCTGATTTCTGGTGGGACAAATCTTCTTTAGACCAGTGGTTCTCAAACTTTAATGAACCTAGAGAGTTTGTTAAAACACAGGTTGCTGGGCCCCATCCTTAGTGTTTCTGACTCATTGGGTCTGAGATGGGCTTAAGCATTTTCATTTCTTACTGGGTTCTGGTGTAAGTGGTCCAGAACCACACTCTAATGACTACTGGCTGAAGCAGTGATGACTACTTCTTTATTTTCTCTCACCAGAAGATGACCTATTCCTGTTCCTAATGGTTGTTGCTCATTACAGCAGGGGTTCTCTCCTGGGGCTGGGGTGAAGGCTGGCATGTGCAGTTTGGAAAGATTCTCTGTGGGTGGTTGGACTTTCTCCCATCTTCTGTCTCTCCTCTACCAAAATGGAGAGACCTGACCTCGGAGCTACAGGCCCAGAGAAGCAGATAAATTATAAAACCCTTTTCCCCTGGCATTTGCACTCACTGCACAGTGAAGGTCGTGTACGTAATTTGCCATAGTAATTTTGGGCCTTTACAAGGAGCCCATACAAGCCTGTGGCTTTCTGTATGGTTCAACAGCCCACTCTTAATTAGCTGTGATCCAGTGCGATTTTACTATTTTCTGGCTCTTACCCTAGTATGACAGATAATTCCCTAATTCTCCGTAAGTTGTATCTTTTGGCGGAAGTAAATAATAAAGGATTTAATAAATAATCAAGCAATTTTTGATGCCAAAATTGCAGTTTAGGGATAAGAGGCTATTGAGTTAATTGATGAATACCTTTGACCTGCTATTTTTGATAATGCCTGAGTTTTAGCCTTTCTCTCTTAATCAAAATCAGAAATCCCCCATAGTAATTCATAGATGGATAAGCACTACTTTGGAAATGGTGGTAGGGAATCATGTAAATGCCTTTCACTTTATCTGTTAAATCATGTCACGGCCTTAGGTGCAGCTCACTCTGCTTACTGCCATCGTGAAGCTGTTTCTCAAGAAACCATCAGAAACACAGGAGCTGGTACAGCAAGTCTTGAGTTTGGCAACACAGGTATAAAATCTAGAAAAAGCGTGGGTTTGATTTGTCTGGTTTTATATTTAGGAAGTTAGGAAACTTTCTAAGAAGATTCATTTGGAGAGGTTTTAATTGGAAAGGGTGCAGTCTAAATCCTGTTAAAATGTAAAAACAGTGTCTCTTATACCACTGAATTACAGCTGGTTCTATGGATTTTAAGTGAATTGACTGCAGTTTTTATGATAGTTCATGAAAATTGAACTTAGGTTTTTTTTTTTTACTGTCAATGAAGGACCTACTACTATGTGAAAATGACATTGAGTCTCACAATACTGGGTGACTCACTTGAATCTCACTCCTTTTGGGGGACTTAATTTTAGCTTCAAATGAAAGTACCATGTAATGCTGGTATATGCCTTGACAAAGGTCTCAGGTATTGTTCTACCTTCTCGTGTTGATTGCCTATCTCTTTAAATAATTTTAAAGTGCTTATGCTGCCTTTTTAATTATTGGATATTTTTGGTCCTCCCTAGGATGAGTTCTGATTTCAGGAATGTGGCAGCCAGCCATAGAGATCAGGTCACCGTTTTAGATGCACAGAGATCAAAATAATTATTTTATCTAGTGTAACTAGAATAGTTACTTATGTTCTTAATTGAGTTTACGAAACAGGCTGGTTGTAGCAGGCTGTCGGAAGTTCAGGTGTGTGTCTACATATGAGTCTGATTCAGATACTCAGTTCACCATTTTTCTTATTCATATCTTTATAGTGGTATTTTATCAAAATTTAAAATCCTTTCACAGTGCTTTGCCTAGTTCTAACCTGTCATTTTTCCTATTACTAATTTTACATCTTTCAAAATTTATTTGTAAGAGTTCTTTGGAGTGTTTTGGGTTTTTTTTTTTTTTTCTTAAACTTCCCTTTTAAATATCTTCCTTTGTCTGAAGCAAAGCAGTTTCTGTAACCATCAAGGCAGTGGTTATTTAATAGCACCTGTGTTGAAGTGAGCATTCTAAACTTTCTCATGTAGACCCTTGATCACTCGTTTGAATCTGTGATAAGATAGATTTAAAACAAGTTTCTGAGAGAGCCTGGGCCCTGCTCTCTGCTCATCTCTAGATAGGGATAGTCTTATAATCAAGCAAGTGTATTTGGTAGGTTCCCCTTGTATTCCCAAGTTCTCAACCCTATCTCCATCTCCTATATAAGGCTTATGGGTCTGTATTTAAAAGGCATCATAAGAGAGCTGTATTTTGGATTCTTGTCAGAGTTCAAACTCAGTCTTATCTCCTGGTATTTTTCAAAACTTTCCTTAGATAAAGTGTTTAGGGAGGATTGCCTAAAGAATACAAGGACTCTCTATTCTTACATATAATTGAAATTCAGCACTGAATCAAGCCAGATTATTAGAGGGCTGGGTATCTAGACTGCATTGTATCTGACCCCTAATAGAATTTCATTTACGAAATTACATGGATACCATCATCTTGTAGCAAGGGTTGTCATGAGAAACTGTCCTCTTTGGGTCTGTTGTCAAAGTTATTTGTTATTCCATAATATGTCTTTTTCCTTATGAGGTCCCATTAGACAAATTCCTAACCAGTTTTGAATTCTCCTACACCATTGGTATGTAGTCAACTGCCCATCTCAGTGGCTTGCCTGACTAGGTGTCTTGTGCGTATCAGTTCGAAACCTTAGAATCAAATTTAACGATCTCCTGTCAAAAATGTGTAGGTCATTGTGGTATGCATTTTTCTGTTTTTTTAGTTTGACTCAGGCTCTCTAGCCTTGGATGCCTTTTTGTAAGCTTTGCTAAGTCCTTTTCTAGGACAGGGCAGGGTATAAGTAAACCATCAGATATTCCTGATTCTAGACTTCTTGTACAAGGACTAGTACAGAATCTTTAATAATAACCATTTATATTGTGCTTACTACGTACCAGGCATTCTAGTAAGCACTTCACATATTAACGTAATCTCAATAAGGGTTGCTACTGTTGTATTATTCCTATTTTTTTTAAAAGATTTTATTTATTCATTTGAGACAGAGCGATACAGAGAGAGACCATGAGCAGGGGGAGAGACAGAGGGAGAGGGAGAAGTAGACTCCCTGCTGAGCTGGGAGCCCAACATTTGGCTTGATCCTAGGAGCCTGGGATCACGACCTGAGCTGAAGGCAGACACTTAACCATCTGAACCACCCAGGCACCCCGGTATTATTCCTATTTTATACATGAGGAAACTGGGATGTAGGCCCAGTTAGTATGGGACAGAGCTAGGACTCAAACCCAGGAAGCCCGGCTTCAGTGTCTGCCCTTATCTACTGTGCTGTGCTGCTTCTCTAGTCTGAAGGTCAGGGATGACTTGGAGACTACACATTCTCTGCTTTCCCTGCTTGAAGCGCTATTGTGCATAAGTCATACGTATAAGTGAACTTAGTTTTAAGATCATTGTAGATGATTATTTCATTCTTGGCTATAAATAATTATTAAGCAGTTTCCCTAGCCCTGCCTTTTCAGTCCAGTTAATGAGTTCTGAGGAGTTAGCATAAAAGAATAAGCACATTTATATATTGGGCATATATATGTAATTATTATTATTGTGCATATATATATGTGTGTAATATAAATTTCCACTGGAAGTTTTTTCTCTTTTTTCCCCCCTCAAATTTGTGAAATAAGAATCTAATACTTTTTTTTTTTTCTGATGCAAAAAGGTGGTTTTATTAAAGCACAGGAACAAGACTTGTGGGCAGGAAGAGCTGCTGAACCTAATACTTTTGGCTGGTAGCAATTTAAATTGAGGGCATTGTGATCTGCTAAGTTGTGTTAATTTGAATTGGGTGATGGGGTTCTGTTTCTGCCACATCCTTGGTTCAGGACATGACTGAGCAGATTTCTTTTTAATACTGTCCTCTCCCATCTTTACAGTGGAGTTAATTAATACTATTTTTTACCTGTGCTGAGATTTCAGTAAAGTACATGTGAAATATTTATGCTTCTAATTTTAAATAAAGTGGTGGTATAATTAGAAATATTATTAGGGGATAACAAAATGAACCCTTGAATCCAAAGCTTTGTTTTAAAGATTTGTCTTCTTTGTTTTGGTAGTTAGAGAGGAATTAGTTAAGAATATACACGGAAGGGGCGCCTGGGTAGCACAGCGGTTAAGCGTTTGCCTTCGGCTCAGGGCGTGATACCGGCGTTATGGGATCGAGCCCCACATCAGGCTCCTCTGCTATGAGCCTGCTTTCTTCCTCTCCCACTCCCCCTGCTTGTGTTCCCTCTCTCGCTGGCTGTCTCTATCTCTGTCAAATTAAAAAAAAAAAAAAAAAAGAATATACACGGAAGTGTCCAGACTTTAATAATTAACCCTGTATAGAATATGAAAGAAAAATTAAGATGAAGACTTCTCTGGGAACTAGAAACCACCATCCTCAAGATCACCTGTGCTGCTTGTTGGAAATATAAATTCCTGGGCCTGCTCCTGACATAATGAATGAAAATCTGTGCTGTGGCCCTGGAATCTGCCACAGAGTGGCTTTCCTGGTGTGTTATAATGTTGATGCACTGTCCAGCTTAAGAATTACTGTTTTAGGACTTGCCTGATAAGAATTGTTTTGGAAGCTCTCAGATTTTTAGAAATGTACTATTTTTCCAGATCCTGGCAAGGAACTGTGGGGCTAGCAGAAAAGCAGATCTGGCCCAAAACCATGGGCCAGATTTCTTGTGGCCTACAGATGAATAGTGAGGCAGTGAAGTCCAGCTTATAATAGGCCTAACAGATCAGCCCTCAGAACAACAGTGTTCAAACAGTGGAGATCCTTTCCTGCTCTTAACTTTAGGTCTTGGAAAATTTGTAGCCATTTCTTACAGGACTATATTTTTAAAGTCTGTGTCTATTAAGATTTACAGTGTGTATACCCTTTATTATTTGTTTATTTTTGGAGAGAGCGCATGTGGTAGAAGGGGGGCAGAGGGAAAGGGAGAGAGAATCGCAAGCAGGCTCCATGCCCAGCCCAGAGCCCAACATGAGACTCAATCTCACAACCCTGAGGTCATGACCTAAACCAAAATCAAGGGTCAGATTGAACTGGGGCGCCTGGGGGCTCAGTCTGTCAAGCATCTGCCTTCAGCTCAGGTCATGATCTCGGGATCCTGGGATTGAGCCCAACATCGGGGTATCTGCCTCTCCCTTTGCCTCTCCCTCCACCCCCCACTCGTGCTCGCTCCCTCTCCCAAATAAATAAATAAAATCTCCCTTTTTTTTTTTTTTAAAGATTTTATTTATTTATTTGACAGTGAGAGATAGCGAGAGAGGGAACACAAGCAAGGGGAGTATGAGAGGGAGAAGCAGGCTTCCCACTGAGCAGGGAGCATGATGCGAAGCTCAATCCCAGGACCCTGGGATCATGACCTGAGCCGAAGGCAGACGTTTAATGGCTGAGTCACCCAGGAGCCCCCAAATAAATAAAGTCTTAAAGAAAAAATAGAGTCAGACTTAACTGACTGAGCCACCTAGGCACCCTCAGTGTGTATACCCTTTAATCCGGTGATTCTGTATGCAGCATTTTGCCCTATTGCAGTGTTTTGAATTTGTGGAGGGGACTAAAACTTTTTTTTTATAGATGTACATAATTTTGTAAATCCCCACAGGAATTATTTTTTGCCATTTGGTTAAGTGTATGCATAATAGAAGAAATACATAATTTGAAGTAAAAAACATTTTAATAAGTATTACAAAGTTTAATACTTCAACAATATTACTAATTTGTAAAGGCAGAAGACCGAATTTTCCCAGTCAAGGGATGTGCAATTTTCATTTTAATTATATAATAAAAAGCATAATTAGTCTACAAATTTCAAATGGTGTGCATGGGGATTGAATATATAAATTAAGATTTAACTTTTGATTTATGTATCAACAAAAGCTGGGGTGGGGGGATTCCTTTCCTGACCTGATATTTTGAGAAACTCATATTCTACTCTCTTAAAAAATCAACTTAATTATGTTTTATGATGTTTAAATTTTGTTTCCAAATGAAAATCTAAGTGAGGAGGTTTCAGGCTGCTATTTATAAACAAATTACCCAACCCCTCAAAAACAAAACAAAATCATGTAAATTGGATACTATCACTGTTTCCTTTTTTTAACCCTGGCATTTCAAATACTACAAACATTTTGATATGGTATGTAATGCATATATATATATATATATATATATATATATATGCACTTCTGTTCCAATGATGCATTCTGTGTATATGATAAAGATTATCTTAAGTTATGTATACCATTTTGATACTCTGTTAATTAACTTTCCGTATCTTGGTGTTCTTTATGCTTTTTTGTTTTTAACCGGTAATCCACTGTGGATGCAAATTTAATGATATACAGCTGAGCAAAACCATTTAAAACCATGCAGTCAAAACCATTGGGTTCACTGCTAATATTAAGCTGAATGCTAAGTGCCTTATGTGGCTAGATCATGAACCAGTTCATCTGCTTACTTAGAAACTCACATGGAAGCCCTCAGATTGGCCCGGTTTTGAAGAAAATATTTTTGTATGTGTGTTTTAAATACAGATAACTGAAACAGGGACTTACTGTTGTGGCAATGGAACAGCGTGGGCATATATGCCACCATGTCCACATAGTCTGAGAGGTAGATACCAGGATATTTACTTCCACTCTGTAATGATCACATGAATGAATGGCACGAAGAAGGGAGAAAGAGGCAGGAATCTAAATATCCCTTGATAGGGCATTAGTCAGTAATGATGCAGTGCTATATATACAGGGGAAATTTGCAGGTGTGTATGCTAATGTGGAAAACACCTTGCAGCGCAGTATATATAAAGTGAAACTGGTTTTGTATAAAATGAGTATATGTACACTTAGGAGCTTTCTGGAAGGATACATACCACACTGGAGAGTTAAAGTGGGGAAGGGTTGGATATTTGGGAAGACTTCAAATTTTTATTTATTTTTATTTTTAATTTATTTTTTAAAATATTTATTTATTAAACAGAGTGGGAGAGAGAGTGAGAGAGCAAGAGCAGGGGGAGGGACAGAGCGAGAGGGAGAAGCAGGTTCCCCGCTGAGCGGAGAGCCTGACATGGGACTTGATCCTAGGACCCGGGGATTGTGACCTGAGCCAAAGGCAGATGCTTAACTGACTGAACCACTCAGACATCCCTATTTTAAAATTTTTTTTAATTTTTTTAAGATTTTAATTTTAAGTAATCTCTGTACCCACTGTGGAGCTTGAACTCATGACCCCCAAGAACAAAAGTTGTTAACTCTACCAACTAAGCCAGCCAGGTTCCTCAGAGACTTATTTTTGTATTACAAACTTCTGATTGTGATGTGGCATTGATAAATTTTTTTTTCAGCCATGAGTATGTATAAAATTATTTTAAAACTACCGCAGGAAAGACATAATAAAATATCACCCCTTTGCAGGGGCGCTTGGGTGGCTGAGTTGGTTAAGTGTCTGACTTCAGCTTGGGTCATGATCTCAGGGTCCTGGGATTGAGCCCCATGTCCGGTTCCCCACTCAGCGGGGAGTCTGCTTGTTCCCCTCCCTCTGCCCCTCCTCCTACTTGTGCTCTCTCTCAAATAATAAAATCTTTAACAACAACAAAAAAAGTTTCTCTCCCTCTCCTTCTGTCCCCGCTTCCCCCCAAAATGTCACCCCTTTGGGAAGCACTTAGTTCCATGTACTCTTTGACAGTTTTTATTAGTTTAGATAATAGTACCTCTCATACTATATTGTAATAATTAGTACTCTGGGCTTATTCAGTCAGGCACTATGTGTTGTTATCCTTTATTTCCAAGGCCTAGCCAGTGTCTCCATAGGAGATAATAAATATTTGAATGAAGAAAGAAGGTATGGGTGAAATATTTGGAAGGTGTATTTCATGAATTATCCTGGTAATATTTACAGCAGTTAAAAAACATTATTTTTATGTTCCAAGGCCATCTCAAGAAGTTAATTTTTACCAGATTAAACTTCTATTTTCCTTTTCCCAACTTTTCTTGAATTTCAGTCTTAGGACTAACCCATCTCAATTTATATTTAAATTCGTTGAAACATTGGAAATTATAGAATTATGACTGTGTTAAAACTATGTTGAGTTTAAATATGTTTTTTAAAAAAAAGATTTTATTTATTTGAGAGAGAGAGCTCGAACAGGGGAGCCCGGGCGGGGGAGGGGTGGCAAAGGGAGAGGGAGAAGCAGGCTTCCCAGCTGAGCAGAGAGCCCATTGCGGGGCTGGATCCTGGGACCCTGGGATCATGACTTAAGCTGAAGGCAGACGCTTTGACCAACTGAGCCACCCAGGAACCTGAGTTTAAATATCTTAACAGCCAACTCTTTATAGATCACTATAGCATCTCCTTGATAATAAATCAAGCAGGTTGGGATTCTGTATGGAGAAAAGTTCCATTTAAACCTTCTTGCCCTTGCCTTTCATTAGGATTCTGATAATCCTGACCTTCGAGACCGGGGCTATATTTATTGGCGCCTTCTCTCAACGGACCCTGTCACAGCCAAAGAAGTAGTCTTGTCTGAGAAGCCACTGATCTCCGAGGAGACAGATCTTATTGAGCCAACTCTGCTGGATGAGCTCATCTGCCACATTGGATCTTTGGCTTCAGTGTACCATAAGCCTCCCAATGCTTTTGTGGAAGGAAGTCATGGAATCCATCGCAAACACTTGCCAATACATCATGGGAGGTAAGCAGATGAACTAGGTTTTGAGTGAGAAGTAACTCTAGGCAGTTGGTCTTCCTCATACTTTTATAGTCTAGAAAAGAACTTACTGTGCATTTTGCAAACCTGCTATACTGTCCTGGGGGCTCCATCTGAATACCAGTGGCTGCAAACATAATAGGTAAAAGTCCCCTCTGTGTTCTAATCTGGGAGGAGGTTAGATAATGGCTTCAGAAAATGGAAAAGACCTAAACTGATAAAGTTTGAGAGTTGCTTAAGTCTGCAGATGAGGCTAGAAATCTTGTCAGGGCTGAAAATTTGGAAGAAAGCCTATATGTACCTTTAGCTTTTNTTTTTTTTTTTTTTTTTTTTTTTTAAAGATTTTATTTATTTATTAGAGAGCATGAGTGGTGGGGGGAGGGGAGTGGCAGCAAAGGGAGAAGCAGACTCCTTGCTGAGCAGGGAGCCCACTGTGGAGCTGGATCCCAGGACCCTGAGACCATGACCTGAGCCGAAGGTAGCAGCTTAACCAACTAAGCCACCCAGGCGCCCCTACCTTTAGTCTAACTTTGGCTGAAGCTTATGGATAAAGTTAGCAGATACTCCTTTTGTGCTATAAAGCTGAAAATGAAATAATATTTGCAGGATTTTTTTTCATAAAAGCAGCCTAGATTCCTTCCTTCTACTGGCTTTGGGCTTTGTTCTTTTTCTAGCTCCTTAAGGTATAAGGTTAGGTTTGAGATTTTTCTTGCTTCTTGAGGTGAGCCTGTATTGCTCCTACCTTCCTTCTTAGAATAGCTTTTGCTGCATCTCAAAGATTTTGGACAGTTATATTTTCATTTTCATTTGTCTGCATGTATGTTTTGGTTTCCTCTTTGATTTCTTGGCTGACCCATTCATTGTTTAGGAGCGTGTTGTTCAGCCTCCATGTGTTCATGTTCTTCTTTCAGAATTTTCCTTGTGGTTGATTTCTAGTTTCATACCATTGTGGTCAGAAAAGATGCATGATATGATTTCAGCCT
This sequence comes from Ailuropoda melanoleuca, assembly GCF_002007445.2. Taxonomy (NCBI): domain Eukaryota; kingdom Metazoa; phylum Chordata; class Mammalia; order Carnivora; family Ursidae; genus Ailuropoda; species Ailuropoda melanoleuca. The sequence goes on from NC_048230.1 coordinate 9,567,183, forward strand.
TTTTGAATTTATAAGACTTGTTTTGTGACCTAAAACGTGATTTATTTTGGAGAATGTTCCATGCGCACTTGGAATACACACAAAAATATGTATTCCGTTGTTTTGGGATGAAATGTTCTGACTATATCTGTTAAAAAGCATCTGGTCCTATGTGTCATTCAAAGCCACTGCTTCCTTGTTGGTTTTCTGTGTGGATGATATATCCACTGATATAAGTAGATGTTGTCCCCTGCTATTATTGAATTACTGTCATTTTCTTCCTTAATGTCTGTTAATAGTTGCTTTATGTATTTAGGTGCTTCTATGTTGGGTGCATAAGTACTTATAATTGTTATATTCTCTTGTTGTTTCCTTCGTTAGGTGGTGTCCTTTGTCTCTTGTTGCAGTCTTTGTTTTAAATTTAAGTCTATTTTGTCCAGTATAAATATTACTACCCTATCTTTCTTTTTGGTTCCATTTGCATGGGAAATGTGTTTCCGTCCCCTCATTTTCAGTCTGCATGTGTCTTTAGGTCTCAAGTGAGTCTCTGGTGGGCAGCATATAGGTGGCTCTTGCTTTTTAATCCTTTCAGTCACCCTGTGTTTTTTGGTTAGAGCATTTAGACAGTTGGGATGCAGCAGTGCTGTTCCAAGAGGGAAGATTACAGCAGTACCTTCCTGAGGAACTCAGGAAGCACGTAAAATCCCAAAAGGAACTAGAAAAAGAACAAAGCACAAAGCAGGTAGAAGGAAGGAAATAGTAAAGATCGGAGCAGAAATAAATGAAATAGAGACCAAAAAATAATAGAACAGATTAAGGAAGCCAGGATCTGGTTCTTTGAAAAGATCAATAAAATTGCTAAACCTTTAGTCAGACTCATCAAAAAAAGAAAGAGAAAGGACATATTTAAACAGGAAAGGACAACATCCAAGCCAATGTTTATTGATATTCGTTAACCTTCGCTTGAGTTGACTCTTTGATTTTAGGGCAGGTGCTGTGATCTTCACCCAAAGGAAGTTGTGGCTTCATGAGGATTAGGCCTTGTAACAGTAGGGCATTTCTCCTGTAAGCAAGCATATTTAACCTTCTAGATGTGGCATTTGACTTCTAAGTACATCATCTCCCAGTCTTTTAAGTTTGGGTAATAAATAGTGATTTTCTTTTTAACTTGCCTCTGTAACCATATTTATATGCCATTTAGATTACTTGTCTCCTGATGAGTTTTGACTCTCAGAGGGGGGGAGTGAAACAAATCAACAAATAAAAATAACCCTTTCTAGAACACAAGAAAAGGACCAGTAATGAAACTATGAAAAGAAACAATTTCTTACATGAGGTCTTTATCTGATTAATAGTCTTTTTAATTTGTTACCTTCACAATCCCTTTTGTGGTTCCTTTTTAGATAGTCTTTTTTTTTTTTTTTGGCCCATTTGTGCTTGTATTGTCTTTTTAAGGGAAACACAAATGCATAAAAATACATTTTGAAATAAATAGGGATGATACATTGCTGCAAATGGCTTATCCATAATAGCACTGACGTTACTTCGCTCTCTTCTGCAGCATTCAGTTAAGAAGTGATATGCCTCTGACATGAAATACAGCTACACTGTAAAACCTTATTCTGCCTCTTCTAGAGAGCTGAAAATGCTTACTTAACTGAATCTTTTAAAATCACTTGGGAAAGGGAAAAGTGCTTTTTAGTTGGCTATTGCTTACTAAAACTTGTCAGCTGCTCTGGGGGGAGGTGAGATGGTAAGTAGTTGTCTACTTTAGAAAAACCTCACCTTTTAAAAATACTGCTTTGGTGACAATTATGCAGTTATTTCCCAGGAGTTTACAATGGGAAACATTTTTACGTTAATTTTCTTGTGTTGTCGTTTAGAAAGAATGCATAATGATTTTCCGTGTTCTTGTAGAAACCACAGGATCATTTACTTCTTTTCATCTAACTCACTTTATCTTCTCATGGAAAGAAAATATGTACATTGTTACCTATTCTGCCTTCTATTTAGAGGTACTGATAAACAATATAACAGAACACTTCTTAAACAGCACATGTCATAAGGTGATAGAATTTCATGTACGGAGAATATCCTTTATAGCGATTTCATATATTTCTTGGCAGGCGTATATGAAATTGCTTCCCCCTTTTGACTTCTTTATTAATTTTTGGCTATATTTGCCCCTCTTCCTTCAATCTAGATACTTCTCATCTTGCTTCCTTGACACTTTTTGCTCCTAAGTCACCTTTCTTAGGTTGTTCTTCTGTCTTTAATCTTTGCTGTTCTCTGATCATTAATCCTGATTGTGTTGCAAGGCTCATTCTGAAGCTTCTCTTTCTGTGCTTCTCTTTGTGTTCCTTTCGGGAACTGATCTACTAAACACAGCCACTGACCTCTTACAAGCCTTTACATTTTATGCCATGTTTTCATTTCATCTTGTCTAAAATAGATCCCTGTGTTTTGGTGACATTGTTATCATTTTATTGATGAGGAATCTTTGTCTCAGAAGAGTTGTTGCTTGCCCAAGATCACACAGCCGGTAATTTTTGGAGCCAACACTTGATCTTTGTCTTCTTACTCTAGACCACCTCCTCTCACCGCCACACCTGTGGTGCTCTGCTGATTTCACCTGAGATGTGTGTTTGAATTTCTTCCCAATTCACTTCTCCAACCCTCACTGCAAGTCCCTTGTCCTTAGCTAGCTGTTGGACTTCTTCAGTTGTTTTTCATATTTGAAATTTAGCATTTGGAAACAGCATTCATTTTTCCCATCATCCCTTCAGATTCCTCTGTCATTACGAAGACTGGTGTCATCACCAGTCTTTTGCTTCTTAGTTTTTGTTATCCTTTGACTTTGATTATTCATTCTTCTCTCTTGTATGTTCAAGAAAATACTGTTAACGGAATTTTTATGTTATTTTTTTTCTTTGTATTATGTAAATCTTAGAAAACATGCAAGTTAGAGTGGGATACCAAACCCACTTGTGTCACTCAGCTTCAACAGTTCTCACTATTTTGTCGAGCTTGTATCATGTATCACCGCCACAACTTTTTATTTTTTGAGGGAGGTAGAGTATTTTAAGTCAAATTCCAGACTTCCTGTCATTTCACCTTTACTTGGTGTCTCTAATAGGACTTTTTTTAAAAAAAAACCACAATAAATTATCCAGCCTAAGAAAATAAGAAATAATTATTTAATATTGCATACGCAGTCTTAACTACTTTCAGATTTTCTTAATTGTCATTCTCTGTTCTCTTTTAAAAATTTATCTAAGATTGGTTTTACTTTGTTCTTAAATGTTTGGAAGAATTCACAGTGAAGCCATCTGAGACTGGAATTTTCTTCGTAGGATTCCCCCCCCTCCTCCCCATTAAATTGGTATATCATTTATAATAATCTTAATAGTGCACTGACCTTTAGTGTATAGCTCAGTAGATTTTTACATATGTATACAATCATAACCACCACCCTGATCAGATATTTCCAGCACCCTAGAAGATTCTTCATGCCCCTTTGCTGTTAATTCCCACTCTCCAAAGATAACTATTGTTTTGACTTCATCACTACAGTTTTGCTTATTCTTGAACATGATATAAATCAATTATATGTTTCAATTTATTGGTATATAGTATTCCATTGCCTGAATATACTATAGTTTACTTATATCTTCTGTTGATGTACCTTTGGATTGTTTCCAGTTTGGGGCTCTTACGGATAAAGCTGCTATGAATATTCTTTTGTATATCTTAGTAGACTTACATACTTACATCTCTTGTGTATACAACTAGGAATGGAATTGCTGGGTCATAGAATGGATGTATATTTGGCTATAGGAGACACTGCCAGTTTTCCCAAGAGATTGTACCAGTGTACACTTCCAGCAGTGTATGAGTTCTAGGTGACCCACATCCTGACGAGCACTTGGGGTTGTCAGTCATGTTCATTTTTGCCATTCTGACAGATAAGTGATGAGGCCTTGCTTTAGTTTTCATTTGCATTTTCCTGTTGAGTAGAGATTAAGTCCCTCTTCATATGTATAGAGTACTAGTAGATTTGTGACATGCCTGATCTCCTTATTTTTGAGCTCTCTTTTTCATTGTAGGAATTCTTTATATGATAATTGAATGATTTGTAAGTATCTTTTATGTGATTTTGGTACATGTCTTGTCAGATACATGCATTGTGAGCATCTTTTTGTAGTCTGTGGAATATACTTTCTCTCGTTCTCTCTAGATGGTGTTATTTGAAGAAAAGATGCTCTCAGTTTTAGTGGAGTCCAGATCATCATTTTTTTTCTTTTATACTTAGTGTTTTCTGTAGAAACTTTTGTCTACTCCAAGGCCATCAAGGTATTCTCCTAGGTTTTCCCCTTCACATTTATGTTGGCTTTGTCTCTTTAATTTTTATTTTGTAAGGTACAAGAGTCAGGTCTCATTTTTCTCCTCACACAGCTATGCAGTCGACCCAACAACAACTACTACCTCTTGGATCTCGCCACTTTTTATTTTTATGTATGATGGTGGTAGCAGTTTAGATTACTCTTTGCCGATCTCCACTCTCATTCTTCCAACTTCAGCCCATTTGACACACAGCTGCTAGAGTAATGTTTCTGTAATGTTACTTTTAGTTCTTTGTTCAACAAATCAAAGTGATTCTGCATTGCCTATCATAAAAATTAACGTCCCAGGCTAGTTTTCAGTTTTATCTCCCACATCTTCTCTTTCCCAAAATCTTCATCCCAGTTTCTGCTCCTGCCAATATAATTTTTTCACCACCCCTAACATCAGATTGTTCATTTCTTTGCCTTTGCACAAACCATCCTTTCCTTTAGGGAAAGTCTCTCCCTGTTAGTTCCTCATAACTGTGCTGTTCCTCAAAATCTAGTCATAAAACCATTCTCAGAAGCTTTTAGAATCAGCCCTACCTGGCTTGTTTTGTTTCTCAGCTATATCCTGCCATGTGCAGACACTCATACAGTACTCATTTCTGCTATTACACAGTGAATGTACTTTGCAGTCGTTTTGTAAATGCTGCTTTTTGTTGTTATTTGAGGACAGGAAATATATTTCCTTTTTAAAAAATACGGCCCTAAGGTTGTCATTACGGTGCTCCATCACAGTGTAGGTGCTCAGTTAAAATTGACTGACTACTGAGGTTATATAGTATACATTTATTTTCATTTGAGCAACTGTATTTTGATAAAAATAAGAATTGCTGTCATCTATTCATGTGCATCGGCAGATGATTATGAAATAAGTTTTTCTTGGCACCTGGCTGGCTCAGTCGGTGGAGCATGCAACTCTTGATCTTGGTGTGTGAGTTTGAGCCCCACGTTGGGTGTAGAGATTATTTAAAAATAAAATCTTTAAAAATAAAATCTTTAAAAAAAATACTCCTGAAATAAGTAAGTAAGTTTTACTTTATTTTATTTAATTTTTTCCTTCTCCTGTGTTTTATAGATCTGACATTCACTTGTGCCTTGTTTTTATGTCCTGGGTGAAACTTTTCTCTTTTCCCCTCTTTGTGTGTGTGACTGCAGCACTGATGCAGGTGACAGCCCTGTTGGCACCACCACTGCCACAAACCTGGAACAGCCTCAGGTTATCCCCTCTCAAGGGGACCTTCTAGGAGACCTTTTAAACCTTGACCTTGGTCCCCCAGTCAATGTGCCACAGGTGTCCTCCATGCAGATGGGAGCAGTGGATCTCTTGGGAGGAGGACTAGATAGTCTGGTAAGTATCTTTCTTCCTTCTTTCTTTGGTTATTTTTAATTCTTGATACGCAAAAGAGCTTTAGATTATTCAGCTAGAACTAGACCTTTCCTTGATGAGCAGAGCAATGTCCTTTGATAAAGGACAGGATTTTTTGTCTTCATAGAATTAACTGATATTGTCAATTAATTAATTAATTGTTATGGGGCATGTTTTGCAACTGTGCAGGATTGTTTTGTTGTCCTGCCTCTAAATAGAACTTTTGATATTTAGCCGACCTCTTGTTCAGCAATCTTAATATTGAATACCCTTTCCAGAGCTGATTATTATTCCTGCTTCTAACTCTGGATCGCCCCTGTAATTCCTTTTTCCCTGAACAGCATTTAAATGACCTCATAGAGATCATCCTATCTTGAGGCTTTCAAACCTTGGCCTTTTTTATATTTTATTGGCTTATGCCCCAATTCTGAAAAGTTTTGAGGGAGCCATTTGAGCCATTTGTGTAAAAAATGTACCTTTGTTACAGTTGGGGAGTACTGCTTGATTGGTTCTTTTTGCCCCCCTTCTTCCTCCCACCCATACTTCCAATTTAATTAGCTTCCAGGATTCTACTAATAAAAGGCTCCAAAGTCCAGAGTATCTGTGAATATGTGCCACCAATGGGAACTAAAATTAGTTTTTGTTCCTGAACAAGATAAATGAGAAATATTAACAATGACCTTCCATCTGTGTAGAGAAGGCCGGAAAAGTAACAGGTCGCATCACATGGCTGTCTGCAAACCAGGTTTTTAATTGTGGTGGAATTAGAGGGGCTCTTTTAGCTAGACACTTGTACATGTTTATCTGTAAAGATGCCCAACAAACTTACTTCCCAGCATCAGAAATTGGAAGACATGCCATAGATTTGAAAATGTATGTTCTCAGAGATGACATAAACTAAACAGCCTTACTTTCTGCTACACGCACCAGCATTTTGTCTTCTACCTTATGAGCAACATTATGTCTGGGATTTATGCCAGCCAGTACAGGTACATTTAATTCTTGGCTGGCAGAGGGTCTAAGAAAATAGGGTTACGGTCATATCTCTGTGGGTTGTGCATTTTACTAATGGAAAGTCACTGCTTTCAGAGTCTGTACACTGACCAAGCTCTAGATACCAGCTCATAGGGATGCAAGTAGCACTCCTTTTTATCTTTCTTGGGAATGTAAGCATTTGCTTTTCATATTCATATCTTTAATGAGTGGATTTGACCGTTTATATAAGAATAGCTTCCTCGTATGATCATTCTGCATGGCTACATGCCTCCCTGTAGACTCAGAAGGGTCTGTGGAGTCTCTCAGGAGACTAAAAAGTGAATACTGAAATAGCAACGGATTCTCCCAGAAATTCCACATAACCTTTGAAATAACTGTTCCTGTTCTGTTGACACATCACCCACAGATTAAGTGTTACATCCTCCTCAACTCAAGTTTGTGCCTTAACAACCCTATTTATTAATTTACCTGATGGCTGACAACATGATGAGCTCATTGAACCTAATGAGTGAGAAAGAAATTAAGCTTGAAGTATGGAGGGAAGAAAGATGCCCTATATTTTAATGTTGTCTGGCCCAGGATTTTGTGCTCTTGCTTTTTGACCTGCTTTAGTGTGGAAGGAAAGGGACGTGGTATTTCTGTGTGGCTTTGTATTAGCAGTCGCTGGCTCTTAATGCCCATGAGTTTTCTCCTTATACTTTGCTTAGCTATTCACTCATCTGTTAGAATTCCCACAAGTATTACTTCAAATAGGAAAAAAAAGTTACATTTTTAGGTTGTAGTAGCCAGAGTCACACATGGGCCTGCTTGCTCTTTCTTTCTTTCTTTCTTTCTTTCTTTCTTTCTTTCTTTCTTGATGTTCTTTTTGGGGTGGGGAGTACGTTGTTTTTCCATTTGGATTTTTAAATATTATACAGCTTTTGCTACGGAGGCCCAGTAATGTTCCTATGCAACTCTGTAATTTTACCTCTTCCTGACTTCAGGATTCAAAATGGTATACTTGGTGTTATAGCCCTAGAAAGTCATGCAGTTTTCAGCTTATTCTGTGATATAAATATATCTCAGAAATCAAAATGAGTAAAAGCCCTTTTTGCTTTGGATCTATGTGGGGTTAAATATATATTCACTCAGAGAACTAAGATCCTTTTAAGAGAACATCACAAGGAAGGCCTACATCTGGCTGCGTGGAAGGCGAGTTTCCAAGGCAGCTATAGAGTGTGCCATTTTAAAATGCTTTTATTGTTCTTTCGTAAATTGTATAATTTAAAGAGGGAAATAATCCTCAAAGTTATTACTTAATCTATATAGATAGTGCTATTTCTTGAATGAATCTTTCCTTACAGCAGTGCTTCTCAAACTATAATGTAAATCTGTATAAATCCTATATATCTCCTGGAGATCTTGTATAAGGCAGATTCCGATTTAGTTGGTCTGATGTGAGACCGAGGAGTCTGCATTTCTAACAAGCTCCTGGCTCCATGGGCCATATTTTGCATGAAACCATAGAATTTCTGGGACCTCTGTGAACCACTTCAGTTTGGTGCTTGTACCACAGCTGTTGGCAAACCTGGATGCCTTTTTCTCTTGACTTCAGCAGTAAACACACTCCTGGAAAGAGGGCTCCTCCTCTGCCCCAAATTGAGGGAGGGCAAGAAACTCCTGAAATTATTTTTGGATAATAATAAAAGAAGGAAAGTCCTTCTTTTTACTCTCTAGGAAGAATAGTGTTGCTGGGAGTGGTAGCTTTCCACCCAGACCGCGATGTAAAATTTGGCCTTGGTTAGGGTTATGTGTTCACCTGGCAAGGAGCACTCAGATTACCTTAGTAACCTTCAGAAGGGCAGACAGCAAGGCCTGCATATGGTTGCTGCTGCTTTCATCATTGCTGTCTAAGGGAGTCCTACCCGTAGGGTCAGTGGTGTGCTGCTAGTGAAGTATGGCAGCTACAAACCTTTTATTTAAGCTTTTGGGGTTCTCAACTCCAGCTGCATAGTTAGTCCCACACTAGTACTATATTTAAAAAGAAAGAAAGAAAGAAAAAGAAAACAACTATCAGGGCGCCTGGGTGACTTACTTGGTTAATAAGCATCTGACTCTTGGTTTCGGATCAGGTCGAGGTCTCAGGGTCATGAGGTGGACCCCCACGTCCGGGCTCCACACTCAGTGGGGAGTCGGCTTGAGATTCTCTCCCTCTCCCCCTGCCCCATCGCTCTTGTGTATGCTCACTCTCTCTCTCTCTGTCTCTCTCTCTCTCTCAAATAAATAAATCTTAAAGAAAAACTGTCAGTGTTTGGGCCCAATCCTAGAGCAGTTAAACAGAATTTCTGAGAGACAGGACCTAGACGTTGATATTTTGGAAAGATACCCAGGTTATTTTAATTTTGCATCCAAGGTTCAGAACATTGAACCAAAGGAAGTTCCAAATGGAGTTAGGTAGAGATGTTAAAAATTGATCTCTAAGCCAAGACAGTGATTTCTACTGAAGAATTACACTCTGGTGAGCCTCTTCAGTACCTCCTCCAAAAACAGACCTCTCTGTGTTTACCTCTGTTCTTTCCCCTTCTCCCCAGGACATTTTTATTTTATTTTGCAGTTAGGTAGTCCAGCCTACCAGAAATGGGCCAGAAGTTGAATTTGACCAATTTAGATTTAGTTGCTCAGTCCCAGGGTTCTTTTTACCTTTGCTCACTTTGTATAATTGGAGACGGAAAATTGTTTTTGTATTTTAGATTGTCACCTGTTTTTCTGTTGTTTTTTTTAAGAGAGTATGCGCACTGGGTGGGGAGGAGGGGCAGAGGGAGAGGGAGGGAGAGATTCCCAAGCGGGCTCCATGCTCAGTGCAGAGCCCAACGTGGGGCTCAGTCTCACAATCCTGAGATCATGACCTGAGTCAGAATCAAAATCAAGAGTTGGACGCTTAACCGACTGAGCCACCCAGGTATTCCTCTGTCCTTTTGTCTTAAAACTTACAAATTCACTAGAGAGTTATTCTTCTCTTTTCATATTCTGGTGATCCTTCCATTAGATCTTGTTTACCTTCTTTCATTGTAAAATTTTGAGATTGAGTGAATTGAAGCTTTTTCTAGAATTGTCATTAAGGAAGTACTTATCTACTTATTTATTTACTTTATCATTATTATTTGCCACAGTATACCTGAAGACTCCAGCCTTCTTCCATCAATAATAGTGACTCATAACAGCTGTGATTTTTAAACCAAAAGAAGAGTGAGTGGGGATATTGCTGTGATGTAAAGAAGACACACACACATTCCATGCCTCCTAGTTGATTCTTATTTATTTATTTTGGATGCAGGCACCTTTGAAAATCATTGATTTAGGCAGAGCTTCAGATGTTAAAAATGGAATGCTTTTTCATCACAGGACTCAAATCAAAATGGATTTTCTCCATCTTTTTTCCAATCTCCTTACTGAAATATCCCATTTTTAGTTTCTGCCTGCCTTAGCATATTCTCTTTTGCTTGAACTCTGCAGATAGTTTCCTCCTTCTGTTGCTATAAACTGTCACCTTGACGTGGATTGAATTGTAGTGGAACTTTTATGGTTGATGTGGTCTACACATAAAGCAGGATAGTATACCATCTAAATGTAGGCTTACAAAAGTTGCTTGAGTCTTTTTGTTTCTTAGTTTCAGAAGTCTTGTATGGGTCTCTTGATGCCTCTGATATGGCATCTAAGAGAGTGCTCATTCAGGGTAGTATGACTTTCCTGACAGTGCAAATCCTGGTTTGGTGTAGTGTGGAAGGTGACCTGAGGCCCATGTGTATGACTCCTGCATACATGTTGTAAAGATACACCATTTGCTAGTAAGTCTGACGTCTGTGAGATTCACTAAAGTGATAATTGAATCTTGTTTTTGTTTTTGTTTTGTTTTTGTCACCTTTACTTTCAGGCTGTCAGCAGAGGCCTTGGCTAAATTATAGCATTTTGTTCATCCAAGGTGCTGTGGATTATTCTATTTAGATAAATGGTGCTATTGTACCAAGGCCGGAAAGGAAGCATTATCCAGAGTGCCCTTTCTCTTTGCTGACAGAGGTTTTCCAGCTAGAGAAATGTCCTTTCAGTGTGCCCAGCTGGAATAGTGTGGGCTAGAGGAGAAACTGCCTTTTCCTAAAAGCAGTGTATGTTTTTCAAATCCTCCCACTCTATTTGTTTTTTTCCCCCAGTATAATTAACGTACAGTGTTAATGTCAGGTGTACAATATAGTGATCCGGCAATTCTCGACATTTCTCAGTGTTGATCATGATAAGTGCACCCTCCCACCCTGTTTCTTACACGTTTTTATTTTTCGTTTTGAGAAATTTTAAGTCAGGTACTATTTTAGGGATAATTTTAGTTTTTTTAGCCCACAGGACTAAACTACTATGTAGCTCCTTTTGCATCTTCCTATTTCTTCCTCTGGAAAAGATTTGCAGTGATTAAAGAGCTTAAGTTTTAGAGTTGGTGGTGTTGTGGAGAACTCTTTGTGAATTACAGCCCAGTTTTGCCTGGTAAATTCTTCAGTGTGATTTCTGTAACCACTCTTTTTTTATCAGGCAGTTTGGGAGAATAATTACCCAATACTGAGTTTCTATTGCCATTCCAGTTGCCTGTGTTTAGAACTTTTATAGTTTCTAATCCCCAAAATTCTGCAAGGAAATTATATTGGGCCCCATTTCACAGAAATCTGAAGGTGGCATAGCAAGTAAATCTCAGAGTCAAGATTTGAACCCAAGACTCTCCTGAGATTCCTCCAGTTTGTTTTGTGATTGTCATCTTCTAGAATAGAGTCCAGTCTCACTTAACTTTGGTCCTTCTCAGACGGGGGTACACAGTGTTTGGAGTACACAGCAGAGTGCAGGATGCATTAGTAGCTGCAGGATAAATTTGGCTCATCCCTCTTGCAGTGTCATTCTTACCTGATGGTGAGGAAAGTAAACACAGACTAAACACTGCTGTGTTAAGGCTTAGAAGGTAAAAGTGCATGAATGCTTAAGCCAGAACCCAAAGTTCGTTTGCCCTATGCCTCTTCTCACTGTACCTCCCAGGTCCTCTGGCTATATGAGTTTGGGCTGGCTTGCCACTAGGAGACATATGAACGTTTGAGAAAGACTAGAAGTGTATTCATTTGTGAAAAGAGGGACTGGTTAAGTTCGTACATCTATCTTGCAGCAAAAGGAACAAGATTGTTCCTCTTACCCTCTTGTAAGCAGAGCCATGAAATCTTTCCTTCTTATCTATTCGGCAGTGAGCTGTGATATAAACCACTAGTGCTTGCAGAGCAATAAATGATGCCCAGGGCATTCTTCTGCTGAAAACTTGCTGTCAAAACTGTTCAGACAATAATACATTTCCTCTCTAGAAAAGACTTTGGCCTTGGGATGGGGGCTGGGTCCTTTTTTCCCCTAATTGGTTCTATTCCTGTGTGTTGGAAATGTTGATGCCAGTAGGATGCGCTAGGCCAGTTGATGAAACAGTTTCGTCAGCCTTCTGTCCATTTTGTGATAATTTTTTCCAATAAAATGATTCATTTCAAAATTATCTCCCCAAGAAGTAATATTGCCAATAGCCCTGCTTATATGGTTAATAGAACATTGATTCACTGAATCAATATTTGAGTGCTGGTCTGTATCAGACTTTATTCTATGTACTGGGAATATAGTGAGTAGGCCTTATAAGCTTATGTCCTAGTGGGGGAAAGAGAGGTGACAACTATAGACTCAGGTAGTAAATATTGTGACAGAAAATGAAACAGGGTGCAGAGCTTCTCCTGTGGATTTTTACTGTACTCATCCTGGGGTTCTGTTGGACTTAAGAGACCAGTAGTGACACATTATTTCCCTGTCCCATCTCAGGAAGTATTCTATTACATCCCCCTACTTTTCTGTTGATGTAAGCCTTTTTTGTTATCAGGCCAAGGAGTCTTTGGATGACTTTATATGATCTCAACTCATGCTATTCCACATCGAGTCCGTTCTTAGCCATCACTTTAAAAGCTTTTGCATGGTTACAGATTGTTTTCACCAATTTAATTAGTTATATTTTATGATGCTTTTCTGAATAGCTTTTTGAAGAACAAATTAATGTTTTAGCCAAATAGCTGAAAATTACACTTTTACCTAGGAGATGGTGTGTGCCTTCTAAAATCTAAAACCTTAATAGGAAAAACACAGACTGATGTTTTTGACCCCAGTAGGATTTTGGTCTGAATTTCATTGTTTGTGATGGGAATGGCTGTATACTATTTTTACATCATTCTGTTTTGACTTCTGAATAATAGAGCTGTCAGTAAGCTATATGACCGGAAGCATTCCTTTAGACTCCCTTTAATTAAATCCATTCTGAAAAGCATCAAATGAAAAAGGTAGTAACTCTAGACAGAAGCAGAGAAATTTCTGAGCTTAAGATCTGTACCTCTAATTAAGAGAATGTCTTCAGATACTCAGCACCATAGGTTTAGAAGAAGGTTGGTATATTTTGGACTGGTCAGAGGTACATACCTGAAAGGGGCTAACCAAGAGCAGCCATTGTGATCATTTGTGAGATTTTTTTTTTCTTTTGGTCTACTTAGTGGCCATCTCATTTGATACTCTTTTATTAAAGACTTTCTTTTCTTGGAGTCAGGTGGACTTGTTGCCTTATAGAACCTTACTCATGAGTTCTCCCTCTGTATTTCTGCTATTGTAGTATATTGCCATTGATTGGATGAAGCTATTTCCTTTTGGTATCTAGCTGAACTAGAGCTGTGGGCAGACTCACCTTAAACTTTGGGCTCTGCCTGGCTCTGTTGCAGTTACATGTTCAGCATGTAACTGTGCTGAAATCCCTTTAGCCTATAAGTCACAATAAGTCACCATGAAATCATTGCTTTCCATCCAGTTACTCGATTAACACGCAAGGACACATTATTGTGTGGTTCAGCCTGAACCGAGTCCAATTCAGCACTGCTTCAGGGATGGTAAAATGGCCACTCTTTGGCAATAGCCAAATGTTAGTATTATTCTCACTGCCATTTAATGACTACAACTACTTGATTTAGATTGGGGATTAGGGGAACCAAACCACTATGGCTTGCATACCACTAACCATGCCACCATTTAGACGTGGGTATTAGCTACACGCCTTTAGGAAAATTCTGCTCAATTTTCAGCATTTGAAATATTCTTTTGCTGAAATTGGCACTTCGCCTTTCTTCGTCTTCCTCTATCCTGACATTATTTCCTTCATGGAGAAAATGGCAGCGTTAGTAAGGCAATCCTGGGAAGTGGATAGCTCCAGGAGACACTTAAAACACGGTAGCTAGACATCTAAGATGGAGATTAAAGCCATGCCCTGCACACCTAGCCCTTTTCACTTGGCTCCCACCGGCTCCCTGGATAACATATCACCGAATGTTTACAAGTCCTCGTTTGGCTGATTTTGTACCCTACCTGATAAGTATGACCAGGCAGATGAATCTTTTCTGACTCTAGATAATACCAACAACTGAACTGACAGGGTTAATGGCTAGTTCAGGCCAACGTGAGAACTTTTCTGTTTTATTCAGCCTTCCAGCTTGCTTCTTTTCTTTTTCTTGATTACTGTCTGCATTATCCTACTTGTCACTGTGCACAGGAGAGGCCACTCCTTGGGTAACTGGCTCCCTTCCTTGCTGACATCTCTTTGTTAGTCACTCTTGCCCATCGCTGTGCTATCACCCTTGTCATATTTTCTGAGAGGAGGATGATAGCGTCCCTCAGGAACTTCTTCAGTCAAAAGGAAAGATGCTGAATAAAGTCTAAATAAGTTTTAGTTTTGCTAGGTAGAAAACATATATTGAAATTGTCCTTTCCCTTTGCTCTCTGGATAACAGCACAGTTAGGTGAACCTTTATATTTTTGGCTACATGTCTCTTAATACCCTTTGGATCCTATCTCTTACGATAGAGTTCTTGATTCCGTGTTGAAGCCGAGTTGTATCTGATATACTGAACATAAGCATGAGACTATTGGGATTGCTTTTCAGTTTTTTTCATGTTTTTGAATAAAATTGACAAGCAGCATGATGGGGAGAGTACATTGAGGTCTTATCCAGCTAGGATAATGTTCATATAATACTCAAAGATAAGAAGAATGAAACCTAAGAAAATAAGGGCTATACATAGGCTTTATTTCCTTTGGAAATAAAACCACCAGTGAGTGCCTTTTCTCAATGCCTTTTATTGAATTTAGCATATTGGATAAAACTGCTGTTTCTCTTCCAGTGTGTTTTTACTTTCTTGCCACTGAGTGCCAATCAGGTCCATACAGAATTCCATCTCTTTTAAGCTTAGGTTGTAAGCCTGGCCAGAAGGGAGTAGAATGGTTGAGGGGAAGAAGGGGTAAGTCTATTAGAAAGTCAAAGCAGATAAAAGCATCAGGACAAATGAGACATGGCGCATCCTCCCCTTCCTTATTAAGGGTTTTTTTGTTTTTCTTCTTCTCCTCCTCAGGGTCTAGCTTTCTTTTTATTCAGGAGTTAGCTCCAAAGTCATTTTCAAACAGGTAAATCTTTTCTGATTCCAAACATTAGTTAATTACCTAAGGCATTGGTTTTCAACCTTGTCTATACATTAGAATCACTAGGAGAGCTTTTCAGAATTCTGATGCCCAGACTCTACCCCAGAACAATTAAATCACTACCTCTGGGGTGAGACTCCGGCATCAGTGTTTTTTTAAATGCCCCCCCTTTATACATACACAGATGTTTGATTTAGTAGTGTATCTAAGGTTAAAAACCATAGTTGATAGAATACAACTGTAGTAGTTATTAGTACTGTTATTCTGTGAAACCTTCCAGGGTTTTATGAAGGAGAAATTAAAAAACTAAAGACCTCCCATAATCAGCCTGCCTTTGCAAACTTATTTTCTGTGACTTTTTTTTTTTTTACACATATCTACCCTGTGCTCAGTCTAATTGGACTGTTTCTTCTTCTTGATCCTGCTTTTATTCATGTTTTTTTATGGCATTTATACATGCTATTTGGGAAATAACCTCCCCCTTTTTGCTTGTATAATCCCACACTACCACCTCTTTGAAGCTTTTCATTATTCCTCAGCCAAAAGGAGGCTCTTCCCTTCAGTACTTCTCTCTTTTTTTTTTTTTTTGCTTTAGTATATTCTGTGTGGTTTTGCATTCATGTCATAGTTCTCCTGCCAGTTTTTTTTATTCATCTGTGCATTCCCCTCATTGTCTGACATCTTTACATTCCCCATAGTGCCTTGTATCCAGTTGATGTTATATAAGTGTTCATTTGAATTAAAGGTGGTTTTGAGATGTCATGCTACAGCTGTGTGCTATTCCAGAACCAGACAAAAAGCAGATGTGTGATATCTTTTCTGTTTGCTTTCAGACTTTTCCAGTTGTTTGAATTCTTCGTCGTGGTGACCTTTTATATTACACATGTGATTTTTGGCTTATTTTCAACCATTAAGTAATCTTCAGGAACCAGGTTCTAGAAATAGCTCTTCAAGGTTTGGAGTGCTCTGTAGCTTACTGCAGAGAATGCTTGTTAGTGCTAGTTATGAAAAACACCTGCCTGGCCCATTTTCTGTCATGGTGGGAACAGGATTTTGTCATAGGTCTCAGTGTTTTTCTGGGTAGATTATTTTTTAGATTTTGGCAACCCTGTTTCATGTATTTTTTCACTGAGAAGATAAATCCTCTTTCTCAAATTGTGAAAAACAGTACAATTTTGCTTTTTAACATAACCACAGCGCAAAGATTTCCAAGTTTCTACCACTGAATGACAGATAATAACGGAAACAGTGTTTGTAGAGCAGACAAGGCATTTGGTGATTCAAAGAGGAATTTCAGATACACAGTGAGAACTAGGGAAGAGGCGAATGAGGAACTGTAGCCAAAAAAGGTGGTGTTTGCTTTTTATACAACACTGTTAGTTTTGTGTATATTTTATGTTTCTTCATGCCAGCTGTTTTCAGCTTCAGTTCTTCTTTAATGCTTTTGTCGTGGAAGCCTGACTTCAGGATGAATTAGAGCACTGAGGGGGGAAAAGCCCAGGTTAAGAATAATGTGGAATGATTTTCCTGTCACCTAGCTAATTAAGTCTGTCTAATTCTCCAATAGTTAGCATCCTTTTACATGATCTCCAGATAACCCACAGCCATTTCTCCTTAGTACTATCGACTGTGAAAGAGATTTGAAGCATTGCATGCCTTCCTACTTCCTCCCCGGGTAGGGTATCTTGACCTGTCCCAGCTGTTTTCTTTCTTAGGAAAGTTCTAAATTCTAAAAATCATTCTTGTTCCACCTATAATTTTTGAAGCTTGAAATTGCTCTGTACTGGTTTGGTTCCCACCTTCTCAGTGGGACAGCAGGTTTTGTAGATCAAAGCACATTTTCGTTTTTCTTTGCTTTTCTTTTTTTTTTCTCCCTTAAATTTCTTTTTAGGGGAAAAATAAAACACTCTCGAGACATTACTGCTTGGAGGTAGAGCTTCTTGGAATATGTAAATTCTTTAAATCCGGTTTAGGTTTGTGCCTATGTACCCCAATAGGAAGATTGGATCTGAAACATCCCTGAGATGTCCCAGCTCCATCTTCTTTCCAAGTTTTCTCAGAACTCCCACACACACCATCAATACCACTACTCGGTTCCCCTAGGAGATATTTCTTGGCAATCTAGAATTTCTTTAGGCTTTGGGAGTCAAGTTGAACAGCATGTATTCCCAGCAACTTGGTAGAGCAATTTACAGATTCTATATGGGCATCTAGTACTTAGCTAAATGAACTCTACCTCTCTCTCCTCTCTCTCCTTTCTCTCTTTCAGCTTGGCAGTGACCTTGGCGGGGGCATTGGAGGAAGTCCGGCAGTAAGTGCCATCCGTTTTTTTCACCATGGGATGCGCTGCCCCCTGTTTGATGCCTTTCCTATGCACACATTCTCAGACCAGCCACCGCTGCTGTCTAGCATTGTACCCAAAACCTCTATAGCAGTATATGAAGAGTAGAAAGTAGCATAGGGTTACTTGGATTCTTCAGAGGCATATACCACATGTGGTGTAGGGACATCTTTAGGGATTGGCGCTCTGGTGTCTACAGAGATCTTTGTCTTCCTGACATTAAAGAGCTAAAGGAAATGGAACCTGCCATCTTGACTCGAGAATGCTCTTATTCTCTAGTGTCATCTACAAAGAACTTGAGAGAGTCAGCTGGACTCAGGGAGACTCTCCTCGTAAGTGACTGAGGTTGGGGGGTATGAATATCCATTTCCCCCCCAGGAGAGTTTCCTACTGATATTTATGCCTAAGTGGGAAAGTAAAACTTGTCTGCACCCAAGTGGAAATAGACTGCTTTCTAAGTTGGATGCTTCTTCTTTCTATAGAAACAGACTCTCCCTTCATTAGGGTACCTGTAGGCCTTTTGCACAGAATCATGGAAGCTAAAATTGGAAACTAACAGAAAAAATCTCGGATCACTGTGTTCCTGGTCCTACTGATTACTCTCTGATAAAACTTCTAAAGAGTGTTTGTATATTATCAATGATGAAAAAATAACTGTGATGATTAAGAGGACAAAGAATATACTACTTCAACTCCAAGAATGTTGTAATTATGGTGTGTTCTTACTGTTTTATCAATACTACTAAAATATAGATCAACATGTTAAGGGCTATTCATCTGTTTTTCCTGGTTCCCCCCCTTCCCTTTTTCCCTGCAGGTGGGACAATCCTTCATCCCCTCATCAGTGCCTGCAACCTTTGCTCCTTCACCTACTCCTGCTGTGGTCAGCAGTGGTCTGAATGACCTGTTTGAACTCTCCACGGGAATAGGCATGGCACCTGGTGGATATGTGGCTCCTAAGGCTGTAAGTAAAGTGATACTTTCTTAATGAACAATACCTGAATTACTTAACATTTGTTGTTACTTCCACTGATAATAAATCCAGGGTTTGTGCCCTTGTCCTAGAGGATTTAAGAGGAAGATGAAAAGTAGCCTGAAATTCAGCAGTACAAAGCACCGTCTCATCCTCATTAACTATTTTTATAATTAGACTTAAAATTGGAAATGTTAAATATTTGTGTTTTGTTCTTTTGCTTAGAAATATTGTCTGGTTTGTCAACACTGAAGTCAATCTAGTGTAAATCCAGCTAATGCAACAGTGAGAGGTGGGGTAGGGGGACGGAGTATAGAGGAGTAACATTTTTACTTCTCTTTCCTTCCATTCCCTTTTTCGATTGGTATTACGTATGGATTCCAGAGTGCTGTTGCTCACATTTGGCTTTCATGGATTTTATTGTACCTTTCTAGAGCTCTGATTTAGGTTTCTGTCATTGGTGCTTTTCTAGTCTCAACCTTGCTTAATGTCCTGCTTAGACTGAATTTCAAAAGTGGAAACCACTGTAAGTGAAGCTTATTTCAGCCTTTGGGAACAGTGCCATCTGGGTTAGGCCCAGTGTCTTATAATTGTGCCTTTCTGGGGGACAGCATGCCTGTTTGTTTCCTGAATTCTCTGCCTGCCTATCTGACTCTAGAGGATCCGTACTATAGAGATGTAGGCCACTTGTCCATTCCAAGGGTCATAACTTTGTCTGCACAGCTGCTGAATAGAGTGACCAAAAATAAGATTTAAAACTAAGCCATGGTATTTTGGCACAATACAGTAACTTGGTTGTTAGGTCTGTGTTGGATATTATCCCACAGGCTTTTAATTATTGGTTAGAAGATTATCTAATGCATTTGTTTACTAACACTAAAGTAATACATACAAATGACAAATTTAAGGAATGTAGAAATGACAGACGGAAAATTAAGTTTCCCTGTCCTCACTTTCCCATAGATAGCCACTATTAACTCTCTTGTGTGTCCTACCAGAAGAAGGATTATGCATATACTTAAGTCTGTGTTCTTTAACAGTACTAGGTCAGTGGAATATACTGCTTTGCATCTTTTTTTTCCTCTACCATATTATTTCGAATATCTGTATCCACTGTATTGATGTGCCACAACTTATTTAATCATTCTCCTATTGATGGACATACAGGTGATTCTCTTGGTCCTACCACCCCCCCCCTTTTTTTTGTTATTACAGTGTTGCAGTGAACATCTTTGCGTATGTATATCCTGGTATACATAACATTTTTTTTATCCTGATATATTTTTGTAAGTATAGTTATAGGGTAAACCTGCAGTGTGCTTGATCATTAAACATTTTAAAATAGACATTCTCCACTTACCTTCCAAAAGGTAACATCAGCAGCACGGTACAGAGTGCCAGATTGCTTAAATTCTCTGTTGAATATTATTGACTTTTAGGATTTTTGACCCTCTGATAGATGAAAAATATCTTATGGTGGTTTGATTTCATTTTCTTCCTTCCTTTCCTTTTTTTCTTTAGTGTGGCTGAATATGTTTTCATGTTTGTTCAGCCACCCGCTGATGCTTTGGTATTCTGTCTTAGATGGTCAGAACAGTTAATGAATTTCCTGATTTTTTTTTTGTTTGTTTAAGATTTATTTATTTTTAGAGCAGGAGCAGGGGGAGGAGCAGAGGAGAGGGAGAGGATCTCAAGCAGACTCCCCGCTGAGTTCAGAGCCCAACTCAGGGCTCCATCTCATGACCCTGAGATCATGGACTGAGCCACCCAGGCGCCCCCTGATTTTTTTTTTTAATTAACTCTTATGGTCCAGGATTATCACAGGTTCTAGGGTCAGGGGTGGGTAATGGATTATATAGAGAAGATAGGCATTCACGTTACTTAAGCCACATCTAAGTACTATTTAGCAGAAACTATTGCAAGAGTTAAAAATATACATAAGACGTGGTCCTTGCCCTTAAGATTACTGATAATGGTTTTAGTGATGATTAAAAAAAAAAAAGTCTTCAAAGCTACAGACATGCTATTTTCATTAGTAGATTCAGTTTCTTCCCTTTTAAGCCTTTTACCAAACGTGCTAATAAAAAAAAAAAAACACATTATACTCATTGGAATTTCTCTTTTCCTTGTATATACATTTGGTAGCAGTAGTCAAGCAGTAAAATGACCAAGTCGAACAGAAGATGGAGAACTAGCCAGGGTTATTCATAGACTGTTTTCGTGTGGGTTTGGTTTGGTTTGGTTCGGTTCTTCAATTGAGAACAATCTCAAAATTAGAGACTATCCAGAGCCTTTTGCATCTGACTTGATATTTATAGTATAAAAATCACCATAATTGCCTAAAGAAGCGAAATCTTAATTTCATCTTTATATATTCAAAACAAATAGCATTGAGATCAATCTTCTGTGGTTCCATTGGGCTCTATACTGTCTTTTAGGTCTGGTTGCCTGCAGTAAAAGCTAAAGGCTTGGAGATTTCCGGAACTTTTACTCACCGCCAAGGGCACATCTATATGGAAATGAACTTCACCAACAAAGCTCTGCAGCACATGACAGACTTTGCAATCCAGTTTAACAAGAATAGGTAAGAAGTCTGAGTCCTTGGCTCGGTCATGAAACAACATTGTGCCTTGTGTCCCAACAAACCAATGTTCCATTTTTAACAATACATTAAAAACTCTCATGTTGGGGCGCCTGGGTGGCACAGCGGTTAAGCATCTGCCTTCGGCTCAGGGCGTGATCCCGGCGTTATGGGATCGAGCCCCACATCAGGCTCCTCCGCTATGAGCCTGCTTCTTCCTCTCCCACTCCCCCTGCTTGTGTTCCCTCTCTCGCTGGCTGTCTCTATCTCTGTCAAATAAATAAATAAAATCTTTCAAAAAAAAAAAATTAAAAAAAAAAACTCTCATGTTGACAGATGTTGGGTGTAGAGTGAGAGCTGGTCTTGCATGTCTATTCACTTGTCAGCTTCCACTCTGGCGGCCCTAGGGAATTTTGATGGGAAACTCATT
The DNA here is from genome assembly GCF_002007445.2 of Ailuropoda melanoleuca. NCBI lineage: Eukaryota > Metazoa > Chordata > Mammalia > Carnivora > Ursidae > Ailuropoda > Ailuropoda melanoleuca. Next base: position 9,588,772 of record NC_048230.1, read on the forward strand.
CATATGGAAAAAGGACGCCAGAATTTACTTATTGCCTTCTTTTTTTTTTTTTTTTTAAAGATTTATTTATTTATTCGACAGAGATAGAGACAGCCAGCGAGAGAGGGAACACAAGCAGGGGAAGTGGGAGAGGAAGAAGCAGGCTCATAGCACAGGAGCCTGATGTGGGGCTCGATCCCGTAACGCCGGGATCACGCCCTGAGCCGAAGGCAGACGCTTAACCGCTGTGCCACCCAGGCGCCCCTACTTATTGCCTTCTTAAAGGATTCTAGGACTAAAAAAGTTGTTAATAAACTATTTACAAAAAAAAAGTTTTTTTAAATTGAAACCCATTTATTCATTCAACAGACAATTGTGTAGCATCTATGTGTCAGACATTTCCAGGTACTGGGGCTAGAGTAGTGAAGGAAACAAGTGAGTATCCAAAGCCCACATTTTGGTGGGAAAAATGAACATACTTTGGTTGATGTAAATAATTTGAAACATAGTCAGTATACCTGTTAGCTGAATAATATAGGCAGACGGTGTGCTTTTATTTTTTTATTTTTTATTTATTTATTTTTTAAAGATTTTATTTATTTATTCGACAGAGATAGAGACAGCCAGCGAGAGAGGGAACACAAGCAGGGGGAGTGGGAGAGGAAGTAGCAGGCTCATAGTGGAAGAGCATGATGCGGGACTCTATCCCATAACGCCGGGATCACGCCCTGAGCCCAAGGCAGACACTTAACCGCTGTGCCACCCGGGCGCCCCGACGGTGTGCTTTTAGCAATGTATTCTCTGCCTTAATAAGGAAGAGAGCATGAAGATGTAAATATTGATTTTTTATAGTTCTGAAACATCACTGTTTTTTATTAAATATCGTGGTTTAGGAAACTGCTAAAGTTTGATGGCAGGTCCATTTGTTCATAAATACAAGATAATTAATTTGTTTCTAACAAAACAGTAATTGGACCCTTAAAGCAGATTTAATAAAATTTGTCAGTGACAGCTTGTATCAGTGATTGTCTTACTTATTTCTAAGCATTTGGGAATAACTTTTATATCCTAGATTGAAAGTTTGGCACATTAGAAATTACTTAAGTATCTAGAAAGTCTGTGTTTCCTTTTGTCAGACTAGTTCTATTTCCAGCTATTTACCAATTTTAGCCATTCTTATGAGTTTATAGTGACTTGCATTTTAATTTCTCATTTTAATTTGCATTTCCCTAATGACTAATGATATTGAGCAATTTTTTCATCAATGTATTGACCATTATATCTTTAATGAAGTATCTGCTCAATCTTTCTTTTTTTAGTTTTATTATCCAGTAATAACAGTTCTTCATATATTGTGGATACAAATCCTTTGTCAGATATATGTCTTGCAAATATTTTTTGTGACTTTATTTTCTTAACAGTTTCTTTCAAAAAGAAAAAGTTTTGTATTGCTTATGCTCTTTGTGTTTTAAGAAATCTTTGGTCCATGGATACAAAGATCTTTTTCTGTTTTTTTTTTTTTTTAACAGAAGTGGTATAGATTGAGCTCCTACATTAACTCATATAATCCATTTTGAGATAATTTTTAAATACGGTGTAAAGTAAGAGAGTCAAAGTAAACTTGTTTTTTTCCATAGTAAGCCTTGAAATCAGATAGTACAAACTCTCCATCTTTGCTCTTTTTCAGAATTGTTTTGGTTATTCTAGGTCCTTTGCCTGCTGGGATTTTGACTTAGAATGTAGATCAGTTTGGGAGAAAACTGACATCAAACAATACTGAGTTCTAATCCATCAGCTTGCTTTATCATCCTTAACTTCTCTCTGCACTGTTTTATAATTTCTCACGTACAGATCTTGCATGTCTGTTGTCAAATTTATGTCATAGTTTTGATGGTATAGTAAATAGCATCCTTCTCATATTAATATTTGTTTCTTCCTGGTATATAGAAGTAGAATTGATTTTTGTATGTTGAACTCATACCCTGCAACTTTGTTAAATTCCCTTATTAGTTCTAGTAGCTTTCTTGTAGATTCCTTAGTTTTCTACATAGATCAGTCATTTTGTCTGTGAATAGAGACAGTTTTATCTTTTCCTTTTCAGTCTTAATGCCTTTTCTTTTCTTGCCTGACTATACTAGGATCTGCAGTAAATGTTGAGTGCATGTGGTAAGAAGGGACCTCTTTGTCATGTTCTGATTCTCTGGGGGAAAGCATTCAGTCTTTCACCATTATGTGCAGTGTTAACTGTAGGTTTTTCATGGAGGTTGAGGGAGTTCCCTTCTCTTCCTAGTTGGTTGAGTTTTACTGTGAGTGGGTATTGAATTATTAATTATTATTAATTTATTACAATTCATTTATTATTGATTTGTTATAATTTAATTTATTAATGTCAGATGCTTCATTTATTGACATGATCATGTGATTCTTTTTTAGTTTATTTATATGATGGATTACAGTGATTGATTTTTTTTTTAATGCTACCCCAGTCTCATATTCTATGGATAAATCCTGTCTGGTCAGGATATATTGTCTATTTTTATGTATTGCTGAATTTGATTTGCTAAGATTTTGTTGAGTAGTTTTTGCATATATGTTCTTGATGTAGTTTTGAGCATTTCTGACATGGTTTATTCTTTTCTATTATTTTTTTCCTGAGTTTTATTGACTGTCCTTTACCTTCTCCTCTCGTCTAGCCATCTCTTCCCCAAGTACTTCCTTCACTGTTATGTGTTCTCCTTTGGTGACTGCAATTCCTTTATTAAGAGTATTTTTCCATTAACTTCTGTGTAAATGTTTCATTACCTCCTTTTTTTTTTTTTTAAGATTTTAATTTTTTGAGAGAGAGCATATGAGCCACCCAGGCGCCCCCATAATTACCATTGTTTTTATGGCAAATTATTTTCAAGTATGTTTTGTTTGTCAGTAAGCTTTGTACTGCTGTTTTTCCACCTTTTTGTAATAGTGTCTTTGAGTGTGTGCTGTGCTTATACCATTTTGATACCCCTATCTGAATGAGCTGGAATTTGCAGGACTGCTATTAGCAGGAGGCCCCTGTAGATGAGGAAGATAAGCCAGGGTCGCTTTTTAGGCTTTGCTACTCAGGGACCCTCCGTCCTTTGCTGTGGTGTGGCCACAGCTCCTCTGCCTCTGAGAACCTGACTTTATTCAAGAAAACTGTATTTCAGTCCTGAGCTCTACAGATTCTCTTACTGGTTTCTGCCTCAGAGGAACCCAGCCCTGTCTTCCAAGGTATCTGTTTCCCCTTAGAAGATGTTCTTGAGCTCTGTCACCTCCAGGCCTCCCTGGGGACTTTCCACCTTCTTTCTTCACCTGACCTGTTTGGTATTTGCCCTACTCAGTAGTGCTTGGCACCTGGAATGGGTTTCTCTTCTGAGAATGGATATTTATGGTCAGTATCTGAGGCCTGCTAGCACTGGTTGCCTCTGAACTCTCTGTGCCTCCCTACTGCACCCCCAGAGCTTCTCTCACCAGTTCTGCTGATCTCATGTGCTTTGGCCACATGTAAATATAATTGGGAGCTTGTAGGTTTTCTTAGTCTTGTAGTTTTGCAGAAGGTGAAGTTGTAGATTAGTAAGGAATTTTTCCCTCTTTGTTTCTTCTGTATCATTTCTAAGAGGAGCAATTCGAAGATTAGGAGCTAAGCTGCTGTCCTGTTTCTATCCCAGTATTGCCTTCAGACAGAGATTGCTGACCATGAGAGCAAGATCAAAAGAGCAGAACGGTTTTTTGATCTATAAATGTTATAGCAAAATGAGTGATGTGTATTCTCAGGGTCACTTTATTATTACATTTTGATGTTCTGCAGCATAGTTTAGGAAAAAGAAAATGTTTTTCTGCCATCCTGTGACTCTTGAAAGATATTACCTGTATAAATTCCATAGTTACATATAATACGTTTATAAACTCTATAGTTTATTTTATAAATATTCTAGCCCCATCTCCCTTCCTGAGGCTAATTAGAACACAAATTCAGTATAAATTTATATCGTTCATTTGTGTGTTTGTTACACCTGTAGGCCTACTTTTCCCTTTATACTCAGTCTATTTGAAATTCTTTTATTTCTTGTACATAAGATATATCTGTCCTCTTGATTTCAGCTCAGGTCATGATCTCAGGGTCATGAGATTGAGCCCTGTGCTGCGCGTGGAGCCTGCTTTTAAGATTCTCTCTCTCCCTCTGCCCCTCCCCTCCTCCCTGCTTGGGCATGTTCTCCCTTCTGCTGGTGCATGCCCACTCTGTCAAACAAACAAACAAAAAACAAAAGCAAAAACAAAACACGTCTGCTCTCATATGTATTTGTTATTTATGCAACTCCAGACTCAGGTTTTTCCCATCTCTTTACTATTCTTTTATTGTTATTAGACGGGCTTCTCCGTGAAGTCGAAGTAGTGGGTACACACTCCTTGACTTAGGGTTGGAAAGTGACCAGCTTGTCCTAGTCATTTGGAGTGTCTAAGCCAATCAATTTTGCTTCACTTTCACTGGCTCTTTTCCAGTGATTGTGTCTTACATAGGTAAACAAAAAAGAAAATTAGAATTACCAGTAATCCATCTTCTGGATTGCTGAGGCAGGTCATCAGGCTAGTGAAATAATGTCAATTTATTGTACTTTACAGGGTGTGTATTCTTAAGTCTTCTTTCTCCCAGGGATTTTCTAAGGAAAGATGTTTTTTTTTAAAAAAAAAAAAAAAAAAAAAAAGAGAGAGAAACTTATTAAATCTGTCCCTCTAGTGGTGTGAGACATAAACTAGCAGAGCAATTCTGTACTTACGAATGTTTTCTCCTTTCTCAAATCTATTTAATGCAAAACAGGTTATATTGAAATCAGTGTTACAGCAAATTAGAATTAAGCATCTTGGTTCTATTGTTTCTTCCATTTAATTTTATTAAAATTTATGTTCAAATGGAGTAAAGAGCCATTGAAACCCAAAGGTGTGGCTAAGTCTTGCCTCCTGATTAACCTTTGGAATTTATTCATCCTCTTTCCTAGCTTTGGTGTCATCCCCAGCACTCCTCTGGCCATCCATACACCACTGATGCCAAACCAGAGCATTGATGTCTCGCTGCCTCTCAACACCTTGGGCCCAGTCATGAAGATGGAGCCTCTGAATAACCTGCAGGTTAGAGTTTTACTTCACTCGGGGTGCAGCTTAATACCTTTCCAGTTTTATTTCGTTTATATATAAAACAACCTCTCTCTCTTCCTCATGCTAGATTTGGTCATGGAATATTCAGATTTGAAATAACTACGGAGAGAGTTTGTTTATTTGTTTATTTAGAGAGCACAGGGGAGGGGCAGAGGGAGAGAGAGAATCTTAAGCAGGCTCCACACCCAGTGAGGAGCCCAACTCAGGGCTTGATATCCTGACCTAGCTAAGATCAGGACCTTAGCTGAAATCAAGAGTCATTTGCTTAACTGACTGAGCCACACAGGTGCCCCTTATTTTATTTAAAAAAAAAAAAAAGGTCATATTGGTGCCTGGCTGGCTCAGTTGGTACATCATGCGACTCTTGATCTTGGGGTCATTATTTCAAGCCTCACATTGGGTGTAGAGTTTAATTTAAAAATAAAAACAGATTGGGGTGTGTGGGTGGCTCAGTCCATTAAGCATCCCCCTCTTGGTCTCAGCTTGGATCTTGATCTCATGGTCATGAGTTCATACCCCATGCTGGGCGTGGAGCCTACTTTAAAAAAAAAAAAAAGTCATGCCTTGACATAGGAAGTTACTCACTCTTTTACTCAACAAACATTTAGAAACTTTTGTAAGATCTTATTTACAGACCTTTTCTCTAAAGACTTTTGTAGTGAATTTGTCATTTATATGAGAATAGATTTATGTAGAAGTTATATTTGAACACAACCACAAATACAGTTATTTGGATATAAAGGCCCCTATTAGCACATAACTATGATAAGTAGCAGCATCTTAGAGGAGCTCAGAACTTTATCAGGTCTACAAGAGCCTCTCGATCTTGAAAATACTGAATTTTTTAGAATGCTTAAGTACTAGCTGAGAGTTTCATTCAGTTTTCATCTGTTTTGAGTTTTTCTTTGAAATATAAGCCTTCTGGGGTTCAAGCAACATGAAGGTGGACTAGTAAGCTTGTAAGCTCAAGTGTAGCAGTATCAAAGGGTTATTAATACAGATAAAAGCCCTAGATGTTGTGGATTTTTAAATGCTCACAAGGACAAGAGAGACAGCCGTGGGTCCACCTGAGATTGGGAACTGTAACTGATCTCTGCTCAGAGCTGATACCCTGGAAGGGTAACTCCCTCAGTGGAGGGGGAACTGGGAAGTGTTTCCAGGAAGGCAGGTGATGGAAAAGTTTCTCTCTGACCAGCGTTCTGGATGCCCTCTTATGAGAAATCCAGAGCCCAGTATTTTTCCATACATGGCATAATATATGGGCATATAGTCCAAATTTATACAAGATATGTAGGTACAGTGTTCTCCAAACCAATAAATTAATGTAAAATTGGTCCAGGACTGGTGAAACCCACGGTACCTGGCAGAAGCAATTGCAAAGCAGTCATTTTGCAGCAGCTATAAACTTCAGGGCCGTCAGGACTCCCACCTGAAAAGAAAATCTCTTTTGAAAATGAGCTCACAGGGGCACCTGGGTGGCTCAGTCAGTTGAGTCTGCTTTCGGCTCAGGTCATGATCTCAGGGGCCTGGGATTGAGCCCCCCATTGGGCTCCCTGCTGAGCAGGGAGCCTGCTTCTCCCACTCCCTCTCCCCCTCCGCCTCGCTTGTGCTTGCTCACTCTCTCTCAAATAAATAAAATCTTTAAAAAAAAAAAAAAAGGAAAGCTCATAAATTGAACCATAAAAAGAGGAAAAGGTGTACTATGAAAGACAGAAGATAGCAGACAGAGGATGAGTATTCCCCTTCCACCAAGAGCTTGAAATGAATAGTCTGAATGAGACTAAAAATACAAAATATGTTTAAAATGATTAAAGAAAAATATCAGCCTTCCACTTTCAGTCAAGACAGGTGGGATACCATTGCTCAATCTTCTGGAAATACCAGTGTGAATCCTAGTACTAATGGTGAGACATCAACAGTACAATTACTTGGAGTTAAGATTAATGTTCTTCAGTAGTTTAAATACCAGCGCACCAAGCCTGTTCACCAGTTCACTACCTTGTTGCCACAGTTAGTGGATGCCTCTTTCTCTGCAAAGGGTATAATGATATGGAGCAAAGATGAGTGAGTCACGAAAGAACTTGGCTCAGACTAGAAGAACAAAACCAGGATTACTGTGCAGATGGAATTGGCTGCTACTATGATGAGAGCAGTGTGTTAAGGGGCTTTTCCAGCACAGAATCCTGAAGTAAGGAACTAACCCAAATCTACACCTGCTCCTTTTTCATTGAAATCTAACCTCCTGTTGGCCCGTAGAGCCTCCAGCACAGTATTTGAGGACAGTCAGCGTGAATGCAAGAATGCTTTACTGTAGAAATAGGAAGGGGAATTTGGGTCACAGAAACCAGGGCAGATTTTTCTGCTTTTAAAACAAAAAGGAAACAATAAATAAATGAATGTCAGTTTACCTTCCTATTTGCATTTCAGTTTCTCATTCAGTGAAATGAGCATACCGAATAAGGAACCCTCATAAGAGCAGTTGAATCTTAGTCCAAATCCTTCCCTCAAAAGTATTGATTGGGACGAGTACATTTTTGTTTTTGCAAACCTGAAGTTATAAGAAATAGCCTTTTAAAAATTTTACATCTTCTTTCAAGGATATCATAATTATGGCTATTTTCTCATTAATTGACATTTCCCAGTTGGAGAAGATAAGCAAAAACTTAAAAAAGAAACACTTTCCCCCCTCCATGAGCAGCTCTATTTAATGTCTGCTGGTGCTAGTTGAAAGTAATGGCTAGGAGCGCCTGGGTGGCTCCGTTGTTAAGCATCTGCCTTCAGCTCAGGGCGTGATCCTGGAGTCCTGGGATCAAGCCCGGCATTAGGCTCCGTGCTCTGCTGGGAGCCTGCTTCTTCCTCTCCCACTCCCCCCACTTGTGTTCCCTCTCTCGCTGGCTGTCTCTCTCTCTGTCAAATAAATTTAAAAAAAAGAAAGAAAGAAAAAGAAAGAGTAAGTAATGGCTAGCTTAAAGTGTGTGGTTTACTTTAGATTTCAGCTTCCATTCTGCCCTTGTCCCAGTAGAAACAAAAAGAATCAAATATTAACTCCAACAAGCTTAAATCATAAAGAGCCAGATAAAACCAGGTAAAGATCGATTGGCATTTAAACATATATTTGCATAGTGTTTAAATTCAAGAACTCATGGGAAAATTAGTGCTTTTCTACTTCAGACCATAGAATCAGGAAAGGAAACAATGTTTGGAGTTTAAGGAAACAAAATTTTGAAGGCAGTATGGGTTAAAGTGTTTTGGCTAATTTTATATCATTATATAGGACAAATCCAGCCACCAGAACGGTCATGTAGCACTTGGTACAAAAATGCTTCATTACAGTGCTCATCAAACAACTTACTGGCTTGTAGTCCGTCTGAAACACTTGAAAGGTTACAAAGACACTGTTCTCTCTTAAAATGCAAAATAGATTCTACTTTAGAGACAAGAATTAAGTACCTAGTAGAGATGTGAGTCTAGAGAATATCTCTTGCTGTACCAATGTTGGTTGTTAAAGCCTTTGTGAATCCAGTTTATAAATACTACATAAAATTAGCTTGCCTCTGGTGGGCTCTTCTCTTGAGTTTATTTATAGCATGCAATTGTACTCTTTTAAAAGAATCGATTCCCTCTGTTTAAAACAAAAACATTAACAAATGTCTAAATGAATTACTTCTAAATGAGTCTTCTCTGACTCTGATATCCTTGACTTTCATTGCATCTGTGTTAGTTGCTTAGAAACATTTTCCCAATATAATTCTTCAGACTTGACACCTGGCAAGTCGACTGCTTCTTCAAGGCAGTGTCTGCAAAAAGACAATAGACATATGACAGAACATGTGTTCATCCTGGGCCTTGCACAGATGCTGTAGAGTTCTCACAGCTGCTTGGCTTCCTTTCTCACTGGGCTATAAACCCTTATGAGATAATTGGTTTTAATTTTGTCCAGAGTTTTAAGAACAATTTTTTTAAAAGATTTAATTTATTTATCAGAGCACAAGCAGGGGGAACAGCAGGCAGAGCAGGCAGTGGGAGAAGCAGGCTCCCCGCTGAGCAAGGGGCCCCATGTGGGAATCAATTCCAGGACCCCAGGATCATGACCTGAGCCGAAGGCAGACGCCTAACGACTGAACCACCCAGGCATCCCTAAAAGCAATTTAAAGAGTCAACTAGTTCTATAGTTAGTTCAAAAGAACCCAGTCCCCAGCCTTCTCTCCCCAACGTGGCCCCAGTTTTCTGTTTCCATAGTCAACCTCTCTTCTTGCAATTGAGATTTTTTGCATTTACCTCTCTCAGTAACATGCTTGTATTGTGACTTATGGATTTTTCCATTTTAGGTGTTCCTTGACATCTTTCTGCACTCAGTGATGTCCTCTTCATGCCTATGTCCTATCCTCCTATTTTCCTGACAGAGCTAGCTCAGAATTTACTTTAATCAGAGTTCAATGTTTACATTATTTTTTTAAAAGATTTTATGTATTTATTCGAGGTGGGGGGAGCAGAGGGAGAGAGACAAGCAGACTCCCCGTTGAGCAGGGAGCCCAACGTGGGGCTTGATCCCATGACCCTGAGATCATGACCCAAGCCAAAACCAAGAGTCAGACACTTAACAGACTGAGTCACCCAGGCACCCCCAGTGTTTACAGTATTAGGACTATACTTCAAAACTGAGCTATAAAGTGCAATTATTTTTTTCTCCATAAAACTTTTTGTACATAGTCAGATACTTACCTGTTAATACCTGTCTCTAATTGTTTGCTTAATTTTTTGTGTTCTTAACTATAATTCAGTCCCAACTTCCCATGAGATCAGACCCTTCAGAAGGATCTATCACTTTCACTTTCTTGAAGTCCCCTCTGGAGTCTTTTGATCTGCTCTCTTCTGGATTGGTTTTCTTATGTGTGAAAGATGGCTGTCATCCTGGGATCTCCTTTCATCATCATTTTGCAGTTCATTGCCTTCACCTCTCTTATGTTGGGTCTCCTAGTATATGGGTCTTTTCTTTGTTTACTTCCTCATTTTGATGAAAAACATCCTCTGGTAGCTTCCTAAGGATGGGTATGTAGAGAATAAAGTTTTTGAAGTTTAACATGTTTTAAAATGTCTTCATACTTTTTGACAGTTTCTGTATATCTAGGTTAGAAATCATTTTCCTTCTAGTCTGATGCCATTCTGATTCTTGATTTTTTTCTGTACTGTGTTCTTTCTCATTGGAAGCTTGTAAGATCCTTTCTTTAGCCCTCATATTCCGAAATTTCATAATGATGTCCCTCAAGAGGTATGAGCCCCTTTTCACCCATTGTACTAGGTACTCATTGGGCTCTTTCAAAGTGGAAACTTGTAGCCCTCGGTTCTGGGAATTTTTTTTTTTTAACTTTTGTAAATCTCCCTTTATTTTCTGTTTCTCTTATTAGAAGTCTTGTTGTTTGTATGTTGACTCTTCTGAGCCAATCCCTGTTTTTCCCTTTTTATTTTCCATCTCTTTCTTCGTTTTATTTTCTAAAAACGTTCTATGGAAAATTCTTAACATTACAAAAGTAAACAGAAGAGTGTCATGAGTCCCTGTATACCATACCCATCGTTGAGCTTCAGTGATTATCTGTAGTTAATATTGTTTCATCTATACCCCTGTCCACAGCCCTACTCCATAATATTTTGAGGCAAATCACAGACGTATCATTTCATCTGTAAAATTTCAATATATATCTTTAAAGCAGAAGGTTTCTTTTATTTTTTTTAGAAGGTTTCTTTTAAAAAATGTAGCCACGATAACTGTTGTTCACATTAAAAAATTAACAAGAATTCCTTAACATGAAGTACCCAGTGTTGAGGTTTCCAGTTATCTTAGTACCTTAAGCTGTTTTGTTGGTTTTATTGTTACTGTTGTTTGAAGCACAAAAGTGCACATGTTATGATGGCTTGATATCTCATAATTCTCTTTGGCTACACTGTTTATTGTGAGGGGCACTAGCCATATGTGGCTATATACGTTGAAATTAATTAAAATAAAAATAAAAATCTCATTTCCTCAGTTGCGTTGGTCACATTTCAGATGCACATGTGGCGAGTAGTAACTAGGTTGGGCATTATGGAAGCAGAACATTTCTACCGTTGCAGAAAGTTTTCTTGGACAGTGCTGATCTGTGGGTTCCCTCTCTTTTTCTTTTATCTTTGGTTTTCAGCAATTTAACATTATGTACCTAGGTGTTTTCTTTGTATTTATCTGGCTGAGGGTTCACTGACCTTCTTGGATCTGTAAGTCAATAGTTTCTCCCAAATTTGGGGAAATTTTACAATTATTTCTTCAAACTTTTCCTGCCCAGTTCTCTCTCTTCTTCTGGAACTCCAGTTACACAAATGTAAGACCACTTGATATTGTCCCTCAGATCACTGAAACTGTTCTTTTTATCTTCTCTCTCTCTGTTTTTCATATTGGATAATTCCTGTTGATCTATCTTCAAGTATAACAACTCATTCTTCTGTAGGCTATAGCTTTCTGTTAAATTCATCCACTATAATTTTCATTTCACATGTTGTACTTTTCATTTCTAGGATTTTCATTTGGTTCTTTGCTAAAATTCCCCATTTGTCCACTCAGGAGTACAACTGGAGAACCCTGCTTCGCATCCTACTCTCCTTCATCCCATCTCTACCCTTTGGCCATCCCTTGGACCTAAGGGTATGCTTACTGACCTTCAGGAAAAATGATTAGAAGTATCTCAAGCAGGCCCTGGGTCTGTCTGCCAGGAGATTTTGTATGTTCTTTCTGGGCACGTCTTTGGTCCTGATGGTTCTTCTGTCCGTGGGTTGCAGGGAGGCCAGAGGAAGATCAGAGTATAGTATGGCTTTCCAAACCATGAGACCCAGGACCAGAGCTACAGTTTACTCATCACCGAGGGCAGCTAGAATCCTCTGTACTTTCACGTCTGTCTTCTTGGGCTGGCTTACTTCTTCCAAAAATTATCTTTGACTCTCTTGTCTAGAATATAAAGGCTTTCTGACAGCTAAATTGGGAAAGATGGCTGGAGAGTCTCAGTAGTCATTATGCATAAGTTCACTGAATCCACCACCCCTCAGCCACATCTGGCATCCCCTTCAAAGTACCATGTATTTTATCCTCTAAAAGAATTAATCTTTACTTTTTTGCTGAGGGGCTAAGGTAGGTTAGAGTGATGGTGGGCATCTGGGACTCCCAACAGCATCTTAATCCTCTTTCTTTCCCTTCCATACAGTTCCAGATGTGCTGCCAGTCCCGAGCATTTGAGAATTGTGGTGGTGCTAATCCATGTCTTTTGCAGTCACCGAGATTTTGTTGCTATTATGTTTTTTTCCTTCCCTGTCTTTATAATTTATACCTTTAAATTTTTTTTCTTTAATTATGTGATTTTATTATTTTTATTATTGTGATTTTCAGTCTACTATCTTTACCTGAAAGTCTTTATAGCACCTTTATATAAATTCCTCCTTCCTTCTATACCACTTTATAATTAGGAGCCTTAGAGGTAAACCTATGGATAAAGAATTGGGTTTTTCCTGTATATGGTGTTTGTTATTGATCTTTCGCCTTTAAACCCCACATAAGTATTGTTTGATAGGATGAATATTAGCGAAAATGGCTCTTAGTTTTTTTCTTTGAATGTCTCTTCTAAAACAACTTCTTTCATTTTAACCTTTAAATAATTAGGGCAGAAAGTGCTGAAGATCTCAGCTGCCGAGAACACAATCTTACAGTCCTATTTATGCATATCTTTAAGATCTTAGTCAACCAAAAGGGCTTTTTTTTTTTTTTGCCAGTGTATGGCCTTGAGAAAATTCTGTCCCTTGTACTCCTTTTGAGTCCCAGCCTGTGAGACAATCAGTTGCAGATGGTGCCTGTCCCTGATATTTCATGGCTTACATATGTCAGTTCACACTCAGAAAGCCCACAGCTGTAGCTATTATACCAGAAAAACTGATAAATGCTTCCAAATGGAAGACCTTTTCAGCAGCTTCCATCAGATGAAGCTAACCAGCTTGGCATTTGCTGAGTTTTCTTGACTGTTGTGCAAGCCAAACCAGTTCAGTGTTAAAAACCTCCTTTGGTCTTCCAGGATCCACAGTTGAGGACTGTGCACTCTGATTGCTTTTATGGGACTGCATGCTGCTTGAATAGCTCTGGAGTCCTTGAAGTGGTAGATTTTATGGGAACTATAAGAGATTCCCAGGTCGGACAGATAGATCCAGTGCTGAAAATAACCCCTGTAGACAGGACAGAACCTGAAATATTCCATTAGCAATATGTAGGTCATGGAAGCTTGGTTATGAAGGATGAAAACATTTTACTACCAAAGAAAGAGAAAATTACTTTCTGTGATTGCTGCTTCAAATTTGATGTACATTTCATGTCTCATCTGAGAAATTAGAGTATCTTATATACTAGATATTGCTTTTTTACTAGGTTATCCCTGTTGAGAATACTCCTTATCCTTTTTATTAAGGTAATCAAGATTCTACTAGGCAGTATCTTTTGTCTTTCTGTAACTGGCCCTCAACTACTGGCTTCTTTTTTTTTTTTTTTTATTATGTTAATCACCATACAGTACATCCCCAGATTCCGATGTAAAGTTTGATGCTTCATTAGTTGCGTATAACACCCAGTGCACCATGCAATACGTGCCCTCCTTACTACCCATCACCAGTCTATCCCATTCCCCCACCCCCTCCCCTCTGAAGTCTTCAGTTTGTTTCTCATAGTCCATAGTCTCTCATGTTTCATTCCCCCTTCTGATTACCCCCCTTTTCTTTATCCCTTTCTTCCCCTACCGATCATCCTAGTTCTTATGTTCCATAGATGAGAGAAANTTTGTATACCACAATAAGTCCAGTTAACATCTGTCACCATATATAGTTACAAAATTATTGGGGTTTTTTTTTTTTAAGATTTTTTTTATTTATTTTGATGGAGGGGGAGAGGAAGAAGCAGGCTCATAGCGGAGGAGCCTGACGTGGGGCTCGCCCATAACGCCGGGATCACGCCCTGAGCCGAAGGCAGATGCTTAACCGCTGTGCCACCCAGGCGCCCCGAGAATTCTGTATTCTGATAAGCAGAGATGGTCCCAGTGGATCATAAATCTGGCATCAATGGCTGGACACAGTTGTTCCTGAAATCTAGAATTAAGTTCTCAAAACACCCAAGCTTGGGACCTAGTTCCTCATAAAAAAAAAAGGGTCTCTGGGGGCACCTGGGTGGCTCAGTCGTTAAGCGTCTGCCTTCGGCTCAGGGCGTGATCCCAGTATTCTGGGATTGAGCCCCACGTCAGGCTCCTCCACTGGGAGCCTGCTTCTTCCTCTCCCACTCCCCCTGCTTGTGTTCCCTCTCTCGCTGGCTGTCTCTCTCTCTCTGTCAAATAAATAAAATCTTAAAAAAGGGGGGGGTAGGTCTCTGAGATCAGATTACTCAGGTAACAGAGGCCCAAGCTGCAAATCCTGAGCAAATAGTGAATTTCACACAGTTCTAAAGTGGTAATAAAAGTGATTTGTGGGTTTTCATCTGTTAAAATCCCAGCCATCTTGATATCATGATGGTAAGTTAGGAGTCGATAATGAAAAATGGAATCAATTTTGTGGTTTTGATTTGATAAATAATTGGAAAGTAGTGTAATGTTGTGATCTTTATGCAGTAGGGGACTTTGAATTCTGAATAAAAAGTAGGTACCTCTTTCTAGTCCCTAAGATCTCATTATGGCTGATAATCTTTATGCAAAGCCTTAAAGCTTTACACTACATCATGACTTGGAATTAAGGAGAGCTCACTGGGATTTTTCTCAGCTGAATTGAAGCCCACTTGAGAGCCATATCCTGCCCTCATTCATATTTACACTCTCATATTTTGCTGTAGCATCATGTTCATTGAGTTAAAATAATTTGCTTTATTCACAAATTTTATGTAGGAGTTATGCATAGGCTTCATGGTATTGAGGTCCATACACCTTGAAAATAAAACTTTCAAGTTCTATTTTTTTTTTTAAGATTTATTTATTTGAGAGAGCAAGAGGGGGAGGGGGCAAAAGGAGAGCGAAAAAGAGAGAATCTCAAGCAGACTCTGTGCTGAGCGGCAGAGCCCATGTAGGGGCTCCATCTCACAATCCTGAGATCATGACCTGACCCGAAACCAAGAGTCATAGCTTAACCGATGAGCCATCCAGCCCCAAGCCCTGTTTCTGATCGAGTTTACCCTATATTAGCAGTCATAGCATCTCAACATCTGCATGAATGCTACTAGTGATTTACTACCCTAAGGTGGCCCGTTCATCTTAAAACTGTTAAATTATTTATATTGAACTAAAATACGTCTTCCTTTAAATTCTATGTGCAGATCCTAGTTCTACAGCTTACAGTTATAGAATAAGTTTCTTTCTGAATCAAGGTTCATAGGGCCTGAAAATTAGTTAGGTGGGCCTGTAATGAAAATATATTCAGTCTGAATTCATTTTCCTTTTCAGTCCACTTCAGGAAAGCCTAAATTTATGGAAGGACATTTATTTGTGTGCACTGCAAATAGATGTCAGTTTTATTGTTCTAATTTTAAGTAGAAAAAGTGATTAGAAATAGAGACACTGGTAAATGTACTTAGAATCAGTTCCAGTTTGGAGACCAAGGAAAATATTATTTAATCATTTTTGAGAAGTGTGTGAATAAATGGTGGTCCTCGCTGTGGTAACAGCAGGAGCCATTGAAGGAGTTGGAAGGCTGAAAGCACAAAACTTCTCAATTCCATAGCTGGTGCTCCTGAGAATGATTTTTGCCCCTTCTGTGTCTGATCTGCTAGTCGGAGCCGACGTCTGCACATGGTGGCCTATTTGTGTGCCTAGGCATCTTGGAAGCTGTATGCCCTCCTTTTGTCCACGTTAAGGTTCTATAACACAGCGGGGCAGAGCATAAGCACACCTGTGAACCCGTTTGATTTCTGATTTGCTGCTAACTAATCTGAGACTGCATGTTGGTTACCTAGAACCTAGTTTAGATTCTAGATCACTTTTAGCCTAGGATCTAAAAATGAGTAATGTTCATTCTCTCTCATTACTGGGGTCTGTGAATTTCCATTGGGTCTTCTGTCTTACGACATAGCAGACTGGGGTGTGGATTATCTAGTCACTTTAACTGGTAGTTTACTAGTCCTGTCTTCACCATTTTGTAATTCAGTACAGTTTGTATTAAATTTATTTTTAAGTTTAACAGTAAGCCCTACATAGCAAACAGTTCATGCTGTCACAGCAAATAGTATTCTGAGAGGCGGCAGCCGCAACCAAGGGCACATCAGCCAGCTTTCTCAAGGGAAAGAGAGAGTGGTGCCTTTAGGTTTAGAGCCTATATCGATCTGGCAGAACCTGTTAAGGTAAGTTTGGGGAACTGTCAGGCGGGCTGAAAGGCCTATGAAAATATTGCTGGCTGTTTTTAGCAACTGAAACTGGATAGAGTCATTCTGTTGTAGGCTGCTGGAGGAAGAGAGAATTTGGAGTTTGCAGTAGAGGTTTCTGGATAGTAACCAGATTGGTCAGGATAGTATGGCAGGTGGTTCTATATTGGCAGAAAGAGGTCACATTTACATTTGCTGTAAGTTTCTGATTTATTCTGGGGCACCTGGGTGGCTCAGTTGGTTAAGTGTCTGCCTTCGCCTCAGGTCATGATCCTGTGGTCCTGGGATCGAGTCCGCATCGGACTCCTTACTCAGCAGGGAGTCTGCTTCTCCCTCTGCCTGCAGCTCCCCCTGCTTGTGCTCTTGCTCTCTCTCTTGCTCTTTCTCTCTCTCTAACAAATAAATAAATAAGAAATCTTAAAAAAAAAAAAAGTTTCTGATTTATTTTGCTTGACATCTAAAACTTCTTAAAAATGTGGAAGCTACCTAAAGCCGGAGCAGATGCAGTGGATCTTAGCATTATTTGCCCTTGACCCAGGTACCTTATGAGGCATACAGCTGCCCTCTCCAGTGACCCTGTCCACGTAGGCATAGTTCTGTCAGAGTTATGGTGACTGCTTAATTTTTGCTGTACCACTGCCCTGTTAAAGTCCTGCCAATCTGGAAGAACTTGCATTGATTTTTTTTTTTTTTTCTAATTGGAAGAGCTAAAATCCCAGCAGTTGTCTCCAGGGCCCTTTGAATCTAGCCGTGCCTTTCCTCATTGATTGCATCTCGCCCGTCTTTCCGTACTCCACTGTGGCCACACTGGCTCCCTTGCTGACCATCAGACAGGTACCCTGCCACCTCAGGGCCTTTGAATTTGCTGTTTCCCGGTATCTGGAATGTTCCTTTTCCCAATCTGCATATGCATGGCTTACTTACCTCCTTCAGGCCTTTGCTAAAATAGTACATTTTAACAAGTATTCCTCTCTGTCCTCCCAGTACTCTGGACCCTCCCTTACCCTTATTTTTCCCCAGAGCGCTTACCCATGTTAAATACTGCTTAATGTGCTTACTCATTATCACCTCCACCTCCTCTCCCACTAGAATGCAAACTAAAAGGGCAGCAGTTTTTGTCTCTCTGGGTTTTTTCTTCACTGGTATTATCTCCCAGGCCCAGAACAATAACAATGCCTGGCACACAGTACTTCATAAATATTTGTTGTTGAATGAACTTTTTGTTTTCATTTAAGGAAGTGTTTACAAATATTAAACGCATGTGGTTCTTGAACCAAACTCAGCAAGGCCATCTCCTCGTTCTTAGCAATCAGAGTATCCCCAGACACTGTCCCTGCCTGTTGTTTCTCATTGGCCTTATAGCCTACCCCCTGACTCTGATTTAATACCCTTTTACCTGGGTGGGTCTGGCCTCAGTCCCAATTTTTTTTTTTTAAGATTTTATTTGTAAGTAATCTCTACACCCAACGTGGGGCTCGAATTTACAACCCCGAGATCAGGAGTCAGCATACTCCACCGACTGAGCCAGCCAGGTGCCCCTCAGTCCCAGTTTTAATCCAAAGCCTACAAGTTCAAATTCATTTTCTCTCAAGTGGGCAGAGCAAACATTAGAATCTGTTGATTTACTCTGTTCGTCAGTATTTGAAGGAGCAAGAGGACAGCACATTAATGGGCCCTAATTCCAAGATTGGAGATAACTAGGAAAATAGAATATGTTACTGTTCTAATATTTGGAGAACTTTTTCTGTTGCTAACCTATGTCTGTGTACCACTTTAAATAAAACAAATTGCCACCATGCAGCTATTTATTAAACTTCTACCCTAATTACCTAAGGCTATTTTGGATGATATTTTCAGAGTAAATTTGGAAGCTGAAGGGTGCTCTGTAAGTGTCTTAGAACCTCAGAGAAAACCAAAATCATTTGGATGCCTGATAGGAATTAGAGCTGAAAAATTACCTTTTTCTGTGAGACCAGGAAGAAGCCTTTTTCATAATCCTGATAGACACAAAGCTCCAGGGAGACAAATTTTAATAGGAAGAGCGAAAGTTGTCGTTTGCCAGTAGATATTTATTGTATCTCGTTGCTCCATTCTTTGCTGGAAAACAATTTTTTCAAATACTCAAAACAGTCTAACTTTCGCCTTTAAAGGGAAAGAGAACGGTAAAGAAATTTTTAAAAGTTGAAGGTCTAGCTCTTCCCAATTCCAGAATTTTTGCACTTGCTATCAGAAGAGTTTGCTTTGGTGGGAATGGGTGTGATTGTTTATAAATTCAGAGACACGGAGTAAAAGGGTCGAGACCCCTCTAGGCTGAAATCCACTCTGGCGTGAGCTGTCACAAGGCTGGCGCTGTGCTTTCAGCCTGACCTGTGCTGCCTGTGGCTTGAGTGACCGCCACGGGTAGGCTGCTTTTTCTGCCCTCCACACGGGTCATCTTGTGTGAACATTGTGACCTATCCACCTTGTTTCCAAGTGGCTTTGAAGGAGAGGGGTTTCTTTTTTAAAGCGGTACTTGAGGGTCTGGTTCAAGTGTCAAAAGAATTACACAGTTTGATTCCAGTAGCTCTAACGCTGCTCCTGCGCCTTGGGCTTCGTTCAGTGGACACTCATCATTCTGATTTACTCCTGCCCAAACGGGAAGATTCTGACAGTTTAATCCAAGAGTCTTTTAAACCACCATCTATCCGTACCACTTCACAATCTTCTTCTTTGATGTTCTAGAGATTTAAGTTGGGCTGTGTTCTGATTTGTTCTAATTCATGGTGTAAACTCTTTGGAAGCTTTTTGAGTTTGAGATTAAGCAGATCCCCTGACCGGATGGGACCACAGGAGGAGTCCTGGGTATTTTGGTTTCCTTTCAAAGCAGGACCTACTAAGAGAGCTTGGCTCTTAGGATCTCATTGCTGTTCTAAAGCCCCGTAATTACATATGCTACTAGAGGATTTACAGTTTAAGAGCTCATCTGGAGGTCTGTTCAGAGCTTTCGTTTCCCTTCTAAGAGCTGTCTGAGCACAGAACCTTCAACCATGCTGAAGTGCATGTTGTTGCCCGAGAGAAAACTAGAAACATGGCGCCACTGCTTTTAGCAGGAGATGGGGAACCTGTCACGTTTTCCCTGTAAGGAGTTCCACTGTCCTTGCACTCTTAACAATGAGAAGGTCCTAACCTTTTGAGAGTGAACAAGTATGGCTTTTATCTGCAGTACACACCAGTTTGTTACTGCTGTTGGAGGGCTGTTCAGGGCCAGGTGATCCCATCTGATTTGTTGGGTGGAGTAAGAATATATAGCTCGAGGGTTCTTGTTTGAATCTCTGTCTTGGAAGGAAACTGAAGAAAGATGCTGTTCAAGTTCTGATTTAATCAGAAGAAAAGTAAATTGACACTTTCTGTGGCAGGTTTCATGATTATTTCTGCTATTTTTTTCACTAATTTCTTTTCTCCTTTAAACTTTAATTTCTGAGAATTCTCAGTGTATTGGTCAGTGGGGTTTGAAATGGAACACCATATTTATACTAACGGTGGCATTGACCAGGAACGCAGAACTACAGCTGGTAACTCCAGCAGCTAGCAGAAAGAGCTACTTCTGCTTGAGTTTCAGACGACATACATCACACAGTTGTGTGCCATTAAAAACCTGTCACTCAGAGCCATTCCCCCAGGATCTGTGGACTAGGTGGTGTGGTGCTGAAAACACATCTGAATCATCATTCCTCAGAGAACTGGAGATGGTTGGCGTCACTGCCTGGTCCTAGCTTGGACCAGCCTGCAAATAATCTTTCCAAAAGCTAAATGAAGAGGAGGAATGAAAGAAAAAAATATTCTTCAGAGACTTGGAAAGGTCACGTGTGACGTCATGGAAGAGTAGATGATACACTCTCAGAGGTGAGCTGTGTGCCACTCGCCTAGGTTTTTCCTGTGGCAGTGCCTCCTGCGGTTGTCTCTGGCGAGAGGCCGCGTTTACCAGGGTTCAGACTGAGTTCATCTCGTACCTTTTTATAGTACTTGTGAGTACACTGGAACAAGGTTAGAATATTAATTTAGCCTGTTCGTCTCCAGCTATGCACCATAAAGAGCCGCAGCTACTGCAGCAGGCTTCCGATGCCATGGAAGGAAGCTAATTGCTGCTTATGGGCTGAAGCTGACAGGCTGCACTTTCCCCAGCAGCTGCTGAAAGTAACTTTCAAAAATCATTATTATTATTAAGCATTTATAGCCCGCTCTTGTGTTTTCCAAGTGCCTCATAATCATTTCTGTTCGCTCCTCCTGTTGATGTCCCTGAGAGGCAAGTTCATGTTATGGCCACATGTTGCACGTGACAGAGCAAAGGACTAGAGGGTTAGGTCATCTGCTCTTTGGTACCATCTGTGATCTGCTTTAGGCATCCTCCGAGCAGAAGCTGAGGTGTGCATTCTGTTCTTTTGCCGATTGAATCCATTTCCTCACTGCTTGCCCTTAACATGGTGTGTGTTACGGCTTTTATACTTTCTTGATGGAAACTTACAGGAAGAAATGTATTTTACACGGTAAACACACACACACACATAACACGACACTGGAACAGTTTTGGGAAACATCACTTAACCCTTCATGAGATGCACTATGATATTTTCCATTCTATTTTATTTTTTAAAAGATCTATTTACTTGAGAGCGAGAGACAGTCTTAAGCAGACTCCCCACTGAGCGCGGAGCCTGGCACAGGGCTCAATTTCATGACCCTGAGATCACAACCTGAGCTGACATCAGGAGTCGACGCTTAACCAACTGCACCAGCCAGGTGCCCCTCTATTTTTTTTTTTAATGCCAGTTTCAACCCACTGTATTAATTTTAAGAAGCATCACTTGGTCATGATCGATAGTTTTTCAACACACTGCTAGGAGGTACTTAAAGCAGAGAATACACACGGCACATTTTGCCTGGAGCATCAGTTTTACTCAAAGGTAAAGGGATGGACGCACTTTCGTATTAAAACATAAAGTTGCATTATGGAATAGCCTGGAACTTCAAAGAAATTCTGTTCGTATGGTGGGCTGCTTCGTATCATACCCCCAATCCTGACCATTCCTGCTACTTCCACCCCAGTATATATGTCCATACTTTCCTCTTCTGTTAAGCGAAGTACACGAGAAAAAACTTGAAGTACTGTCGTTTTGGAAACTTTAAATCGAGTTTATATGTTGTCTAAACCTAAATGGTTTTCAGGTACTTTTGAGTAGTATATTTTATAATCAGTATTCTTACTGAGTACTCTGTACCAGTTACTGTTCTAGAAACTGAGAGTAGTGAACAAGAGACAGAAACCCCTTCTCTCATAGCACTTATATTCTACTGGAGGGTGGGGTATGTGTGTGTGACACAGGGGCAGGCAGTAACCCAGCAAATAAGTAAAATAGTATGTCAGATGAGGGCAATGGAGGAAAAATAAAGCAGAGACTGGGATAGGCAGTCTTGGGGTTAGAGATTGGGTGGTGTGATTCTATAATTACGTTGGTCATGGAAGACCTATGTGGAAAGATAATACTTGATTAAGCAAAAACCTAAAGGAGGCCGGGAATGAGCCATGCAGATTTCTGGAGAGAGAATTGCAGACAGAAGGTACAGCAAACGCACAGAGCCACGAGATAGCAGAGTACCTGTTACATGCAAGGAAAAACAGCAGGCCCCCGTGGCTGCCATGGAGCTAGCAGGGAGAGAGTCAAAACATGTAACATCAGAGAGGTAATAGGCATCAGATTATAGGTGATTGTAACTTTGGTTTTTATTCTGAGTGAGCTGAGAAGTCGTTGGAGGTTTGAGCAGAGAGGTATTTATGAACTGACCCACATTTTAAGATCCCTCTGGCTGCTGTGTTGAAAATAGACTGGGGAAGCTAAGCGTTACCGGGGGTGAAGGAGGCAGGTGCAGAAGCAGGGGGACTATTAGAAGGCTTTGTCTTATTTTGTTTACTGAGTTTGGAAAGACAGCAGGAAGTTCTGTTTAGGGATGAGAGGGGAGATCAAGAAATTGGTTTGGGACATGTTCATTTTGAGATATTAGTTATCCAGGTGAAGATACTAAGGCAGTTGGTATGTATATGTCATAATTGATTTCCCACAGGCAAGCTAGGCATTGATTTTAAAGCTCTCAGAAAATGGCTCTCCAGCGTGTCTGGATTATGTCTTTCTATTCTGTACCTGTTGGGATGGCAAATTTCAAAATAAGAAAACTCTGAAGCAATCAGTATTATACTCTTTAAGGCTGACTCTTTAATGTTCTATTTGAGAGAGCTGCCATCCAGATTGGAATTGAACTGGCTTCATATTGTGTTTTTCCCTTGATTCTTTTTGGCCTAAACTCCTAAGGAGTGATTGGCATTTCCTTGGAGAGTCTAGTATTTGGGTTGTGATTTACTACCTATGTTATTCTTAGCATATAGATGTTATTTTAGCTCAGAAATAAAAATAGCTTTTATCTATCATCCCAGCCTCGTTGAGTACCAATTTGCCTAACGAGAGATGTTAATGGGATTATGTTATGCATACAGATGACGATAGAGGTAGAAAAGGGTTTGGGAAACTAGTGTTTCATTCCATTTGCTCAACAACTTCCCCTTAATTTCATGCAAGAAATATTTATTAAGTTACTAGGATGCCAGGGAAAGTGAGAGCCCCTGCACTCAGAGCTCGTGATATTGTGAGTGAGGCAGATGTAAACAGTTATTTTATCTTGTGCTGGAAGTGTATGCACTGGGTGCACTGTGGGGAGGGAATAGAGCTTTCCTGAGAAATCTTAAGCCTGAACTAATCTTAAGATTAAATAGGTATTTTCAGACAGCTGAAACTTTGGGAGAATATATTAAGCAGAAAGAACAACATGTAAGAAGGCGCAGAGCTGTGAATTTCAGTGTTTGGGGAACAAGAAGTAATTTTGATATGGCCAACCTTAAGGAACTAGGCTGGAGAGGTGGGCGGGGGCCAGATCCAGGAGAACCATATATTCTGGAATGAATGCAGTTCTAGCCAAGAGTAGAATTTTGAGAGCTACAAAACACAGAGTTTGAAAAGCTACTGTAAAAGAAGGGAACTGCCTCCCCCAGAGTGACCTGTGCTGTTGATCCTGTAAAGAGATATTTTACGAAGGACACAATAGCAAGAAGAGCCATTAGCCAACAGTTTGCTAGTAAGCTTTTTTCCCCTCTGGTCTGGTCCCTTTTTAGCAGAGCGGTAGTACTACGTTTGAGCACGTGTAAGATTTCACTTACATCTAATATGGTTATCTTTTATTATGAAAAATTCTGAATAAATAGGTAAAAGAGATGGTGAAAGAGGGAATTTTTCTTTCACAAACACTTGTTCTGTTACTTACTGTAAGCCAGGCACCATTCTCTGTGCTTTGCTGCAGATGTTCACTCACTCTTCTCCTAGCAGCCCGTGTGTTCGGTACTGTTGTCTCCATCTGCAGACAGGACCCTGAGCTGAGTACTGCTTGCATAAAGTCACATAGCTAGTAAGTGTGCTGGGGTCAGAATTTGAAATTAGGTGGTCTGGTCTGGTTCCCAAGCCGCTGTGTCTGCTGCCTCTGATTTGGGTGTCAAAGCTTCTCAGAATTATTCTAGAGCAGAAGTTCAGGGATAGTCTTCAGGATGTCCTGAAACCCCTGATTGTATGTTGAAATGTTGCATGAACATTTTTCAGGAAGAGGGTCCGTGACTTCTATTTGTCAAAAGGGTCCCGGGGCGGGATGGTTTAGCACTACTGACCTAGAGGAGTTTTTCATGTCTTCCCATTGTTAAAGAGCTCCAATTAGAAGAAGGATTCCCTCAGAAGAACAAGATATTTACAAACCTATTCAGACTTCTTAGCTGACATTGTGCTATAAGTTAATTGCTTATCTGGGTGATCTTTCTTGGGACTTTTTCCAAAATACATACACCAGGTCCCAGATTTAGATTGTTAATTACATGGGATGAGGCCCCGGCGTCTGTTTTGAAAAATCTCTTCAGATGATTCTAATATGTCTTTGTTAAGAAGCACTAGTATAGGGGTGCCTGGATGGCTCAGTCAGTTAAGCGTCTGCTTTCAGCATCATGATCCCAGGGTCCTGGGATTGAGCCCCGCAGCAGTATCCCCGCTCAGCGGGGAGTCTGTTTCTCTCTCTCCCTCTGCTCCTTCTCTCTCTCTCTCTCAAATAAATAAATACAATCTTAAAAAGAATCACTAGTATGATCCCCTGAAGGACAAAGATGATATTTTCTGTATTCTTCAGTGTATCCCAAATGCTCGGGACATAGTAAACCTTAATGAGCATTTGAATGAATGGCACATTGTGAAATAGGACTGCTTTTTATTCAAAGATGATAGTAATGACAATCACTTGCATTTCACATGAGACCTTTCTATAACCCGGACAAGCTCACCTACACCACCCAGTTTTCCCTTCTAAATGCCCTTTACAGAGCCTGGCACTACCTCGGGATCTTCTTGGTGCCCTTATTTGAAGTAAGAGTTCTTCTCTCATTGCTGAGTACCAGATGAATTAGAAAATACCTCTTTCCCAGCAGCCCACCACTGATATAAATCTTTCCAAGTGGTGCTCTGGTACATCTAAAAGGTGGCTTGAGGACCTCTTTCCAGGGCTTAGTTACTCTGCTTATATTTACTAGACTCGAGCTTTTTGAGAATCCTGCTGTCTCCGCATTTTGGGCATCAGATTATGGGACAGAGGTCAGAAACTGCTAGGGGATTGGTAATTGAAAAGCACAAGTTATGAAGAAGGTAATTTGATGGGCTCTTCTGGGAGAGGGAGAAGGATGGTGTCAAGTAGACATAAGCACATTATGGAGAGAAAATAAAGGTACTGTTGAAGCTGGGGGAGATGAGTTGATAATAAGCACAAAAGAACTGGAAGAACTTGAAAAAAAGGTATTTGGATCCCACAGCCAAAGTTTTGATAAAGAGCTAGATATGCTGTTGAAGTGTAGACATTGGCCCCAAAGGGGCGGGGGGCGGGGTGTAGCACTTTTTTACTCTATTTGCGAGAGAAACGTTTTCCAATGGTGCCAGGAGCGTAGATGGGAGAGTTATTAGTGACAGATACCAGTGGGAAGTGGTGGTTTAGAGCACTTCTCCTCCTCCTCCTTTCCCTTCTTACAGTATGCGGTTTTTGTAATCTGGTGCAGTGGAACCTGCCTGTCTCTGAGTATATACACCAACCACTGTCACCCGTGAATAAAAGTTCTTAGTGTAGCTTTTTAGAACTACAAACAGCATGCTCTGGACTGAAGGGGCTGTGGTAGAATCGCAGCCTACCTAAATCAGAAGCTCATATTGTAAGGAGAAAACGCATGTCTTCGCTGCGGCTTTTCCTTCTTCTAGTCGTCAGATTTAACAGTGGTTGACCCAGCAAGCTTTTTCCAACCGTAGGACTTAAGAAATAAGATTTTATAAAAGAAACATCTTTAAAACTTGTATGTAGGAAAGCGGGGGTGGGGGGGCTCTCTGTGGCACCATTTACTTTGGAAAGAGGAAGAAATAAAAGATTTAGAGTCAAATTTGCATTTGATCCTGGTTCTTCTGTGCACTAGCAATGTGACCCTGGTTGTTACTTAATCTTTCTGGACCTCCGTTCCTTGTCTGCAAAATGAGAGGGGAGTGACACCTACTTTGGGATGGTAATAGTGAGAATTAGAAGTAATATCATTAATAGTACTTAGTAAGTGGTAACAGGAGCTGCTATTAATAACCATAGAAACAAACAGTAACTGAATGGGTTATTCTGGGTGCAAAACTTGTGCCTTCAGTTTACCCTTCTGGGGGCTCCTCCGGGAAAGAGGTAGAGTTGCAGGTTCTCACAGTCCTCCGACAGTGGAATGAGCAAGGATGTGCTTTGCGGCGCATGGGCTGGTAGGTCTTGATCTGGGAAGTCCTGCACTGTCTAAAAGAGGAAGGAAATAGAGTGATATATTTCTAGACACATACCGCTCTTTCCCTCCTACCTGGCTTCCTATGATGTCCTTATTTTTCCCTTGTTACTTTCCTGGCAGGTGGCTGTGAAAAACAATATTGATGTCTTTTACTTCAGCTGCCTCATCCCACTCAATGTGCTTTTTGTAGAAGATGGCAAAATGGGTAAGTACGGTCTCCTGTCCTTCTGCCAAATATACCTTTGCCCTTCCTCTGAATGTCAGGCGGAGCGTAGCCCAGAAGTACAAGTTCTTTTGAGATTAATAAAAAAAAAAAAAGGCGGGGGTAAGGCTGTTTTTAAAGGTCTAATACTTGCTAATCATATTTATTCTCCTGAGTCACAGCTGATCTTGCCTTGCTGTTGGTCTCTATATCACATTGCCAGTTATCTGAATAATCCAGTCACTACAGCACAGAATAAGTGGTTTGGTGACAAGGAGATGTGGATTTGAATCTCACCTTGGTTGTGTATTCGCTGTGTGATTGTAACAAAGTGCTTAACTTTTCTGAGTCTCTGTTTCCAAGTTTGCAAAGCAGAAATAGTTATTGTAAAAGCTGGATGAGCTAATATATGCAAATTGAGCCCTGAGCCAGCCCTATACTAAGTTCTTACTGTCTCAAAATAAGAATTTAATAATTTGTAGTAAACATTAATACTCCCCATGTGGTTGTTGACATTTCTCTCTTCCCTTACTTATGAAACCACCATCTAATAAAACTCACTTACACTGGTACATATTAAGTGTGTTGGCGCTTAATTGATTTGATTCTTATAGTGGGTCTTTGGGTAGGCAGGACAGATGTAATTATATATAATGAAATTAAGGATCAGAAAGATCGCAAGACTTTGCCAAAGTCATGAAATAGGAAAACAGTGGAGCCACGACTAAACCCTAGATGTCAGCTTCTTCCGGTGTATCTTAGTGCTGCTGGTACGAGATTAATTGATGGGGAGTGTAGCACCTCTGCTTGGCTAAGAATCAGCTCCAGTTCCAGGCCGTTCCTGGGTGTATTGTAAGAGCCAGCACTCCAAAAGAGAAATGGTGTAAGGCGCTGGAAATCAGAATATCAACAGACTGTGCACACGCTTCTTTTCCCTCTGCTTCCCCATACAGAGCGCCAGGTCTTCCTTGCCACGTGGAAGGATATTCCCAATGAAAATGAACTTCAGTTTCAGATTAAGGAATGTCATTTAAATGCTGGTGAGTAATGACTGAATTTCATGTGCATCTTATTAGGTATTTGAAAATTTTGTCTTCTTTTCACATCTGCCTGTTTCTGGTGGGTGTATGGTAGATATTTGATTTGTTAATTTCTCTTTAAAAACGTGAGGTGTTTTGATACAGGTACTAGATTACTTCCAAGCTAAAAGATTTCAGAAACAATCTAGAGTGGGTCCATCCACCCAGTTCTTCAGTAGTCAGGCCCGTGTTAGTGGTGTTACGTGCACGTCCTCCTGTGAGCCTCAGGTGACGGAGGGGCCGGTTGAGGGTGTACACCCTCCCAGGAATTAAAAGGACTCTCCTTCTGTATCAACCGTGGTACTGAAGAAAGGTGACTCTCTGAGATCCTTAGGTAGAATCTTGTGTTTGTTACTAAACGAAAATACCTCATAGTTGATTAAATTAGCCTTTTTTTTTTTTACTTGCCTTGTATCAGCTTTCATAGGATGATACTAACCTCTTTAATCATCATTAAAAAGCCCCAGACCCTTCTGTAGTTCATTTTATTACTGTAATAGAACAACAAAGCAGTAACCCAAGAGGAGAAAGAGTAGCTATCAATCCCTAGGGCTTGAGAGTGATAGGGCTTGTTTCACGAAGTTTTCTCAGGAATGGAAGGGGCCCTGAGCTCCACATTGTCCTGCCTTGGTCCCAGTCGCTCTTTTTTGAGACTAGTGCAAGGCTTTCTGAGTTTGAATGAAAATGAGCTTTGGTGCTTAGTCAGTACCTTCTCTTTCTTTTATCTGTTTCCTCCTTGTGTGTTGGTGGTTCTCGTACGGGGTTTTCAGCTTAGTGCTGTCCCAATGTCGCTAGAGCATGACACTGGGAGGAAGAGGCAGTGTGGGACTACAGAGAAGGGGGAGAAACTCACGGTCCACTCATTCCAACCTTTTCTTTTTAACTTTCGTCCTTTCGGGGTCTGTGATGTATTCACCCTCTGTGTTCAGACAGATCTCATACGGGGCTTCTCCTGAGCCTTTGGGGAGGTGTCTGAGGAGATAGTCTTCTATAATTTTCATTGTAATAACTAAGTCGATTCTCTTCAGGAACACCACGCATCTGCCTTCTTTCTAACATTCTTGGTCTAGGTTTCTCACCCTGACTGGTTATGTTTATTAAACAAAACCTACGGTTTTGCTGCATTTTCACCAAAAAATCATTCTCAAATTGAGCTGCTTTTAGTGCCATATTCTCTGTAGATGACAGTGTTATCTGTCCTCTCTGAGGCTCACGGTCAGTTACCACAAACCTCATTTCACGAGTGTAGGAGCTTGGGTAGCCTTCCATGGTATAAGCTGTGCTTCGGGAAGCTGTCAGGTGCAGAATCCAGAGTGGCTGATGGTGGGACCCAGAGCAGATCCTGTTAGAGAGGCAGCTTCCGGACCCAGCTTGGTAGAGACTCTTCATTTTAGTCACTCTTGTGGTCGTTGGTCCTATGGCAATGTTTTTGCTCTCCTGAGAACACTTGTCCCTCAAAGAATTAAAGGGGGTTCTGTGTCAGTTAAAGCTGGAAAATGCAGTGTGATGGGCCTCTGCTAGAAGTTGCCATTGCATGTGAGCGCACATAAAAGCTGAGGAGTCTGCCATTGAGGAAACCTGTTGAACTCAATGTGAACTGAATTTATGGACCATGGAATTTAAATATCACAAAATGCTTATTATTAACATCTTGTGGAACACCAGTGTTCCTTTTTTTATTAAGGTTTTCTTTTTAAATAATTCCTACACCCATCGTGGGGCTCAAACTCACAACCTCGAGATCAAGAGTCGCACGCTCCACTGACTGAGCCAGCCGGGCACCCCAACACCACTGTTCCTTGAGCCTGATCTGGGAAACACTGACCTATACAGAACCAAAAAAAGGCCAGAATAATTGAAAAGAAGGTTTGGTTTCAGACTGTCCAGTATGAAAGGGAAATGCTTTTTCAAAAAGAAAAAGAAGGGGGGCGCCTTGGTGGCACAGCGGTTAAACGTCTGCCTTCGGCTCAGGGCGTGATCCCGGCGTTATGGGATCGAGCCCCACATCAGGCTCCTCTGCTATGAGCCTGCTTCTTCCTCTCCCACTCCCCCTGCTTGTGTTCCGTCTCTCGCTGGCTCTCTCTATCTCTGTCAAATAAATAAATAAAATCTTTAGAAAAAAGAAAAAAGATAAGGAAAAAAAAAGTTTGGAAGACTGAGGGTTTTAGTCAGGCCTCCCAAAATAATAGAAAAGACCCCCCTGCTTCCAGATTGAGTTCTGAACCCTTATTGCACATTGGTGTACACTTACAATCTTGCCAAAGAGGAGGTGTCTGGCCTTTCTCCCAGCAGGGCTGTGTCCTCTGCCATAGCCTGGCACAGTTTCTCAGAGCAAACTCAGTTTTGATCACTTCTGCCATGGCTTCATGCCAGTGCCTCACTGTTTTGGGTGCTCCACATACCAGTGAACCAGTTTCTCAGTGACACACCACTTTATGGCCATGCCACACATGGAATGAAAGGGATAGCGGCACTTTTGTTTTCTCTGGGAGCCCAGGGCCATCATTTTCCCACACGAAATCACTGCTAATCTTGCAAGACCACTTCCTGCAACTCATCTTTTCTAGCTTTTTCTCTGCATCCATCCCAAGCCCAGGCCAGTGGCCTGGCCTTTCCATTTCCTTCCAGCCCTAAGGACTCCATTACAGTACATTTCCAGGTTTAGTGCCTTCTGATTCAACACCCTGGGTCTGGCTGGGAGCTAAAAATACCATCCTTTCCAGCTGATCTGCCCTAATCACAATAGCACCAACACTTTAAATAGCTTTTCTGTGGCAGAGTAGACATTGACAGATGGAACTAGCACTCAGAGGGCTATAAGAAGTCGCAGGCTCTAAGGACTTTACCAACCCAGCCTTCCACCTTTACTTTTGCTCTTCCATGTCTTTCTAGAGAAGAAACAGGAAGCCCTCTTCCCAAGCCTTAATAATTAATCAGATCTTAGTAGAAATCTATGTATGATAGGGGTGCTTGTGGGATGACTAGTTGTGTAAATACTAGAAAATGTTAAATCCTGAAAGCACCAACGTATGGGCCTCCCAGCTTCCTAGCACTTGTCATCTCTGTTGGTGTCAAGAGTTCTGCATGAATCTGTTTCGCAGCCCACCCTAGCTATGTTTGGGGTTAGTGTATGTCTTAATACAAGAACTAGTTGCAGCTCTAGAAAGGAATCTTTCTGGCAAGCAGTGTACAAGTCTGTTTTTATAAATTATTTATTCTGAAAAGCTTAGTGGTATGTTGTATCTATAAGCACTAGTTAGGCACTACAGTGAGGGACAGATCTTTCTTCTGGTGTGGGGACTTAGGCAGGGGTGTGTTCTGTTTCTCTGTTTTGCTGCAGTCCTCCCTATCTTGTGGAACATTTCATAAATGAAATGCTTTGCTGGCCAGCACTTAAATGTAGTTTGGTTGCTCAAGCAGTAAAAAGTGTTGTTTTGAACTTGTTTGGCCCCAAGTGCAAATTTCCCATTTCTGCTAATATGAGTATCGTCCTCCCTCTTACTGCTTCTGGAAGAAGTGTGACCTTAGCTAAAGTAGGAAGATGAAGACCACATCCACACCTCCTCAGAGTTGAGGCCCCAGACTCAAAGAGCCAACTTTGGGAAAGAAGACAAATGAACCAGAAGAAATCACATCTGGAAGCAAATATAAACCTATTTCACATCTTTTTTTTACTCTGTCCTTTGGGGCAGATCTCTGTGTCTTTACATTTCCTTCTCAGTCTCAGATTCTCACAACGGTGGTAAGATTACATCTGATTTCCCAGGAGTTCGGCGTGTAAAAGGAAAAACTATGATATCTTGTCAAGAAGTGTATCCCAGTCAAGAGGCACTTGGCTGGCTCAGTCGGAAGAGCATGTGATTCTTGATCTTAGGGTCGTGAGTTCGAGCCCCACATTGGGGCTCGATTACTAGAGATTACTAAAAAAATAAATAAATAAGCTTTTTTTTTTTAAAGATTTTATTTATTTATTTGACAGAGACAGCCAGCGAGAGAGGGAACACAAGCAGGGGGAGTGGGAGAGGAAGAAGCAGGCTCCTCGCAGAGGAGCTTGATGTGGGGCTCAATCCCAGAACGCTGGGATCACGCCCTGAGCCGAAGGCAGACACTTAACGACTGCGCCACCCAGGCGCCCCAATAAATAAACTTTTACAAAAAAAAAGTGTATCCCAGTGTGGCTGGGAAGCCTCCTTACATCTGGTTTCCATCGCTGTTCTTTTTTTTTTTTTTTAAAGATTTTATTTATTTATTCGACAGACATAGAGAGAGCCAGCGAGAGAGGGAACACAAGCAGGGGGAGTGGGAGAGGAAGAAGCAGGCTCATAGCGGAGGAGCCTGACGTGGGGCTCGATCCCACAACGCCGGGATCACGCCCTGAGCCGAAGGCAGACGCTTAACCGCTGTGCCACCCAGGTGCCCCCCCATCGCTGTTCTTAACAAGAACATTTAGCGTGGTCTGATTAGCCTTTCATCTCTGCATTCTCAAACTCAAACCTAATATCTAAGATTTACAAAAATTGACTCACACATACTTATGTTCTAGAGCCCTCCCTTCATTTAGTCTTCTGGTAGAAATCCTATACTGTCATTCAGTAGGAGCAGAGCCAGGTCTCTGGCCAGAATGTTTCCTAAATGTATTAAAGTTTACCTTCATTCAGCTTGTTTATTCTGCCTGCTGTTTGCTACGTTTTCTAATTTTGGAAGGCTGGATGTGTGTGTGCTTCCATTTCTTAGCCTGTAAGTGGTGAAACAAGGAGAAGTCTGTAGGAACCTGGGCTTTCCTATATACACGGTCTAGAATGTGTCTGTGCAACAAGGTGGCTCTTCAGTAAAGGCTCCTGTGTGTGTGTTCTGTGTCCTCGGAAATGGGCAAGAGTCTTGAAAGTTAGGAATGGCTTTTACAACTTAAAACAATCCCCCCATGTCTTAAAACAAGACATTCCTGTCAAAACCCATTAGCCAAGCTCTAGCTGGTGGCGTTGCCTAGCAACTCTGGCAAGCTGCGAGAGCCCTTCATTCTGGGAACCAGGGTGGCAGAACTGTCGGACCCCTGAGAAGGGCTTAAAAAGCACGTGGAGGCCCCCTCCTCCAACAGTACTGCCTGTGAGGACCCTGAGATAGACGGTTTAGCTCCTCAGAGGTAGCCGGTTCTTCAGCCACAGCTGCTATGCTTGGTGTTAGTGAAAATCTGGGAGGGAGAAGGGGAAGAGTCAACGAACAACTAAATGTGGTGCAGATGTTTAGTGACTGGGCTTTCGTGCCTCCTCCCCTGAGCTCTCATTGGTTTGAACGTGGGAAACTGACAGGGGAGCAAGAACTGCTTGCAAGATGGCCCGCACGCCGGCACGTGGTTTCCAGTGCCTGCGGCAGCGCACCTCTCTCAGCGGCTCCAGCGCCGGAGTCCGAGGCTTCTTCACGGGCATTGGTGGCCAGTATCCCTTGTGTCCCAGCTCCCGCGGGAAGCAGAGCGATGAAAAACTCCAGGATCCTGGGCTCAGAGAGCTGCTTCTCTAGGAGAGCAGTGAGGCCAGCCATCGTTGTGGCCTTTTCCTAGAGAGCATGACAGAATAGGACGGATTTTTATGTGGAGAATTCCTGAAGTCAGCAGGTGTAATTTAGAATTCTCATCAGAAATGAGCATCCTAAACTTTCAACAAAGAAGCAGGGTTTATTGGCTCTATTCTTCAAGTTTCTTTCTCTGATGCTCCGGCATCTCTCCTCTTAGCAGTGAGAGAACAAGGAGAGCAAAATGAGCTTTCATGCCAGACTTTCATGTCTCTAATGTGGTAGTCACAGGGAGGACCCCAGACACCAACCTGTTCTCAGCTGGGTTGGTGACTCCGGAGGCCTCTGCTGTGACTAGCAGCCCCAGCTCAGGGTGTATAGAGCCTGGGGGCAGTCATGTGAACATAACTTCAGAGTCTTTGATTGAGACTTTAATTCACTGGAGTCATGATATTCCCTAGGCTTAAGAAACCATTTACCTGCTTAAAAAAAAAAATTCTTGAGCATCCAGGTTAATAAATTTGACTTGCAGGATTTCTGCAACTCTTTGCCCTTTTCTGATCCTGGCAGTTGAGGCCAGGCCAGCTCACGGTGAAATAGTAGCGACTTGGGGAGTAAGTGCGGATTTCAGCATCAGTCTGTGTGTGCCTGTAGCTCTGGGATCAGGGTCCCAGAGATGAATACCAACATGGCAGTCACCGGCACCACCCATACACGCATTGCTGTCTTTGTCCTCTTCGGAGCATTTTTATCTGTCTAGCACCTAGTTTAAGATTACCAGCTCTGCTGATCTACCATAATCTCCACAGGTAATGTTTACACTCGTGTTTAGTTGCACCTTATTCTGTTTTCTGTCCTGGGATCTGTTAGGCACTTCAAGAGCCTCTTCCTCACCCTGTGCTATTGTGGGAGAAGGGCTTTCTGGAATGTGCATATGTGTCTCTGTGACGGTACTTCTCAGGAGACTGTGTACACGTGGCTCATAAGGATATCAGAAAAGTGTGTTTGTTAGACTTTTTAACTGAAGGTGTTGAATTCTGAATCTGTGTTCCTAGACACTGTTTCCAGCAAATTGCAAAACAACAATGTTTATACGATTGCCAAGAGGAATGTGGAGGGGCAGGACATGCTGTACCAGTCCCTGAAGCTCACTAATGGTATTTGGATTTTGGCTGAGCTACGTATCCAGCCAGGAAACCCAAATTA
Source organism: Ailuropoda melanoleuca (assembly GCF_002007445.2). Classification (NCBI taxonomy): domain Eukaryota; kingdom Metazoa; phylum Chordata; class Mammalia; order Carnivora; family Ursidae; genus Ailuropoda; species Ailuropoda melanoleuca. Next base: position 9,623,199 of record NC_048230.1, read on the forward strand.
TACGGTGAGTCCTTTCTCCAGATAGATGAGATGGGTTCGAGGAGGGAGGTAAGAGCCCTTTCATTTTTTCTTAGCACCATGGAAAGACCTGGAGGAGGCGCTTCAAACCCCAGATAGCCAAAACAAGCAGTCGGTAAAGAAGTGCCGGTTACCTCCTTGGAAGAACTTCTGTAAGGAGCACTGCGGACTTCCCCGGGTGTGTGCTGCCTGACATTTCTGTGCGTGTGGTGCTCTAACAAGCTGCTGAGAGGGTTGTCTCTAGGCCCATTTCAAGAAGGCCGCCTTTCCTGCTTGTAGAGTTCATGACCTAAGGCTCTCAGAGTCCTAGACACATGAGCCTTTCTTTTTAGCAGCACCGTATGCCCCAAAGACCCTGCTGAGAAAGGTGAGGCAAAACTGGGGCACACCTTTGGAAGACTGCAAGGGGGCTGTAGTTTGGAAAACTCCTTCAGGACCATACCAGACTAAAATTAAAATCCTGGCACTATTTTTAGAGCAGGAGTGATTGCCTTGAACAACAAAGACTACACCGCAGGCACCGGACATGTGTTTGCTGTTGCGAAGTGTGATCTCCCAATAGGATGCTGCCTGTCATCACCTGTTGTAAAATAAAAGCCCTTGGGACGGGGACAATATCTTATTCTTCCGTTATCTTTGAAGCTTCTGTAGGCTGTTTTGAAGGGACGGAAGAGAATACCATTCAATATTGAATAACTCTGAGGAAGCTGAACAGGAGACTTAAGGGGGCATTTCAGCCATTTAGCTGAGAAAAGCCTGTGACTGCATTCCTTGATTTTAACAGCCAAGTCTGTTTTCATTAGCATACATCAAGGGAATAGTACCACCCAGAACTGAGAATTCTTAGTGTTTTCCCCACTAGTTCCCTCCCTTGAAGCAGCTGGTGGGGATGGGGGGGGGGAGAGAGAGAGAGAGAGAGAGG